>NW_016812542.1:1557429-1640546 GCF_001698545.2 Rhinopithecus bieti
AAAAAAAAAAAAAAAAAAAATCATTGAACATCTACTAGGTGCTTGTCTTAGTTGATTTGGGTTACTGTATAACAAATTAGCAAGGACAGAGTGACTTAAACAACAGAAATTTCTCATGGTTCTAGAGTCTGAGTAGTCCAAGATCCAGAGTCTGGTGAGGGCTGGCATCCTGGTTTCTCAATGATTGACTTCTCATTGTATACTCACATAGTCAAAAGAAAACTCATTTCTCTTTTTATAGGGGCACTAATCCCATTCATGAGGACTCCACCCTCATGACCTAATTACCTCCCCAAGTCCCCACCTCCTAAACCATCACATCAGCAGATAGGGTTTCAACATATGAATTAGGGGGACACAAACATTCAGTTCACAATAGTACTAGACCAATTTATGCACATTTTCATATTTATTTCTTCCCAGAAATCTATGAAATAGATATTATTATTACCATTTCACAAATGAGGAAACTGGGGCTCAGAGGCTCTATGAAATATGTGAAAGTTTATAAAAATGATGAGTAATAGAGATGTGATTCAGGTCTTTCTGCCCCTCAAACATCTGTTCTTTCTACTATTCAGCACTCCTGTCTTTTAATTTGGGAAATAAAAATTTTTGTTCCAGCCAAAACAATTATCAGCACCAGTTGAGAGACAGGGACCATTTAGAAAAAGAACTAAAAGTTTCCATGCAGCTTCTAAAATTATACCAAATATTTGGCCCAACACCTGCCACTATTCGGAACAGCAGTTCAGAAATTCCAGACTTGACAGGGAAGTTTCTCCAGGATGCTGAGAGGATTCACTTCACTCAGGGATATTACCATTTCTATGTTTCAATCTGACATTTCAGTACCGAAGGATAGGTGTCTCATTGATCCCATTTTTATCACTAGAATTTCACAGCTCAGAGTGGGAAAGGACCTTATTTAACTCCTCAACAAATGAATCTGATGGAATTCAATGAGGTAAAGTGACTTTCCTAAGGTCATACAGCTAAGAAGGGGCAAACATAAGACCAGGAAGGTCCATTATATCAGTGTATGTAGAAATTCCCTATTATTATCTATCAATATGAGACATTCCTGAAACAGAAAATAAAACAACCATCAATTGAATTTTAAAATTTTAAGCATTCTTTCAATATTCAAAAGTTTAAGGGGCAAAAATGCTGTATTGACGAAAATCAAAGACCGTAATATTGAAAAACTTTAATTAGACACGTTAGGGATATCTTCAGTCTTACCTGAAAAGAATCTTGAAGGAAAACAAGACATGCATAGGGGGAAAAAAACCCAAAAACTCTATGATCCTAAATGTCATTCCCTTGTCCACGTTGGCAACGTTAATTATGACCCTCTTTTACTGCCTAATGTGACTTCTGAATCCTCAACACAGCACTGCAGGCAACCACCAGTAAGAGAAGTGACTTGACATGCAAAATGAAATCTATTTTCATAATTGAGCTACCAGCAAGAGCAAACAGACCAAAAAGACATCAACATGGTCAAATACGGGCCATTCAAGGGACAATAAGTCAATTAGATTGCCTGAGTATAGTTCACAAACAGCACAGTGTGAAATTAACATAAGGGAGGCCTTGACAAAAAGTTTAATTGAATTTTCTCCTTTAATAATGTCTTTGCCATATTTCAAGTCATCTTTCCTAAAATATTATAACATATTTTTGAAAATGTTTGAATTCCTGAGCCTTTTTTCTCTTGGTGAAGATTTAGTTACATCTTTCCCTCTGCTTGTAGAATGGGGCAGTTCTGACCATTAGAACATGTGCTGAGTGATTTGGGCAGCTCTTCGAATCACTTACAAATTGAAGCACTCAAACAATTTTACATCAGTGTATTCTTCAGTGTCTGCACATGCCCAGATGTCTAAACACAAGAGAAGAACTCTTAAAAAAAAAAAAAAAAAAAAGAGTATTTTCAGCAGCCTCAAATTTCTATGCATTATACATTCCTGGAACCCTGATAACGTCCAAATTGAAGCACTCTGGGAGGTTTGGAGAGCTTGTATAATTTTAAATTGTCCTATACATGCCTCTGACCTCATGTACTTCACAAATTGAAGAACCTTTCAATTTTGAACATTTCGGTAATTTTAAATCAAGGCATGTGCATCTAGCTTAAATTTTGTACTTGCATATTTAACTTATACTTACGTCACGTAGACCAACTGAAAGATAAATCATTATTCTGATGTATTTCTAGAAACTCACTTACATTTTCAAAGAGATTTTTAGTGTGTTTCTCTTTGCTGTTTGTGATTAAATCAACATAGCAAAAGCATCGCAGGTTGAAGAGGTATGTTTACTACACTTGACTATGTTTGCTGCACTTGAATTTGAAAATGCCAATACAACACTGTGCCTTGCCCTAAAAAATTAAAGCTGTATTACCATTAAGGCTGACATCTGGCTATTACACTGAGTATCACAACTAGTAAGATTTGACTACAAAAGAAAACTTAGCTCTTTTCTTAAAACAAGCTAGCTATGATAGCGAGAGTTCGACAGTGGGAAAATTTGAGCTTGTGAGGCCCTAAAGAGTTTTTATTTCCAAAGGTACAAATTATTGAATTTAGAATAAGAAGGAGCCTCTGTGGGTACTCAAGTCTACAGTTATATTACATGACTAAATGAATGAATAAAAGCTCTGTACATTATAATTTGGAATGCACTGAATTTGCAAACCTCCCACACCCCAACCCCCCAAAAAGTAAAGAAAAAGCAAAAGAGTCTGCCATCAGATCTCACAGAATAACTCCATGGGAATTCTCCACATGAAAGATTACAGGATATGACCTACAGGATACATCACCCTACACAGTCATAAATTAAATTTACTGTAAGAGCCATACAAACAGAGAAAAAAAGAATCATAGAGCCGTACAATCAAAGCAAGCCTAAAATTAAGGGTATTGATCATTTGCCTAAGAAGTGAGAGCACAAAACCATAAAGTGATTAATGGTATTATTATTAGAGGCGCTCACCCAGCCTCCTATGTTCCCAACAGAAAATTGATACTGTTTTAAATGTTTTGCCATTGTAATTTTTTAATATGTCAACCAAATGTTTTCTCTTATCTAACTGCTAAAGCACAATCAGGAATAATTTTTAATTCAATGTTAAGTATTCATTTGAAATCAATAATTGCTTATGTTTCATGTGCAGTCGAAGGAAAGCCCTCAATTCATCTAATTCTGAATTTTTCTGGTTGCTTTTCTCTTACATAAAATTTCTAGACAATATAGTTGCATTTTCCCTAAGTAAACATGAATAAATCAAGCCCAGAGCCCATTCTCCAAACTGAGAAGATTGGAAAATGTAATTTCCCACCCTGAGCTCTCAGATGAATAGCCATGAGTACTTCTTAGCAGCTGGGACAAGGAGAAAAAAAGATACGTGGAAAGTATACCTCTGTTTTTAAATAAAAGTAAAGACTTGATTTTAAGTAGAGGTTAGGGTCAGGCCAGGTCAGACATTTGATTCCCTGGGTCAGGCCTCTTCAGTCTGTGACCTACCAAGCTAGAGGCATCATGTTCTAACTCTTCTCTGACAAAAGCAGCAAAAACAAAGCATTTTAATACAATCTGGACTAATTAGGCTTCCAAGTTAGAAAAAAAAAACATTTAAAAAAAAAAAAAAAGACATAGAGCCTTTCTTATTTTATGGCAATTAAAAAGAGTATTGTGATCAAATAATGGCTTATGTGAAAAGTGGCATGAGGCAAATTATCCTGTTTTCCAAATTTCAGGAAAATCATTTTTCCAAACTGATAGGATTACCCATCACAAAGAATGTTTGAAACTGCTATTTTATATGCCAACAAATACAACCATAGAAAAAAGAAAACAGAATGAACAGCCTCAAGAAAGAAACATAGTGGAAAAGGCTCATGGTGGCTTGTATTTGGCCTATTATTTACAAGCGAAAAATTCCTTTGTTAGTTGTGAACAGACTTTATGGCAAAACCCAATAGACCAGTCTCAGACCAAGCAAAATCCCTTATACTTGCAAAAATTTGATTTATGTAAACAGGAGATCCTGGTCTCTGCCTCACTATTTACAGGAAAAAATGTTTCTGTGTACACGATGAATAGAAATTATGCATAATTGATTAGCTACTGAAAATTCCAGCATAAAACATATGATGCATGTATCCTCATTTTGAAATTTGAGAATTTCATGCTGTGGAGTTTCTTTTGTGCCTCTGAGGCATTTTTAATATATACGACTTCAAGAAACATTTTTCTTATTGCAATGAAATTGCTATTAGGCTAACTCTTTAATTTTTAGTAAAGGAAATTAGTCATATTATCACTGAATAAAATAATATTGAGAGAATAAACATTTTAGAAAATACTCAAAACTACTGAAGGAATAACTTACATCCTACCATACGTAAGCTTCTTTACACACAATGTCACCGCAATATTTTAAAGAAGTATCAAGAAGAAATTGAAAAGTTTATTTTTCTGGTTTTATTATTCCTTTTCATATTTAAGCTCTGGGTGCATTATGAAAAGAAATTGGTTATTTTATTCCTTCTTTTGCCTGAGCTGGGCTACCATTGTTGTTAGACCTCTCAAAAAAATGTAAAACTTTATTCACTACGTGATCTTCTCTAACAAAAGTTTTGGCATGGAGGGTCAACCTAGCATATTCCCTCTTCACATGGTTCAATGAAAAATACAGAAAGAGCCCACAATTCAATGAGCTAACATTGGCCCAAACTTTTTTCACACACTACAGAATTATTTATAAATATAGTTGATACAACATAGAACGCAGACAGTGTAGTAATGATCCCTTTTCTGTAAAATGCATGCTTATTCTTGCATTTATATCCTTGGCATGGACAAGGATGTGTAAGTGGCTGCAGCAATTAAAAACAAAAGGCAGTAATAAAAAAAGAATACAAAAGGAAAGAAAAAAAACCCACACAAATACTTTATTTTTTCCAGTGCTTGCTTAGTGGCAGTTCTCGTAACATCTGAGAATTCTCTTGAGTTAATTGGTTATTTTTTCAGCCTTATGGGGGTCATAGTATTCTCTTAAGCACAGCATTAGGGAACCGCCCTCCCACAGAAATGACAGGTTAAAGGAACATTTGGAGGACAAAAAGACAGGTCTGTGAAGGAGTGAACACTTGTAAGAATCAAACGGAGAAATCAAAGTTGAATCCAAAAATTTCATGAATAGAAGATTGACATTAAAGCAAACGAAAGACCTACAAGTATAGCCTGAGGTGTAAGTGGTAGAAGCAAAATGTTATATACATGTGTATTTATATTTATTTATTTTTAAGATGGAGAGACTGAATCACATCTGAAAACCAATAAACAAATCAGTGCATAGAGGAGAAACTAGGTGAGACCAGCTAGAAATCCAGAGAAACCTTTCTTGGATTGTTCACAAGTACAGCGATCAAGACACAAATTTAGAGAAAGAGTTTGGGGATTGGTGAAACGTTGGTTCCTAGTTCAGCATTTCTCTTTTATCTGTAGGGTAAAAGAGTTTCCAGGAACAGGGAGGAAAATGTCTGGCATATTTTGGAAGATCCTCTGTAATAAAATCACCTTTGGGATTGTCCCTTGGGCCTACTGGAATATTATCTTCACATACTCTAAAGAATATTTGTGTAACACAAATTACTTGGCTTATATAGTCCTCTTTGGGAAATCACATACATGTTAGACTCTGGCCCAGATAAGAAGAAATCTCATTAACATTTTGCAGACATAGTTTACAGGATGACTATAAGTAACATGAAAAATATGTGAGTGTGTTCTATGCTGTATCAGGAGAGAAAAAAAATCCAACTTACAAACTATTGCTTCGATGGTTTGGTGGAAGTTCATAGTTTAGAATTTCAGCTTAGTAAATGTTGATAATCAGATTAACATTAGTGTATATATACACATCCATATATATACACATATATACATATATGCATACATAAATATATGTATATAAACAAATACAGATATACAAATATATATACATATATTTGTATATGTATATTATACATATGTGTATACATACACATATGTATATAAAATATATATTTTCCTAACATAAATAAGCTTACAGAGTTGGTTTGAACCTCACTGTATAGAAGCCTAGGCAGTAGCAATAATATCCTAAAATTATTTTGATTTTTATACAAGGGATTTGGAATACTAGGCAAACATTAAGACCATTAACTATACTTTCAGATGAAGAACGAACAACAAAATGGGATGCCATGGTGCTAGTTATTTTAACTACTCAAAGATAAAAGAAAGAATGGGCCATAGGCAGAGTCTACATAGTGTGATTTTTCAGGCACTGAATATTTTGCAACATTCCATAACTCCTCCTTTGACTCTCAAAAATATTTCCCTCAAAAGATCTTCACTCTATCTAAAATTCAAACACCAGTCAATCTATTTTGAGTACCAATTTAGATTATTTAAAGTTATACTTAAATGCTTCACTAGGAGGAGATATGTATTAAAACATCAATAACCACAAAGTCTTTAGGGTAACTTAGTTTATTAGATTAGCTAACCAATTATCTTGAAAATCCCAGAGAGACACATCCATCTTAGTGCATGTCAGGAAGTCTAGGCTTGATGTGGGAAAAGGAGAATTGTTTAAGAGGTTAAGATGGCACGAAGGACAGTGTACTGTCCCTCTACCAGAAGAGAACAACTATTTCAAAAGGAAAATGGAAGAAGAAAAGAAAAGAAAAGAAAAAAGAAAAAAGAAAAGGAAGGGAAGGGAAGGGCAAAGAAAGTATCTTAGAAAACTTCACTGTGATTGTTTATTGCTATACAACAAATCACTCCAAAACAAGGTGGCTTAAAAGAACCACTCTCACTTTATTATGTCTTAGAGTTTCTACGAATCAGGAATTTGGAAGAGCTTGGAAGTGTGGTTTTGGTTCCAGGTCTCTCATTAGGTTGCTTAGCCAGTATATAGAATTAGAACAGAACAATGCAGGGCTCAGTCAGCTAGGGACTAGAAGAGCATTTCTCACCCTCTTTATGTAGTCTCAGAACCTTTTCAAGTGACCTCTTCGTGTGGACTAGTTTTAACTTCTTAGCATGAAGCATGGCAACATAAGTGAGGCCAGACTGTTTATATGTGCTTAAAGGTTTAATAGGTCTAATAGCAAACAAAATTGAATAAACTTTTATAATTTAGCATCAGAAATCACAGTATAGTACTTTTGCCCTAAGGTATTGGTTTAAATAAGTCACAAAATGCCTCTTAAATAGAAAGAGAGTCAAAGTCACACTGCAGGAAAAGCACATGAGATGGAAAATACTGTTGCAGTCATCTTTGGAACATACAATCTGCTGTAGCCTAGGATTAGCTTTAGACATCAACTTTAGCTTTACCACCCTTTGCGCATCCATCCATATAGTCAGCATAATTACACCAGTGCAAGAAAATTTCAGCTCACGAAATCTTTCTGAGGGAATAATCACTAAAACCATAGAAGACTGAAAGAACTATATCCATAATCAACTGTAATAAAAGTTCATGTTTCTTGAGAATTTACCATATAACCAGCTGTGCTTAGCTCATTAACTTCTCACAATTACCTATAATAAATGCATATAAGGAATTTAATATTAAAGATTATAAATGAAAAAGCATTACTTTACGTTTCTATAAGACATAACTAAATTTCCTTTAGTTATGTCAGACCTAGCTGACATCCCTTTTTCATAGCTGAACAGAAACAGTGAGAGAGACCTGGTTACTCTAAATTCATAATTCATGTAAGTCTCCTGAGGTTTTCTATTCTCTGTCTGAGGAAACAGACAAACCTTAAGTGAACTAATTCTTATAAAAATTTCAACTTTGGACCAATGCAACTAAATTATTAATGTGTAATAAAAGAAATTAAGAACACTTTTTGGGGGGAAATTACAATCTGAAGCCTCTACGATTTTTTATAAGCAATGTCTTACCTACAAAAAAAAACTTACAAAACATGAGAAGATAGATAAATAAAAAATATACAATGCAAGGCAAAGAGAGTAAATAAGAGGAGCAGGAGAATGGAACAAAAGAAGTATTTGAAGAAATAATGGCTAAGAATTTTCCCAAACTAATGAAAACGTTATTGATCCAAGATTTGAGAAGCTCAGACAATACCAAGAATGATAATTAGAAAAAACAAAACACCCAGACACATCAAAATTCAAATGCTGAAAACCAAAGACAAAGACAAAAATCTTAAAGGCAGCCAGAGATTGATTTTTGAAAATTCAACGTTAAATCTTATGACTGACTTTTGAAGTGAAACAATGGAACATAGAAAACAATGCAGTAATATCTGCAAAGTTTCCAAATGGGAAAGAATCTGCCAATTTATAATTCGAATTCCTTAGTATACATCTTTCCAAAATTGAGGCAGTTTAAACTTATTTTCAGGTTCCTCCCCCCAACCACCACCCAAAAGAGCTAAAAAATGTGTGCCAGTTGACTTGTACTATAAGAATTACTAATGAAGTTTTTTCAGCTTGAAATAACAGATGAAAGCATAAAGCCACAGGAAGAAAGGAGAAGTACCAGAAATGGTAAACTTGAGTAATACAAAAGACTGTGACTTTTAAAGCAACAGTATGAGTATGCCTTGTTGTTTTCTAACATAAGGAGAAATAAATTATATGTCCATGATATCAAAAAGCATGGATGGGCGTGGTAAGTAAATAGAGTTACATGTTTTCAAATTTCTAACATCATTCAAAAAATGGTAAGCATTCTAATAGAAAGGAGATTGTAATAAGTCAAGGATACATATTTTAAAATTTATCATAACCAGAAAATTATAATAAAGTATATTTATAAACCTAATAGAAGAGATAAAAATATCACTACGAATATAGAATATATACAGGATATAATTAACCAACTGGACTTAATATTTATAAAACCCTATATCCAAGAGTTGAAGGATAGATATTATTTTGTAATACTCCATGGAACATTTAAAATAATAGAGTAAATTAGTGTTAGAACACAAGTATGAACAAATTTTAAAAGACTAACATTAAAAGCATGTTATGACAATAGAAATTAATTTAAAAATCAACAAAATTAAAATCAAACAGAACTATAGCTAGAAAATCCCCACATGACTGGAAATTAGGCAGCATATCAGAATATCAAAATGAAAATTAGAAAATATTTGACCTGAATATTAATCTCCATCTGCTTATCTCTTAGAAGGATATTTTTTGTT
Source organism: Rhinopithecus bieti (assembly GCF_001698545.2). Taxonomy (NCBI): domain Eukaryota; kingdom Metazoa; phylum Chordata; class Mammalia; order Primates; family Cercopithecidae; genus Rhinopithecus; species Rhinopithecus bieti. The sequence goes on from NW_016812542.1 coordinate 1,566,690, forward strand.
GGAATCAGGGCCCACCAGGATAATCCAGGATGATCTCCTTCCCTCCAGATCCTTGACTTAATCACATCTGCAAAGGCCTTTTTTCCAAATAAGTTAACATTTGTAGGTTCTGAGAATTGGGATGCAGACACATTTTTGAGGCCACCACTCAAGCTACTACAAACCTAACAGGATTTTGTCTTGGAAATTAATAAACTGATTCTAAAATTATATGGGCATACCTCAAATAACCAAGTCAAACTTGAGGAAGATGAACAAACTTGGCAGACTTACTTTTCCTGATACCAAGATTTACTTTAAAACTACAGTAACTAAGATAGTAGTTAGTACAAATATAGACAGAGAGATCTGTGAAATAGAATACAAGGTCCAAAAAACGCACACACAGTTTATAACAAAGGTTCAATGACAGTTTAGTAGGAAAAAGGGCAATTCTTTAACTAAATGATGCTGAAGTAGTTAAGCATCCACATAGAAACAAAGAAAAAACAAACTACCTGATGTCTACCTTACACAGTATACAAAAATTTGACATGTGTCTTAGGTAAGGTCTCTAGAAGAGGAGACTACCATCATGATTTATTCCATGAGATTTATTGATAGCATGGTCTCCAGAAAGAAAAGTATGAGAGAGACTGAAGCAAAATAAGGGAGAGTAAAAAACTGACAAGGATATGGTCTTAGGTAAAGTCAAGGCTTGACTTGATCCACTATTTATGCCTCTGAAGCATAGACTGTATTACCCCATTACCTTTCCCTTGTCAAGGAACCTGGCATTTTATACAGCTGTATGAGTGAGTTATTTGCTGTTGTCATGGTTTGAGGGAGAGGTATAACTTCCCAAGTGAGTCTCTGAGCCATTAGCAACTAACACAGCAACTTGAGATAGATGGATGCACTGAGCTGAAAAAAATAGGATCTGGTAAGGGCACTATAATCTTCTAGTAAGTATTATAGTAAGTAAGTATTGTAGTAAGATAGTAAGATGGATCACAAGAGTAAAACAATAAAATTTTGGAAAAAAAATAGGAAAATATCTTCAGGTACTTAGGGACAGGTAAATATTTCTTTAATAAGGCACAAAAAACTACCTATAAAATAAATTGATTAAATTAATTTTAAAAACATCAATAACTTCTGGTAAATAAAAAATAAACATCAGTAAGACAATGAAAAGGAAAGTCATAACATTTCATATAGCTACAAAGAAATCTTATCCAGCATATATAAAGAATCTCTACAAATTAAATAGGCAATCTAATTTTAGAAATGGACACATTTGACTATTGCATATCAATATAACAAGAGTTCTTCAACCTAATTACCTAAAGCAAAGCAAATTTCTAAATAAAGCATATATGTTTTGACTGTCAATGTATCACCTAACCCAATATTAGCAAGCGGGTAGAGGATAGGGTATATGCATGAAGTGCAATTTTACACCATATTACAGAATGTAAAATGTATGAAAACTCAGCAATCCCACTTCCAGGAATTTAACTTAATCAGATAACTATATAAGCATGAAAACAATAATAGGCACAACAATGTATATTATAGCATTGTTTATAATGGTAGTTGATATGGTTTGGCTATGTTCCCACCCAAATCTCATCTCGAACTGTAGCTCCCATAATCCCCATGTGTCATGGAAGGGATCTGATGGGAGGTAATTGAATCATGGGGGAGGGTTTTTCCTGTGCTATTCTTTCTTGCCTGGTGCCATGTAAAGCATGCCTTTGCTCTTTCTTTGCCTTCTGCCATGATTGTGAAGCCTCCCCAGCCATGCTGAACTGTGAGTCAATTAAACTTTTTTCCTTTGCAAATTACCCAGTTTCAGGTATGTCTTTATTAGCAGTGTGAGAACGGACTAATACAGTAGTAAATAAAATGAAAACAATCTAGATATTCATAAAGAACCAGTCAATACAGTATAACACATCCCAACAACACAATAGCATGCATTGACACAGAAGACATCCATTACATTGTTTGAAAATATACATATGAACTGTTGAAGAAAATATATAGTATGTTTTTATGTGAAATTGTGTAGATATATATATATATATATATACAGAATTGTGTGTGTATACACACACACACATCTATGTATGTAACTATAGACATAGAGATACCTAAAATATGTTCATAAAAATATGAATGTTTTGTATCTCTGGGCTGTACAATTTCAAATGATTTTACTTTCTTCTTCATATTTTACAACAACATTAAAATGTTTATAATCATCATGAATAATGTTAATTTGTCTTACCTAAAAATCAATTTTAAAATCATTTTAATGTCCAATACTTTACTGTGGAAGACAACAAAGCAATGTTATTTGGTAGGGGGAGGGCCAGGAGGAGGGTGTGTTAGGAGGAGGGCATGTTGTATGTGAAGACAGCTAAAACAAAAGAAAACTAAACACATTCTCAGATATGAGATGATTCAGATTATATGCACTATCCTCAAAATACTACTTGAAGATATTATCTAATTTGGGGCACGGAAACAAGTAAAACCTGAAAGAACCAGCAATTATTAAATCTGCTTGGAAAGGATAATTTTTAGTGTGAAAGAAAAAATATAAAATATAAAAATTGATAACTGAATATAAAGATAAAGCCCCAAACTACACTACTAAAGACCAACATATTAGTAAGGGACAGGAGAACTAAAGTGTGTGACATACCTGGTGTCATATAAGGGACCACAAAAGCACATCACAAAAGGTTTCAGAGGAAGGCCTTTGCACAAGGCAGATGGCTGCATTCCAATTATGGATTGTGTGTAAATTTAGGCAAGTTACTAATTTCCCTTATCAATAGTTTTCGGTTTAATAAGGCTACTCCTACTGTACTGTTTATTCTTCATATGATAGCCCCACCCCCCTATCCATTCTCTATCCTTCTCTGTGCAGCATTATGGCTCAGGAGACTGACTCCTGTGAGCTGCCTACAAGCTGCCAGCTAGGCTCATCCCACAGAAGGCACCGGAAGGAACAAAGAGAAGAAGAGGGTAGCAAGATCAGGGCATTTCTTCCCCACTCTCTCCTTGATTTGCTCTATGTCTCTGGCAGTAGCTATATCCCTTCTTGAGTATGATTACAGCTCCTGTTGTACAGCTGATGCTCCTCCAATCCTCCGTGCTTCTATAGTAGCTCTCATTGATCTCCAAAAACACTGCTTCCTCACCTTGCCCCTTCCCCTGAGAAGATAACAAATGTCTGTTGTTTCTGGTTTGTGGGTCTCACACCCGCCTCTTTCTGGTTTCCCTAAGCAAGCCCACATCTCAGGAAGCAGGCGCTTCATTGAGGTCTTTCCATATGGATTATCTGGGATAAAACCTGCTTCCTATTGAAACTCTGATTACTATAAATATGCAAAACTAGTTTTGTTGTGAGGCTTATATGAAGAAATTCATCTAAAGTGTTAATACAGTGTTAAGCATGTAGTATTTAATACATTTTATTTTTAAAATAAACACTTCATTTTATAAGTTTAGCAAACCATCCTCAAGCACTTCAAGATTGGCAAGACCACTTCTATTTTAAACATATTGATATTATCTCTTATTTCGATGGTATTACATTATTTGATTCTCCCCTAATTCTCTTTATCCTAATTCCTTGTTCACAAATCAACCTTTTGATTTTCGTTGTTTCTCATTTAGATTCACTGGTAAAAAAAAAAAAAAAAAAAAAAATCCTGATAGCAGATGTATCATGATAGTCCATTCTCTGTGATGATTATTTCTCATTTCAAATTAATGAACTAGCATTCTAATTCTAACTTGACTCCGAAGCTAGCCTGATGAATGAAAATGAAAACACTACGTTGCTTTAAATATTCTTCTCTTTGATAATATTCTTATGGTAAATGAATGAGTTGTAATTCTGACTTTATACAAACATCTCATGAGCTTGGATATTTTCATTCAGAAATTCAAGAATTATCTATCCTGCTACATAGTTCCATGACCTAGGGATATTTCAGCACATTAAAAAAGACCAGTCCCTATCCACATGGATCTTGCATTCTGAGCGGGAAAACAGGAGTAAACCAATGCTTAAAAGGAAAACAATGATCAGATGACAATAAGAACTATGCAGAAAATTAAAACACGGTGATGTCATAGTGAGTAGGTTTAGATGAGGTTGCTAGGACAGGCTTCTCTGGGAAGATGATCTTAGAACTCATCCCTAGATGTCAAGAAAAAGGCAATCATGACAAGATAAGGAGAAACATGTAAAGCAGAGAGAATTGCTAAGTATAAAAACCCTAAAGTGAGAATGAGCTAGAGGTTCCAAAGATGAGGCTTATAATGATCTGTTCATGGAACAGAAGGAATGCCAATGTAGTCTAGAAAGTGATGGAAAAAAATTGTATAAGATGAAACAAGAGAGATAGACAGCTAGTGAGAAGTTCATCTAGGACTAGGTAGGAAAAGTTTGTGTAATTTTTATTCAGTGTTCATTTGCTCTGGTGCATTGACAGGATAGACAGATACAGTAGGCTTAACTAGGCTTGGGGTTTTATCAGATGACTGTGACAAAAGGAAAAGAAGAGCAAGGTAAATAAATATATAAGTAATCAGAATCTAAACTAATAATGACATAAAGGGGAGACGGAGAGTATTATGGCAGTGGGATCAATGACTTGAACATTTCATTGCTGAAGTAAAAATTCTGGACTCAGTGATGTTGAGTCAGAGGTGGCTGTTAGAATGGGAAGCTTGGGATAGAGAACTTGAGGAATATGTGATAAGGTTACAATGCTGAGTGTATGTTGCTGAGGATGAAAAAATATATCATTGAATACCAAGAGATCAAGGAACTGAAGATGATACAAGGTAATGCATTCCAGAGAACACAGTGAAAGTGACTGGAGGGCAGAAAAGGGTGGAGGTTTGAGGCCTTTTAGGAGATACTTAGAGATATGGGGAACAGAAAGAATTCATAAAATTACACGCTAAAGCTTGAGTTTCTAGTGAAGGCTATGATAAATAATGATGTGAATTTAATCTTAAGGTCCATTATTAAACTATGAAAACACTATGTCCCTAATAGCATCTCACCCTATTTTGTGGGAAAGAAGAAATATTTACTAAAATGAAAATGACAAGGAATTCTTGAAATGGAAAATGAATCTTTAGATGTCATGCAACCTAATTCAATGGGTTCTTAAAAGCCTATATCATAAATAAATAAAAAGAGCTCTCCAGTGTGAAATCCTATAATTCACTCTGGAACATATAGACTTATATGGAACATATAATTCACTCTGGAACGTATAGACTTTAATGTCGGTATGTATCTCACTTCTCTGCTGTCATGTGACAGCTAGCTTCTCTTGTACTCCTGGGAGACTGAATGAATCCTTCTGCTATCTCCCAATCCTTAGGCCTAAATTGTTCCAGTCTTTTAGTTGTTTCAAATTTATATTCTAGAAGATTCCTCAGAAGGAGCCTATGTGGACAATATTCTCTGAGTTCTCATATTGTCATATTAGTTTGTCAGAAGACTTTATAATTTAAGCTCAGTTTGGCTGGAAATAAAAACTTTGACTCACACTTTATTTCTCCTTCTTCAAAAAAATCCCCATTTTCTTCTCGCATAAAGAATTGTTGGCAAAAATCTGGTAACAATCTAGGTTATTTTTATTAATAAATTAGTTGTTTGTTTAATCACAGTGCCAAAGGCTTCTTTTCTTTTTTGTAGAAAACGTATCTCTACGTTGATCCATTCTGAGTTGATTTTCCCAGATGTATGACATGGAATTTTTATATATAATTTTAATCTCATTTTTCTATCTTTTATTAGATACCTGATGTATATTTTATTTTATTGTAGTAAAACATATATTACAACATGCCTTTTTAACAATTTTTAAGTATGCAATTCAGTGGCATTAAGCACATTCACAATGTGGTGCAACCATTACCACTATCCACTCCCAGAACTTATTCATCATCATCCTCAATGGAAACTCTCCACCATTCAAGCTTCCCATTTCTACTCAGCAATCCACCTTGATCGCCTGTATTCTACTTTCTGTCTCTATGAATTTGCCTATTCTGGGTACCTCCTCTAAATAGAATTATATAACATTTGTTCTTTTCCATTTGGCTTATTTCACTTAGATAATCTCATCAAAGTTCATTCACACTGTAGCATGTATCAGAATTTCACTCCCTTTTAAGGCTGAGTAATACTCCTTTGCATGCATTTACTATACTTTATCCACTAATCTGTTGATGGATATTTGGGTTGCTTCCAACCTTTGGTTATTGTGAATAACACTGCTATGAATATTTGTATACAACTATTTGTTTGAGTCCTTGCTTTCAATTTTATTATTTTTTAATTTTTAATTTTCTTTTTAGAGACAAGATTTTGCTCTATTTTGCTCTGTCACCCAGGATGGAGTGCAGTGGCATGGTCATAACTCACTGCAGCCTTGAACTGCTGGGCTCAAGGGATCCTCCCCACTCAGCCTCCCAAGTAGCTAGGACTACAGGCACTCACACCCTTCTTTTTATTTTTGTAGAGACAGGGTGTTGCTATGTTACCCAGGCTGTTCTTGAACTCCTGGCCTCAAGTAATCCTTCTGCCTTGGCCTTCCAAAGTGCTGGGATTACAGAAATTGTTTTAGGTATGTATCTAGTGAAGTGAAATTGCTAGATCATATGTTAGTTCTATTTTTAACTTTCTGAAGAAACGCCAGTTTTCCTCAACAACTGTGCCAGTTTACATTCCTACTAGCACTAGTTAGTTTCCATTCTTTTGATAAAAGTCATTTTAATGCGTGTGGGGTGGTGTCTTGTGATTGTCATTTGCATTTTCCTAATGACTAGTGATATTGGGCATCATTTTACCTACTTATTGGTCATTTGTATATCTTCTTTGGAGAAATGTCTATTTGAGTTCTTTGTCTATATTTAAATTGGGTCTTTTGTTTGTGTTTTAATTGTTGAATTTAAGGAATTCTTTATACATTCTCGATATTAATCCCTTATCAGATACATGATTTGCAAATAGTACCCCCATTCTGTGGGTTGACTTTTCACTCCCTTGATAGTGTCGTTTCATGTGCAAGTTTTTAATTTTGATGAAGCTCAACTTACCTATTTTTTATTTAATTGTCTGTGCTTTTGGTGTTACATCCAAAAAAATCATCACCAAATCCAATATCATAAAGATTTTCCCCTATATTTTTTTCTAAGAGGTTTACAGTTTTAGCTCATATGTTTAGCTCTTTGATCTATTTGAATATTTTTTTATATGCTGTAAGGCAAGGATCTAACTTCATTCTGTTGCATGTGGATATCTAGTTTTCCCAGCACCACCTGTTGAAAAGATTACAGTTTTCCCCATTGAATGGTCTTGGCACCCTTATTGAAAATTAATTGACTATTATATGCCAAGGTTTATTCCTGAGTTCTGTATTTCATTTCACTTATCTACATTTCTATCCTTATGGCAGTACCACACTATTTTGATTACTGTAGCTTTGTAGTAAGTTTAGAAATCAGGAAGTGTGAGCCCTCCAACTTTGTAGTTTTTCAAAATTGTTTTGGTTATTTGAGGTCCTTTGAGATTATATGTGAATTTTAGGGTAACTTTTTATTTCTGCAAAAAAATATCCTTGAGAGTTTGATAGAGATTGTATTAAATTGGTGCATTACTTTGAGGAGTATAAAAATATTAAGTCTTCCAGTCCATAAACTTTTAGTCCATGAAATGCCTTTCCATTTATTTGTGTCATCCTTATCTTAGTAATGCTTTTTAGTTTTCTGTGTATAAGTCTTTTGTCTCCTTGGTTAAATTTATTCCCATTTATATATAGTTTTAAGTCTTTATTTTCGACAGTGTATTGAGTAATAATTTCAGTATTGATGCTATTCCATTTTGTTGGTATTGTTCTTTGTGACTCTTGCATACATTTGCCACATCTGATTGGCTTATTTTTTACATCTACTACATTCTCTCAAATCTTTCATATCTCTTTCTTCTCTTTTTGAAAACTAAAACAAAATTTTCTCCTACCCTTCTTCCATATATTTTTAGACATAATTTATTGTGTTTTATTTTTTCTGATGCTCCTTATCAGTTTTCATTTCAAAATGATTTTTTTCTATTGTTTCTAATTATTTTCAACACCTCATTAGCCTTTTAAAATAATTTTCCCCATAACCTAATATGTAAGTTTTCTAATTCTCATTAATGCTGTTATTTTATAGTTCTATAATTTTCCTAATTTTTAGCTAATTTTGAAATAGTTACACTTTTCAAACATAATATGGGCATATCTTTTTTTATAATTATATACAATACCTGACCACAGACCTTTTCTATTATTCATAAATAAGTAAGATGAGCTTTCCTTTATTATCAGGAGGGGAGGGTAGGCAAGGTTGGCTTAATTAACTTTATCATTCTAGCACTCCCTCCCTCTAGTGCTTTTGCTTCCAGGAAGTGTTAGAAATATGACTGCATACTTTCTGAGATATGCTGGCCCTCTCCCCCTCTCTCACTTATATCTCGACCATCTCTCTCCTTTGCCCCTATTGTCCTTATCCTGCTAAATGTGGCTCTTAATCCTGGTAGTTTCTGACTGGTGCAGGGGTTTATCCTAGAAGGGATTTTGCTAGGTTAATTTTAAGTGTTCATACACCTAGACCCACCAAGCACCATACAATTTTACCACAATGCCCTTGCATTAATCTGTTAATCTGAGCCTGCAAAACCCCTTCCCAGTTTTAACTGCTGTTCTCACATTGGTTCGCTTAGAATTCCAGTTGGGTACTCATTGGCTTATTTGGCATTCTCTGGCAATCATCTGAAGTCCCTTTGCTTCACCTCACCAGCCTACACACAATTGCTGACACATGGGTCTTGTTGCTGTCAGCAGTTTGGCCCTTGTATCTATATTGTAAGGTCTACAGAGATATCTTAGTTTTGCTTTAGATTTATTGTAAATTTGTTGTAGATTCTCCAAAAGCTATTTTTGCTTTTGCTATCCTACTCCAGTTGCTCTATTTGTTTTAATGGAGGGATGTGAGGAAACACGAAAACCCTGCTCTTGCCATCTTGTTCTAATCTGCAAAAGTTTTTAAAGAAAGAAACATTTTAACCTTTTGTCATTTATTTATGTCAATGAATGACATATGGAAATAGCATTGAAAAATCTTTTAAACAGCTGTTATGTAGTGGAGATACAGAGTCACACTGTCCTTTCTTGTTTTCTTGGTTGTATTGTAAAATACAGGAATAATATGTATTAATACTTGTATGTATGTGCTTAGGTACACATACATATGTGTGTAGGTAGGTATATACGTGTTTATGTGCATATTTAACAAAGAAAGGACCACTGGATTTTCCCCTTTTTGCACTGCCTTTATATTTTGAATAGCTTTTCTATAACTAAAACACTCGAGGGAAATTACCCGTCTCATGCTTATGCAAGCCACCAGCACAACACCTACAAAGAATAAACACAGGTAAATATCTCTGTTGTTGATGATAATGGTGAGGCTGTTTATCACACAAACTAAATTTTAATTATTTAAACACAAGTTTTAAAGTCTCTTTGTGCAAAACAGAGCAAAACTATGATAAAATATATAGTTATTTTGAGTTGAATAGAATAAGAATTTCAGAAGTTACCTGAATTTTCAACTTTCTTAGATTACCGATTCACACATGTGTTCAAATTGAGAAACCTAGCTTTTTTTTTTCCTCACAAGTGAAGCAAGAAATCAGTTATCTGCTTTAACGTCTAAAACGGCTGATTACTCCAAGTTCTCCTAGTGATCCTGTTTCATTCACTGACACACAAGCTTACGCTGATGCTAAATGTAAGGTGACAATTTCAAAGACATCACTCTTAAAGATTTATATTAGAAGTATAATAAAATATAATCTTCAATGTAGATACATGAGAAAACTCTCATTTCTTAAGGCAGCAGTCAAAACAGAGAAGAGAGAAAAATGCAGAAACTTTTAACGTACATGTACCATGCCAGGCACTGTAATTGGTATTGTATTTACTATACACCATAAAGATGTGGATAAACATGGGTAACATGATAAAAAGGAAAGAGGGTCCAGAGACCTAGATGCTAGACTTTCCTTTGTTATTAGGCTGTGTTACTCCAAGCTATTCATAATTAATATATGACAGTGATTTCTTAGAAAAGGCACTTGTCTCAACTAATATACAACTTCATTTCCAAATTGTTGGGATGTGCCTAATCAACATTCAAACACTTCTTATTTTGATGGGATCTCCAAATGGTGTGGAGACACGGCCCTCTCTCCTCTGGAAATCAAATGGAAAGAGGTGGTTCTCTCTATCTGTTCCCTGGTAATTAAAGGGCAGGTATGTGGCTTAGGCTTTTGACCGTATCTTTAAATCTCAAGGGAGGGCCGCATAGCTGAAGAGACAGACAGACATTATTTATGTGACAGTGGTGAAATTGGGAGCAATAAGTCATCGTTAGTATAGTGCTGACACTGGATGGTTGACTTCTTGGGTGCCTAGCCTCAATTATTTCTAATACAATTTTCTGTAATGTGTTCTCTTGTCTGTCTATTGGTTATGCAAGGTACTATACATCATTTCAACTTTTTCTTTACTACTTCCAATAAGTAGCATTGGTTTCTATCATTTGCAACCAAGAACCTTTACATGGAAAACAAAACTTTTTGGCTGAAGTTTATAGGATTAATTGTTTAAAGGGGAAGTTACAAACAATCTATAAAGGGTTTAATATCTAAACATTTGAGATTGCTTTAAACTACTAGCATTCTTATTTAATAATATTAATAATATATTACCAAGTAATAATTTTTAAAATATTTTCACATAATATAAACTGTGAGCAATTAAAGATTATAGAGCTTAGACTACATAATATACATAGCTTACTAATTTAAAAAAAAATTTAAAACAATAAAACTGTCACCATTCAGGCACAAAATTATCTTTTTTCAAATCCATGTTCTACCACTTAGTGTATTGTGAGCTTGCAAAATAAAATTTACCATCTTTAAACTTAATTTTCTTCATCTTTAAAGGGAAAGTAGTAATAATTTAATATTAGTCATGCTAATACTTTTATGAATATTAAATATATTATGAATTTTAAATCTAGCAAAGTCTAGAATATAGAAAGCCACTAAAAGCAATGGTAAAAGAGGCGATTTTCCTATGTAGTTGTGACTTAGATATATTTTGATTGTACCAGTGGCACTCACAGAACCTGGCTTTGAAATTAATAGCTGAACATAACCACTTTGTAGTTTATCGCTCCAAAACTCTCTGATATACATCCTTTTTGCTCTAATTTGATTTTTTTTTCTCAAAAAGAAACTCTTCATTTTATTTCTGTTCATAATCCCACAAAGGATCCATCCCTGCTCCCCTGTACCTGATGCAGACCCCTCCCCCATCACCTTAAAAATACTGATTTCCTAAAGTTAAAGTGAATACTTAGTTTACAACTATGGCCATTCTCAACCCTGCCCATTTCTCCTCATTTGCCTGTATATTCACCTGCTCTGTGAACTTGGCCATCTTTTGGCTCTCTCTCCAAAGGTAGTTCCCCAAGGGCACTTGGCTTGCATTTTTGCTTCTATTATATGGATTCCATTCTTACAACCTTCCTTGACTTACATAACCAGGCAGCTTTCCTATTCTCATTTGCATAGTATTTCTGCATAGCTTCCTGGCCCTACTTCCTTATTGTATCCCACAGACACTCCAGAACCCACCAAAAACAATTTGCAAGAAACCACTGATTTGAATTTCAAGGGATCAGGTTTCCAAACTCTGTCCTGCTCTCTGCATTCCCTGTGTACCTTAGTTCCTGGGTTATTTGAGGAGCGTAAATGTTGACTGAGGGCAAACATTCCACCATTCTGAGGAAGGAAGGGGAACCACATTCAGAAAGGGACTGGAGAGGAGAGATGGATAAAACCAGAGGTAGGGGCCTGTGCACCTTGTAGTCCTAGCTCCTTGGGAGGCAGAGGTAAGATGCCTTGAACCCAGGAGTTTGAGACAAGCCTGGAAAAAACAGTCAGACATTGTTTACCCCTGCCCCCAAAATAAGCAAGGGTTTGATAGTAGGAATGAAGTTGGAGACAAAGTGAGGATAGAGGGGCCCTTCCCACCTCAACACAAAACCAAAAGTGAGCCAGGGCTGAAAACCAGCTCCCCTTACAGCACAGAGCCCCTGCCCACCTAGCTGTGGCGGTCCTCTGGCTTGGAACCTAGTCCGTGGCCTGGTGAGCAGATCCTTGACTTCCTAAGCTCCAGCTCGGCTGACTCAGCACTCTCCCTCAGGTCCTGCCCTGTGACTCCAGGACATGGCACTTGTCCCCCAGGGCCTCACCCTCTGCCCATTTCTTCCAGAGGATACCTCAGAGGCTCTGACTTGTTCTGGTGTCTGTTCTGTTGCATGTGGTACCCTTGGGTGGTGTCAGGGTTGGGGCAGGAGACAGGCTAGAGAGCTAGGTGGAGGGGGAGGAGGCTACTGTGGTGAGGACAAGGACATCAAGCCTGTTCCCCTGCACAGACTTGTTGAGGCAGGAGAGGCCTGCAAGTCACGGGTATAGAAGGCAGGGGGTTAGAGAAGGTCAAAGGTGGGGAGGGGAAGAGGGAGAGGCATTACCAGTGGCTGTGGTGGCCATGGGAATAGGTGGTGGGGGAATTGGGACATCAAAGTAAAAGTTTTCCATCTGTTCCAGCTCCTACTTCAGGAGGGAGGCCATGGCTTCCAGGTCATGTGGGAGCAGGGAAAATGGAGGGAGACTAGCTGGGGTCACGTGGGGGGCTCTAGAGGGAGGAGAGATATAAAGTCAAGAGCCCAGTCATCTGGTCAGAGAAGTCATCACCTGTCAGGGCCTTCACCCTCCTCTCAGCCTGCTCTCCAGGACTCCCCTAAGGACCTTACAAGGCCCAAAGGGGTAGAGGAGTAGAGGCCCGGGAGAGTTCCTCATGGTCTAAGAACTCGTCCAGGCCCTGTCCACACTGCCAGGAGTGGCACAGCTGCAGCACAGGCTCTGGGCACCAGTGGCAGTGGAGGAGGTAGCAGCACCATCTGGAGGAGGATCTGGGCATTGCTCAGATGGTGCAGACAGGCACCAAGGTGAGAGTGAAGGATTCCATGGGGGCCAAAAGAAGGCGGCTGCGGCCTCTGCTGAAGAAAGAGGAAAGCCTGAGAGACTTGAACATGCATTCTCCTCCTCCTGGCTTCCAGGTGAGAAAAAAGGACACCTGATGATGGGGAATCTTATTTGAACTTTCCATTTCTGAATTTTGCCCTAACAGTCCATTAATCCTCTCTGCCAAATATTGACTTTGTCCAGCTCGGTATTATGATTTTCCCAACAAATATCTTGTCCCCACTCCTGCTCATAGGGTACCACTATTTTCCCAGGACATTATGCATAAAACTTATCATAAAACTTTGCTCTCCCCACCCTCCACCTGGCATATAATCAGGGATCAAATTCTGTCAATTTTTCCTTCACGATCTTTCCCAAACTCATTTCTGCTTATAAATTCCTTTCCTTTACCACTATCTTAGTGTAAAATTAGTACTTTATTACCTCTGATGGAGATCGTGGACAAACTGTATATAGTTAAATAAATATGAATAGAATATTGACACAAAACACAAAGAGAGTTCGACATATATCTCACCATGTGCTAAAGGAAATTAGAGAAATATGTGTTCCTATCTGCCTGGCAAAAGGAAGCCAAGGATAGGATGAAAAGAGGTGGCATTTAAGTCTGAAAAATGAGTATTTAAATTGCTTCTGCGTTTCCAGTTTCTTTTCTCTCTAAGTCATCCTCCAATCTGTGTCCCGGTCAATCTTTGCAAAATACTGTTTTAATTTTGCAAAGTAAGCAAAAGGGCTAGATTGATATTTTCTAGATGATAAGTTAGGCATTTTTATTTGGGAACAATGCAGTCACTGTAAGAAATAAACAGACAGTTATGTTGTGTGAAAAGAATGTCTGTGGCCGAGTGAGTTGGCTCACGCCTGTAATCCCAGAACTTTGGGAGGCCGAGGCCAGCGGATTGCCAGAGCTCAGGAGTTCCAGACCAGCCTGGGCCATGGAGAAACCCTGTCTCTATAATAAATACATAAATAAATATATGTTCATTCAAAAAAAGGAATAAAAGAAAATAATGTTTGCCAAGAAATCTAAATATTTATGCACTAAACCTGGATAACTGAAATTTCCTGGAGGGAATGTATATGTATAAGTTTTTAGAAAAATGATTAAATGAAGAAATGGTTGCAATGATAGCAAATAGTCTAGATTTTCTAATATGGAGTCAATTTTGGACAAACAGGTGAAATTGATGAAGTTATCTTCAGTGCCTTGAATTCTATTTGTTGCCATATTTGGTATGCCTTCCCTTACTCAACCATCCAAAACCTTCATATTCTTCTCTAACCCCTTTTTTAAGCCTATTTTCAGGTGCTTTGGCCATACTGAGGAGTCAGCTACTGATACCAGCTCAGATTAATGAACATCTTCCCAGTAGAATTTATAGGTGAATACAGATAAAATCTTTTGTTGGTACTATCTTTGTATTCCTAGCCCCTGGTTTTCATTAAATGAACAAATAGAGAACAAACAAGAATTTAAAAGTAAATGATTGAATTGAAGACATAAAGGAAAAAGAAACAAGGAAGATGAATAGAAAGACAGACAGACTAATGGGGAAAATACGAGTTTAACACTGAAATTTCTGGTATTAACCATTGGGTAAGAAAAGTCAGCAGGGAGATATTGATGTCTTCAAATATCTAGTGAAATTATACCACATACATGGTCATCAATGATGATGGTTGTCATACATAAGAGTAACATTATAAACTACATTATAATGAAAATGCAATGAGAAGTCCTATGTTTTCTAGTTCTTTAATATTTTTGTGTAAAGCACCCATATGTGAAATATTGTGAAACAAATCATCACCTAAAATTAGATGCCATTATCATTAATGGTGATACATATATGTATATGTACCAGTGATATATCTGTAAAAAATACAATTAAAAGCAAATGGCTAAATTTAGTATCTAGACATTTTGTAACAGTTGTAATGCTTACTATAAGTCTATAGTATTCTGCAGATTGGGGCAATCTTCTTTACTTAATCCCATCATTTAGAAAAAATACTTGAAATGTAGAAGCATTTTCTGAAACTGAATGTATGTGATCATTGATAATAATATTGGAATAAAGTTGTATCTTTCTATCCATCTCATACTGCAAAGCCAACTACGTAGTATGGAAAATTTTCCTCTCATTTCTGACTTACATTCATCTAATGACTTGCCTAGATTGGAAAAGCTATCCTATTTTTTTAAGCTTCCCTCCTCATGTCTTATTCAGCATACATTTTGAGGACAGCTGGAGAAGCACATAATGAGTCACATTAATAACTGAAGACAAAGAATGATGGGCATTCTTAAAGGTAGGGGGAAAGAAAAACTGAGAACATGCAGATGTTTGTGTGCAGCCAGGAATAAATTAGCAATGTATGTAGTGTATCTAAGATCAGAGATGAAGACGTCATGAAAAGGAGGCCTGTGAATATGATTCTCAGCACCATAGCAACATGTGACATGCTGGAATGCCATTGCCTTGAAGCCACACAGCCTATCAATGCAGTTACTCCACCTGGAGAAAAATGGGAGAAAAACCCACTCAAATTTACTCCTTTTTTTACAAAACATCTCTAAGGGAATTTTAATCAATGGGAAGTTTGTTTTCACTAGAAAAATGTCAGGTAATGTAGAAGAAGCTAGTGCTTCATTATCTAAGAGGGAAGGCACAGAAGGCGAAAGAATAACTTGAAAGGAAAATAAATTTAATTTTCCATGGAAAGTGGGAGTTCCATAAAAGTAAGAATTTGACTTGTTTTCTAACATAAGCAATATTTCATAAGAAAATGATAATCCCTTTTTAAATGACAAAAAAATATAAAATTAGACCCATAAAATAATTGTAAGACTTGCAACAAGTAAACTTTGATAAGCCTTGCTGTTTTCGATGTCTTTTACTTTTCTGCTTTTAGTATTTCTATTTTCTGTAATGCGTTGTGCCCCTAAATTCAATATATTCTTCCTAAATTTATCTGTTCTGATTGAAACTATATTCCTTTCAATGCTCTAATTTCTTTAACCTAAGTATTTCTTGGTTTAGTAAGATTTTTCCTATGTCAAGGCAAAGATCTCTTCCTGCTCATTTAAATCTAATACCAGATGTGAGCAAAGGGTTGGTGATAGATAATTATTTAAATTGAACTCTCCATGAGTAGGGCATCAGATTACCACATCAGATTACTGCATAGCTATTACCAAAATCCATTTTCAATTATACCTCTAGGCATTTTGCAGAGGTAAAGGATGGGAGCTGTTATGCAGAGGGTATAGTATGTATATAGCTAAAAAACGACTATTTAAAGTTTGTAGTGTGGTACAAGTTATGTACTTTGTTTACGTCCCTACCTGAATTAAACTACTAATTATATCCACCACAAATACAAGAGAATGCATTTGTAATGGAAAAACTCCAATTGATATTCTTTTGTTTGGTTCATTAAGGAGACAATAATGATTTGAGACCAAATGAAAACATAATTTAAGAGGAAACCCAAAATCAAGAAAATATCAGTGATTGAAGAACACATGAAATAACATTACTCAGCAGAGAACTAGAAGATACTGGGATTAAAAAATGGATCTGCAACACAATGATTTTGGACTTTCTCAAAGAGATTCCTCTTGCCTTCTAAGGCAGTTAGTTCTTTACTCATTCCAGCACACCATAAACCATCATCCTCAAGTGGATGTCCTAAAGCATGCCTTGTTTTAAGCAAAGAGAACATGTACTGCACAATTATCATTTGCTACCTGTAACTGCACTTCTTTTTCATAGCTCTGCCAGACACACTGGTGTGTTATAACATTCTGGTTGAACCCAGTCATTCAAAATAATATACCGTAGTCATAAGCCCTAGCAACAAGTGAGAAGAATCTTGCTGCTTACCCCAAATGGAGAGAGGTCATGGTAATTTAGTGACAGATATGAAAGCAGTCATCACTGAATGATATTCCTCCTAGAGTGTCTGAAGTATTATGGCTATTCTGCCATGATACATCTACCAGACTAATTACTATACATTTCTGCTGTTCCTCATGGGGAATAAATAGTAGGCAGATCTGAAATGTGTATCTGAAGATATTTACATTTTAGTAGAAAATTAAAGTGAATGACTGCCTACATATGTAGTGTGGCAGAGCTGGATATAATTTTGAAACATACCATAAAAATACCATAAGCATAGACTGTTGGCAAGAGTTGCGTGAGTGCATATCAAGAAGCTGGCAAAAATGTGTCTGACAAATTATTTCATGTACTAGCTTGATCAAAAGGTATTTGAAATGAATTTAGGTGTGGAGCTGAGAAATAAACAGATAAAAATGTAAATATGGACAACAGAAATAGCTATAAAAAGAAGTCATTTGGTGAAGGGGAGATCCAGGAATGTCTCATAAAAATTAAGATGATGAAATATGGGGAACAAATGTTATCACAGGTCTACAGACAAATACACTCAAGTCAGAAAACAAAGTAAACAATATAGAAAAGGAAATGAATCCTATTAGATACCATTGCAAAGGTACAATTTAGACTTGATTGAAATAGACTCATGACTAAAACCCATCACTAAGGAAATATGCAATGTTTAAAAATAAAAGTTTTAATAAAAGAATAAATTTTATTTATATATTATCCATAAAACTAAACATGGTAATATGGTGAAGATTATTTGTTTATGAATAAAAATTAAAAGAACCGGAGCAGTTTTCATAAGAAAACAAACTATACATTTCCTGGGAGAATTAATGATGTGGACAATTCTCTTCTAAGGTGAACCACAGAATTTCAGAAAATATCTGATTTTAACATAGTCCAAGATTGAAGTTTCTTATTCTTCTTTTAGAACATATCCAAAAGCAATTTGGAAAGCAAGCTCCATTTTTGATGAAATTAGGAGACAGCGGTAATCTCAAATCACAATATGTGAATAAAAAGCCTTCCCAACTTAGTAAAGGACAAACTGCAATGCAAGAGGATCCTTAGAGGATGTCAGATATTACACATCTCAGATACAACTGGTAAGACACAAATCTCTCAAGCAAGTGATATTTACTGAGGGCCAATAGTTTCCTTTTTCAAAACAAGAGTACTGTGAGCACTGGCTGATGGTTGGAGTTTTTCTGAATCCAGTTGGCATGACAAAGAAGCTGGTAGGAAGAGGAGAATAAGAAATACAAGAAGCGCCATTTGCAGTAGCAGTTAGGAAGCAAAGAGATGGAGGTGAGGGAATCTGCAAGGTGGCTCCAATCTCTGGTAGCCAAGACAAGTAAAGGCTAAGAAGACTAAGAGGACTTCTTGCTATTACAAGAGAAACTCACCACTTACAAACTAATAATCTAAAGGGAACGAACCAGTGCTCAACATCCCTAATAATGAGGAAAATGCAAATTAAAACCACTATGTGACATCACCTCACAATTGTTAGGGTGGCTGCTATCAACAGGACAGGACATAAATGTTGATGAGAGTGTGGAGAAAATGAAACCCTAGCACACTGGTATTGGGAATGTGGATTGGTATAACCATTATGGAAAGTGGTATAGGGATTCCTAAAAAGATTAAAAATAGACCTACTGTATCACCCAGCCAGCCTTCTTCCGAGTGTATACCCAAAGGAGATGAAATCACCGCTTCATAAAGTCATCTGCACTCTCGTGTTCATTGAAGCCTTATTCACAATAGCCCAGATATTGAAACAACCTAAGTATCTGCTGGTGGATGAATGGACTAAGCAAGTGCACACACAATGGAATATTACTCAGCCTTAAAAAAGAAGAAAAAAATCCATCATTTGCCACAACATGGATGAACCTGGAGAACATTATGCTAAGTGAAGTAAGCTAGACACATAATGAATATTTTGTAATCTAACTTATTTTTGGAATCTTTAAAAAAAAAGATCAAATATACAGAGATAGAGAATAAATAGTGATTACCAGGGGGTAAAAGGTTTGGATAGAAAATGGGGAGATGTAGGTCAAAGAATAAAAAGTATCAGATAAGTAGAAAGAACAGGTCTAGATATGTAATGTATGACATGAGGACTACAAGTAATAAAATTGTATTTGGAATTTTTGTTAAATAAGTAGATTTTAGCTGCTATTGCCACAAAAAAGTAACTATGTGAGATGGTAGATATGTTAATTTGCTTCACTACAGTTATCCTTTTACCATCTATGTAGCCCATAACATCATGATGTAAATCCTCAAATATGCATTATAAAATTTATTTAAAATTTTTTTAAAAGTATAAAATAAAAGTAATGAATTAAGGAACTATACACAATGACTAAAAAACAAAGGAAGAAAGATATCAAGACATAAAGTAGAAATTATAATAATATAATAAATTCAATGCAATAAATAGAAAAAATGTTTAATGAAATAAACTTTATTGGAAAGCAAGAAGAGGTACAAGAACTCAAAGAAGATATGGCAAAATAACATAAGCTAGAAAAGTTTAGGAAAGAAGTGGATTAGAAAACAAATCAAACCATTACAGATTTGAAGCCCACATTGAAAACAACATAATGGAGTATAAACCTAGCTGAAAACACAGTAATAAATATATGAACAGCAGTGATGAAAACAAGCAAAATACAAGGTAAGAGGATCATTACTGAAAAAAGATTCAAGGGACAATACCAATAAAGGAGATCTAACATATGCATAGTTGGTACCCTTAAAAAAGAAAACCAAAATGATAAAAAAATAAAAATATTCAAAAATATAATTCAAAGATACTCTCTGGAAATAAAAGGGCCTAACATGTCAGAGGAAAACCTGACATAAAAAGATCAAAGCTGAGGCATATCCTAATAAAGTTATTGGACTTCAAAATCAAGGAATTCTTGTAATATCCAGACAAAAAGATTTAAGTCACTTATAAGGGAAAAATAATCAAGTGGGCTTCATATGTCTCCATAGTGATAGCTCATGCTGGCGGGGAATGTTGGCAACCTATAGAACAAGATTAAAATTTATCTAAATCAGCAACAAAAATATGTAAGGGCATAGCTAATTAAACAGACCATATATTGATTCTGACATATATGTATATATCATATTTTTCATATATATATATGTAAAAACAGAAAGAATAATATAAATTATAATGAATGGATAAAGACTAAAGTAGTGTAATATCAATGTGAATTGATTAAACTATAATATTAAAAGTAAACAGTTCTTACATCAGCTTCCAAACCAGGACCAAGCTACATTCTGTGCATGCATGCTGCCCATAAAACACAAGTGATGAGAAAGTTGGGAAATACAAGGGTGAATAAAGACATAGCCAAATGCACCAAGGGAAAGCAGGAGTCATGAATCTAATGATAGGCAAGGTTGAATTCAAAATGTAATCAAACAAGGAGCACCTTACAATGAAGATATAATAGTTTTAAATACATACCTACATTTCTAACCAGTACACTGAATACCAAAACATGACACACTATAGCATTAGGATTAATAAAACAAAGATTATGGGAATAATAAGCTAAAATAGAGAAACAGTACCTGTAGAAAACTTTAATTCACTTTTCCAAACCCATGAAGAACAAGGACACAACTGGAAGCAAGGATAACAGCAACACTATGTAACCACTTTTAAGTCTTACTATGCACCAAACACTAATTTAAGTGCGTTATACGTGCTAAGGGATTTAATCTTTTTAAGAAACTAATGAGGCAAGAACTCTAATCGCAATCAGTTTAAAGATGAGCAAAATAAAACACAGAGAGGTCAAATATCTTGTTCAAGGTAAAATAGTAAGTAGGTAAGTTAGAAATTTGAACTTCACGAGAATATCTTTATGGTTTGACCTCTTAACTACAACTGCCTCTCATGTAGAAAGAGGTAAGTAAAGTAATGACAATGTAGGTCTGTTTGGTATACACCAAACTTTTTGCCTGAATACCTTCTTTTCAAATGCACATTTGTCCCAAATATTGAACATAGTTTACTAGGTCACAAAAATATCTCAAAACATCCTCCAAGCAGATACAGTACAGAATACAGTAACTCCAATCACAATTCAGTAAATCTGAAACTTACATTGTAAAAAGGTAACTTAAAAAATTACAGCATACATATAAGTTGTAAAAGAACTTTCTCTTACATTACCTTTTAGACACAGAGGAAATCAAAATTGAAATAAAAATGTATTTTGATATGTATACTGATTTAAATCAGTACCAGAAAGAAAAGTCCCTGTGCCACTATGTAAAGCTAATCCTTTCCTCTGTACCTTAGATCACATCACCCCGGCATTCTCATAAATAATCTGTTGATTATCTCTTGTCTCCTGTATATATATTCAAATCCATTTTGTAATGGCTGCTTCCCAGGGGCTCTTAAATATGGACAAAATTTTCCCATAGAAGAGTCTACCTTTCAAACTCTTCAGTTGTTTATCTATCATCTATCTATCTATCTATCTATCTATCTATCTATCTATCTATCTATCTATATCTGCATCTATTATCTCTCTCTCTCTCTCTCTCTCTCTCTCTCTCTATCATCTATCTCTATCTATCTGTCATCTATATATCTATCTATTTGAGACAAGATCTCACTCTGTTGCCCAGGCTGGAGTGCATAGCTCACTGTAGTCTCAAACTTCTGTGCTCAAGCCATCCTTCCAAAACAGCTTCCTGAGTAGCTAGGATGACAGGCGCTTGCCACCATTCCCAAATAATATTTAACTTTCTTTTTACATGCAGGTTCTTGCTATGTTGCTCAGACATATCTCGAACTCCTGGACCTATGTTGCTCAGAGTAGTCTCGAACTCCTGAACCTTCATCTCCCGTTCACAGCCAAACTTCTTAAATGAGTTGAATATATTTAATATTACAGGCTTGACCTTTCTCAACTCACAAAAATCTGGCTTTCTGTCTCATTTACACTCTAAAACAGTTTTCAGTTATATTACTTTGAAACAACTCAACAACCATCTTCATGTTACTAAATGAACATTTCACAGCCTTCCCCATTTCTTAGTCACATGAATGCTATTGACCATACCTTCCTTTAAAGAAAAGTTATTTTTTATTTCAATAGGTTTTGGAGAAACAGGTCATGTTTGGTTACATGAATAAGTTCTTTAGTTGTAGTTTCTGAGATTTTGGTGCACTCATCACCCACCTCAAGCAGCAATGTACACTGTACCTAAAGTGTAGTCTTTGATTCATCACCTCTACCACCTTTTCCCCTGAGTCCCCAGAGTCCATTGTATCATTCTTATGCCTTTATGAACTCATAGCTTAGCTCCTGAGTTAGAACATAAGATGTTTGGTTTTGGTTTTCCATCCCTTGGTTATTTCACTTAGACTAATAGTCGCCAATTTCATCCAAGTTGCTGCAAATGCCATTATTTTATTCCTTTTATGGCTGAGTAGTATTCATATATATATATACACACACACGTGTGCGTGTGTGCGTGCACGTATATATATGTGTGTGTGTATGTGTGTGTGTGTGTATATATATATATATATCACATTTTCTGTATCCACTCATTGATTGATGGGCATTTGGGCTGGTTCCATGTTTTTTCCAATTGCAAACTGTGCTGCTATAAACAAGCATGTGCAGGTATCTTTTCATATAATAACTTCTTTTCCTCTGGGTAGATACCTAGTAGTGGGATTGCTAAACCAAATGGTAGATCTACTTTTAGGTTTTTAAGGAATCTTCACACTGTTTTCCATAGTGGTTGTACTAGTTTATATTCCCAACAACAGTGTAAAAGTGTTCTCTTTTCACCACATCTACACCAACATTTATTATTTTTTGTTTTTTTGATTATGGCCATTCTTGCAGGAGTGAGGTGGTATCACATTGTGGTTTTAATTTGCATTTCCCAGATAATTAGTGATGTTGAGCATCTTTTCATATGCTTGTTGATCATTTGTATATCTTCTTTTGAGTGTTGTCTCTTCATATACTTAGCCCACTGTTGTATGGGATTGTTTGTATTCTTGCTGACCTGAGTTCTCCATAGATTCTGGTTATTAGAATCCAGAAAGGACTCAATCTTTGTCAGATATATAGATTGTGAAGATTTTCTCCCACTCTGTGGGTTGTCTGTTAACTCCTTTGATCATTTTTCTGTACAGAAGCTTTTAATTTAATAAGTCTCATCTATTTATTTTTGTTTTTGTCGCATTTGCTTTTGGGTTCTTGGTCATAAAGTCTTTGCCTAAGTCAATGTCTAGAAAGGATTTTCCAATGTTATGTTCCAGAATTTTTATGGTTTCAGGTCTGAGATTTAAGTCTTTCATCAATCTTGAGTTGATTCTTGTATAAGGTGAGAGATGAGGACCCAATTTCATTCTCCTACTTGTGGCGTGTCAATTATCCCAGCACCTCTTGTTGAATAGCGCGTTCTTTCCCCACTTTATGTTTTTGTTTGCTTTGTTGAAGAGCAGTTGGCTGTAAGTATTCGGGTTTATTTCTGGGATCTCTGTTCTGTTCCATTGGTCTATATGCCTATTTTTATACCAATACCATGCTGTTTTGGTGCCTATAGCCTTACAGTATAGCTTGAAGTTGGGTAATGTGATGCCTCCAGGTTTGTTCTTTTTATTAGTCTTGCTTTGGCTATGTGGGCTCTTTGTGGGTTCCGTTTTAATTTTAGGATTGCTTTTTCTTGTTCTGTGAAGAAAATGGTGGCATTTTGATGGAAATTGCATTGAATTTGTAGATTGCATTTGGCAATATGGTCATTTTTACAGTATTGATTCTACCTATCCATGAGCATGGGATATGTTTCCATTTGTTTGTGTCATCTATGATTTCTTTCAGCAGTGTTTTGTAGTTTTCCTTGTAGAGGTCTTTCACTTCCTTAGTTAGTTATATTCCTAAGCATTTTAATTTTTTTACAGCTACTGTAAAAGGGGTTGGGTTCTTAATTTGATTCTCAGCTTGGTTGCCATTGGTGTCAGAGCTACTGATTTGTGTACATTAATTTTGTATCATGAAACTTTGCTGTTTCTAGGATACATTGACCAGTTCTAGGAGCTTTTTGGGTGAGTCCTTAGGGTTTTCTAGGTATACAACAGTAATATCAGTGAACAGTGACAGTTTGATTTCCTCATTGACAGTTTGGATGCCCTTGATTTCTTCTGTCTGATTCCCCTGGCTAAGACTTCCAGTGTTATGTTGAATAGAAGTGGTGAAAGTGGATATCCTTGTCTTCCTTGTCTTCTTCCAGTTCTCAGAAGGAATGCTTTCTACTTTTTCCCTGTCATTATAATGCTGGCTGTGAGTTTGCCACAGATGGCTTTTGTTACTTTAAGGTTTGTCCCTTCTATGCCAGTTTTGCTGAAGATATTTTTTGTTTTGTTTTGTTTTGTTTTTGTATTTTGAGTAGAGATGGGGTTTCACCGTGTTAGCCAGGATGGTCTTTATCTCCTGACCTCATGATCCACGCACCTCAACCTCCCAAAGTGCTGGGATTACAGGTGTGAGCCACCGCGCCCGGCCGAAGGTTTTAAACAAAAGGATGCTGGATTTTATCTAGCTGGATTTTGTAAGATGTTTTTTCTGCATCTATCGTGATGATCATGTGATTTTTGTTTTTAATTCTGTTTTTGTGATGTATTACATTGATTGACTTGCAGATGTTAAACCATCTTTAAAATTGCCATTTCAATCTCTCTGCTTGTTATTGGTCTCTTCCAAGTTTCTATATCTTCCTGGTTTAATCTAGGAGGGCTGTATATTTCCAGGAATTTATCCATCTCCCCCAGGTTTTCTAGTTTAAGCATGTAAAGGTGTTCATAGTGGCCTTGAATACTCTTTTGTATTTCTGTGGTATTAGTAGTAATATCTCCCATTTTGTTTCTAATTGAGCTTATTTGGATCTTTTGTCTTCCATTCTTGGTTAATCTCACTAATGGTCTATCAATTTTATTTATTTTTTCAAAGAACCAGCTTTTTGTTTCCTTTTTTTTATTTTTATTTTTTCAATTTCATTTAGTTCTGCTCTGATCTTTGTTATTTCTTCTCTTCTGCAGTTTGGGTTTGGCTTGTTCTTGTTTCTCCAGTTCCATGAGATGTGACCTTAGATTGTCTAGTTGCTCTTTCAGACTTTTTGATGTAGGCATTTAATGCTATGAACTTTCCTCTTGGCACCACTTTTGCTGTATCCCAGAGGTTTTGATATATTATGTCACTATTATCACTCAGTTCAAATAATTTTTAAATTTCCAACTCAATTTCATTGTTGATCCAATGATCCTTCAGGAGCAGGTTATTTAATTTCCATGTATTTGCATAGTTTTGAGTATTCATTTTGGAGTTGATTTCCAATTTTATTCCATTGTGGTCTGAGAGAGCACTTGATACAATTTCAGTTTTCTTACATTTATCAAGACTTGTTTTGTGACCTATCATATGGTCTATCTTGGAGAAAGTTCCAGACACTGATGAATAGAATTTATATTCTGTGACTGTTGGGTAGAATGTTCTATAAATATCTGTTAAGTCCATTTGTTCTAGGGTATAGTTTAAATCCATTATTTCTTTGTTGACTTTTTGTCTTGATGACCTGTCTAGTGCTGTCAGGGGAGTATTGAAGTCCCCCAATATTACTGTGTTGCTGTCTATCTCATTTCTTAGGTCTACTAGTAATGGTTTTATAAATTTGAGAGCTCCAGTGTTAAGTGCATATGTATTTAGGATTGTGATATTTTCCTTTTATCATTATACAATGTCTGACATGGTTTGGCTGTTTCCTTACCCAAATCTCATCTTGAATTCCTACATGTTGTGGGAGGGACCTGGTGCAGGGTAATTGAATCATGGCGGCAGATCTTTCCTGTGCTATTTTCATGATAGTGAATAAGTCTCATGAGATCTGATGGTTCCTCAAGGCGGAGTTTCCCTGCACGAGTTTTCTCTCTTTGTCTGCTGCCATCCATGTAAGATGTGACTTCTTCCTCCTTGCCTTCCACCATGAGTGTGAGGCCTCCTCAGCCACGTGGAACTGTAAGTCCATTAAACCCTTTTTCCTGTATAAATTACAGTCTCGGGTATGTCTTTATCAGCAGCATAAGAATAGACTAATACAATGTCCCTCTTTGTCTTTGTTAACTGCTGCTGCTTTAAAGTTTGTTTTGTCTGATTTAAGAATAGCTACTCCTGCTCACTTTGGCTTCCATTTGCATGGAATGTCTTTTTCTACCCCTTTACCTTAAGTTTATGTGAGTCCTTATGTGTTAGGTGAGTCTTTTGAAGGCAGGGGATACTTGGTTAGTGAATTCTTATCCATTCTGCAATTCTGTATCTTCTAAGTGGAGCATTTAGGCCATTTACATTCAATGGTAGTATTGAGATGTGAGGTATTATTCCATTCATTGTGCTATTTGTTGCCTGAAAACCTTGGGGTTATTTACTTATCTATTGTGTTTTTGTTTTATAGGTCCTGTGAGATTCATGTTTTAAAGAGGTTCTGTTTTAATGTGTTCCAGATTTGTTTCAAGATTTAGAACTCCTTTGGCAGGTCTTATAGTGCTGACTTCGTTGTGGTGAATTCTCTCAGTTTTTGTTTGTGTGGAAAACACTGCATTTTTCCTTCATTTGTGAAGATTAGTTTCTCTGGATACAAAATTCTTGGCTGATCATTGTTTTGTTTAAGGAGACTTAAGATAGAGCCCCAATTCCTTGTAGCTTGTAGGGTTTCTGCTGAGAAATCTCCTGTGAATTTGACGGATTTTCTTTTATAGGTTACCTAGTGCTTTTGCCTCACAGCTCTTGAGATTCTTTATCTTGACTCGAGATAAACTGATGACTATGTGCTTAGGCAATGATCTTTTTATGATGAATTTCCCAGGTGTTGAGTTTCTTGTATTTGGATGTCTGGATTCCTAGCAAGACCACAAAAGTCTTCCTCAATTATTCCCCCAATTATATTTTCCAAACTTTTATATTTCTCTTCTTCCTCATGAATGACAATTATTCTTAGGTTTGGTCATTTAACATAATCCCAAACTTCTTGGAGGCTTCATTCATTTCTTAAACTCTATTTCTTTGTCTTTGTTGGGTTACTTCTAAAACCTTGTCTTCCAGCTCTGAAATTCTTTCTTTTGCTTGTTCAATTCTATTGCTATGACTTTCCAGTGCATTTTGCATTTCTCTAAGTTTGTCCTTGATTTCCAGAAGTTGTGATTGTTTTTGTTTTTTATTTATGCTATATATTTCACCAAAGACTTTTCCTTTCACAGGCTGTATCATGTTTTTTATTTCTTTAAGTTGGACTTCACCTTTCTCTGGTGGCTCCTTAACTAGCTTAATAATCAATCTCCTGAATTCTTTTTCTCACAATTCAGAGATTTCATCTTGGTTTGGATCTATTGCTGGTGAGCTGATGTGATCTTTTAGGGGTGTTAAAGAACCTTGTTTTGTCATATTACCAGAATTGTTTTTCTGGTTCCTTCTTATTTGGGTAGACTATGTCACAGGAAAAATCTGGGGCTCAAGGGCTCCTGTTCAGATTCTTTTGTCCCATGGAGTGCTCCCTTGATGTGGTGTCTCCTTCCCTAAGAGATGGGGCTTCCTGAGGGCTAAACTGCAGTGACTTTTTCTGCTCTTCTGTGTCTAGCCACCCAGCAGAGCTACTGGGCTCTGAGCTGGTACTAATGAGTGTCTGCAAGGAGTCTTGTGATGTGATCCATCTTCAGGTCTTGCAGTCATGGATACTGGCATCTGCTCCAGTGGAGGTAGCAGGGAAGTGAAGTGGACTCTGAGCATCCTTGGTCATTTATTTTTGTTTAGTGCACTGGTTTTGTGTTGGTTGGCCTCCAGCCAGGAGGTGGTGGTTTCAAGAGTGCCTCAGTTGTGGTACTCTAGAAAGGAAGCAAAGTTGCCTTAGGGTCACTTGGTTAAGTATTCAGGTTTCTCAGGCAGTGTGTAAGGCCATAGAGCTCCCAAGAGATTTTGTCCTTTGTTTTCAGCAATCAGGGTGAGTAGAGAAAGACCACCAAGTGGGGGCAGAGTTTGCTGTGCCTGAGCTCAGACTCTCTTTGGGTGGGGCTTGCTGCAGTTGCTATGGTGGATGGGGATGTCATTACCAGGCCAATGGAGGTATGGGTAAGTCAGGGGGACTGGGCTGCCTCTGCTGAGTCATACAGGTGGCCAGGGAAGTGAGGGGAAGTTGGTAGTCACAGACTTTATCCCACTCCTGCACAGCCCACAGTCCTAAAGGCCTAAAGGCCAGTCATTCCCACCTTGCCCCACCAACAGCACTGAGTCTATTTCCAGGCAGCCAGTGACCAGGGCTGAGAACTTGCCCCAGACCACCAGCCTCCCTGCTGAGAAAGCAAGCAGACTCACAGTTTGTCGGTATCTCAGGGAGCCTAGAGCAGTGATCCAGTCCTTTCAAAGGATCTGTGGAGTCTCTCAGCTTTTCTGGTATGTTGCTGTGGTCATTCTTGGAGCAAAAGTTCACCACATGAGTCTCCACATGCTGCTCTCTCTGTCTGAGCAAGAGCTGTAAGCTAGTCCTGCCTCCTAGCCACCATCTTAATCCCCCAACCCCATACCTTACTTTTTAAAACACTCTCTTCCCTTGGTTTCTGTCACACAGCACTGTCCTGATTTCCTTCTATCTCACAGGCCACTCCTTCTCCATTTATTGTATAAAGTTATCCTTGTACTCCATTGTCTAAAGGCTTAGATCTCCACCTTCTTAACTTCTAGTTTCTTCTAAGGTTTTTCCCATTCTGCATCCTCTTCCTATATCATCTCCTCTACACACATAACTTTACCACCTTTATGCAGTGCACATTACTTTAAAATCTCTAGCCCAGAAGTCGCTGTTTCAGATGTGGATACAAAACTGCCTAGTTTCAATGACAGCTCAAATTCAATATGTATAAAATCACACTTAGCCTCTTCTCTTCCATTGTCTTAGTGAAAGATACTTTCACTAACTCAGTTGCTGAAGCCAGAACTAAGAAGCCTCCTTGACAACTCTCTCTTCCTATGCCTTCCCATGTTCAATCTATTATAAGACTTTGTTGATTTTATCCCCTAAGCATACTTTAAATCTATCCAATTCTCTTCATATTCACTATTGCTTCTATAGTTCAAAATTAAATGGTTATAAAGTCCTTAACATATATTACTAAATTCTGGACAATAATAATAAAATATGCAAAATATAAAGTAAAATAATACATGAAGCCACTTGCCATTCTTAATTTCAATACATATATATATATATACATATATATACACCAATGTTCAGCCCAAGTGCTGCTTGTGGGGGAAAATCAACTTTAAATCCAATGCATCTTAGAGGATACAATGTGACTGAAACAAATTTAACACACTCAACTTATTAGAAAATGGAAGGTTCATCATTCCTGTGTTTGGCAGCCTTCATAAAACTTTTCCTGTTACCTTAGTGGAGGTGGAATTTGGGAATTTTGTTTAGAAGGAGCGATAGGAAGTAGAAGGTTTTAGGTTCAGATACATCTCTCTAATTTGCAAAGTAATTTATGAATGTTTAATTCTCATCTCAAGAGGTAAATGTATCCTGAACATAAAGAGAAGAAATAATTTTATAGGAAAGCTCCATGGATAACACAATCCCTTCTTCATTCGACAGCATCATTTAGCATTCAAGTCGACAATAAAGACCTGACACATTTTAGCTTCAAAGTTTTGCTCTTAACCACTGTGGTCTACTATACTACCTGCCATTCAAAATAATGACAACTTGTGAACCAAAGGCAAGGATCAGAGACAAGGCAGAAAATAGTGTCATCAACTGTAGAATATGCCATGAGGGGTTGATAGGAGTTAGTCTTCAGTTCATGGGAAACATGTCCTTGGCTGTCCAAAAATAATAAATCCTGTTGGTAACAGTCAAGATAGGCTGCCTCAGTGAAAAACAGCCCTCAGGATTTCAGTGATTTAAAGAGCAACGGCTTTATTTCTCATTACCACTCTACAAGTTCATTGTTGTTCTCTTTTAGAAAGGGAAGCTAAGGAAGCCTCAATCTCTTTGATTTCACCACAGCTGAAGCAGGAAAACAGGGAGATGACAAATAGTATCCTGACTTAAAGTTTCTGCCTAGAAATGACATAAATCATGTCTACTCACATGGTCCTTTCCAAAGCAAATTCTCACAAAAGGTGTAGGAAAGTGTAATTCTACCTTGTGCCTGGAACGAGCAGCATAAGGTATATTTGATGAATGAAACTAATACCTCGAAAAGACTTTAAATCAGAGGACCCAATTAAGCCATACCCAGTTTCCTGACCCACAGAAACTGTGAGATAATATATGTTGTATTAAGTCAGTTTAAAACAAAGCAAACAAACCAAAAAACAGACAAAAACTAATGACTACAGTAATAATCACAACTTTACAGAATATTGAGGTCCTAAGTCAGAATGGTATTGCAACACCCAGTGAAAGATAGGAAAGCCTGAAGTCTACCCTGTGTATATTCCTGTGTGGTCTCTAACCTGTGGCTGCTTTGTGCATCAGGACAAGCATGGTAATAAGCTAAATATGATTTGAAAGTGGCTTGGTACTCACAGAGGTAGGGCAATGGAGATAATTTAAAACACCTATTTCCACATTGCATTTTACCCGGGATAGAATAGATTAAACCTCTGGTATTCTCTCCCCTGGATATTGCTGGCACAAACACCTCACTCTTTCTTATGAATGCCCCTCAAATCTGCAAATCTGCATTATTCTGGAAGTTGATCATTTTGCTGATCAGCCCAATGGTGAACAAAGTTTTCTCTGGTCACCAAATTCATAAGACAATACCTTTTTTTTCTATGGATTAGGGTTGACACAAACTCGGTACTGAAAGTTCCTCTTCTCAGCCTTAACCTAGGGAAGTCAGGATGAAATACTCCAAATTCAACTGTGTGTCTAGACTAGTCCTCTAAACCAAGAGTAATGTAAAGGAGACTGTAGAAACTGGGCTTCACATAGAAAAAAATAATTTATTTGGACTGTTGTAAAAGCATTAAGCTAATCCTTAGGAACTCGGGAGGTATCACAGCTGTCACTTGAAAATCTGTCACCTCATGAGGGGAGCCTCATTATTGCAGAGTATTTTACTCTTATCATTAAAGAAAATGGGCCATACCACTCCTCAGGAGGCTGTCCTAACTCATTCTGTGTGTCCTTGGACAGCCTAAGGCCATAATCCTCATCTTGCTGAACCTGAGAGATTGGGGGTAGGAGGAGCACGGGCTTCCTACCTCAATCTGACTCATATGTTTTCTATTTTAAGCAATCCCTGCAGTGGAAAGGTGCCATACTTCTGTCCACTTGTTATGGGGGGAATTGTGCCACTCCAAAAAGTGATCAGAGTCCTAACACCCAGCACCTGTGCATGTGACCTATTTGGAATTACGGTCTTTGCAGATGATCAAGTTAAGATGAGATTATTAGTGTCGAGCCTAATCTAATGTGATTGGTGTCCTTCTAAAACACAGAAATTTGGACACAGCGACAGACAAGCATTCAGAGAGAACAGCATGTGAACATGAAGGCAGAGATCAAGATGATGTATTGACAAGGCAAAAAATACCCAAGATCGCCAGTAAACCACCAGAAGCTAGGAGGATAGGCATGAGAAAAATTCACTCTCTGGGGACGGTGGGGGAACCAGACTCAGCCCTCAGAAGGAATCAGCCCTGCCAACACCTCGATCTCAGCCTTCCAACCTTCAGAACTGTGAGACAATACATTTCTATTGCATAAGCTACCCAGTTAGTGGTATTTTGTTACAGCAGCCCTAAGAAATTAATACAGCACTGCAAGTCCATGTCTCCCTGAAGATGCTAGACCTGATAGCATCAAGATTTCATTTGCCTGGAGTTTGTTTTCTAAAAAAAAAGAAAATTGTCTAGGCCCATCCAATGATTTCAGTTAATCCCGCTTTGAAGTCCTACACTTTTCCTTCAGAGACCAGATTTTCCTGTCTCACAGACTGAGATCTAATAATATCACTATTTCAATAAATATGGAAAATTTTTCCTGAAACAGGACTCTTTGATGACATAATTACAGAAATCTCTATGAAAAAAAGTAAAAAGTACTCAGTAATATGAAAATTGAAATTATATTGGTGACAGTCTATTGCACACAGCATGCTCGAGATTATATGAGCCAATGAATTTAGCTATGAATGTTTAAAAGGCCTTGTCCCATTTAAAACAGTTTGGAAAAGCAATGGATTGCATTAAACAATATAATAATATGAACCTATTAATATTATCCAGATTACTAAACTAATACTGAAGAAATTATCTTTAAATAGAAGTATTCTAGAAAGTTTCTAGGAAAAAAATCCATTGGTTGCAGTTTTTGTGTTTAAAGTCCTCTCTACTCCATGGAATGTAAACTTATCTACAGGTTTCATTCAAAATTACATAAAGCAGTATAAATAAATATGTCTATTACAAATACTTTACTGCTATATCTTAATGAATGGTTTCAGGGAGAAGAAATCCTGTGGACTGTAGATTGTATTTAGTACAGGAGGCATTCTCCCCAAATCTGAGTTTCTCTTTTAAAATCACTACTGGGGGCCACTTGTTAAGTATCAGATTGTGGTCATCAGATTAAAAAATAAAATATGTCTGTTTACTCAATCTAGTATATATCAAAGCTCTCTCTCTCTGGCCTGCCCATGCATTCAGAGTCCTGAGTGCCAGTATGTGGCCCACCACTGGCAATCCCGCTGTCTGCTGCCTGACCTCCCCCCAGAATTAAAGCGGTCACTCGCCTGGCTCTGTGTATTGGTTGAGGAGGCAGGACTTCACTGGCTGGGATTAGACTCTAGGAACTGACAATTTACTACTTGTATGACCTGAGTTGAGTCACCACCTGAAAACTGAGGATAATAATAGTATCTACTGTTATGGGTTTTATGATGATTAAATGAGATAATAATATAAAATGATTAACACACTGCCAGGTATATAGTAAGCACTGAACTGTATCAATTCAAATTATCATCCAATATTTACTAATCTCCCATGTTGTCAGCCACTGTGCTGGGCTGAAGGGACCTGAAATGAGTTCATCATTGGCATGAATTAACCACAACCTCAGCTGTTTCAAGGAAATGTTTGCGTCTAACACATGAAATTGTAACTCTTCTTGTATATTACAAAACCAGAGCTTAAGTTCCATCGCAGATGTAGACTAATAGAAGTATGTTCATAGAAAAATGAGTGGCAGGACAGTGTAGTGGCTGAAAGCATGAGCTCGAACCAGACTGCCTGGGCTTGGATCTCAGCACCTTTGCTACTTTGTGTAACCTTGGGCTTATTTATCTTCTCTGTACTTTAGATCCCACATAGAGAGTGTGTTACAAAGTGTCTGCTAGCACTATTAAGGACTAAAGCAAAGGCTACACAGAGAGGAGATACAATTAAGTCATCCTGAGGAGAAGAAGGACTTCTGAAAGAAGTTTGAGAAGGGTTTCCAGGAATAACTAGAAAATGGGCTGGGCACCTTGGCTTTTGTTTTCTAATTGCAACACTTTGGAAGGTGGAGGTGGGAGGATCACTTGAGCCCAGGGGTTCAAGGCTGCAGTAAGCTGTTATAGCACCACTGCACTCCAGCATGGGGAGAAGAGCAAGACTCTATATTTAAAAAAAAAAAAAAAAAAAGGAAATGGGCAGGTGCAGACTTAGGAGAACGGATGTAATGCATTTTGGATAGAAGACAGTGTGTGCAAAGGCAGACTTTGAATAATGTAGTATAAAGCAATAGCAAATAATTCCATGGTTTTGGAGCATAGGAAACTCAGTGCAAGGGGTAGACAGTAGGAATTTATGTTGAAAAGCAGATATGAAATAGATACACTGCATAATGAACATTGTATGACTCCCTCAGAAGTGCAAATTTTATTTCATTAGCGATGGGGGTGCCTTCAAAGGTGTTAGGGCAGGGAAATGCATGTTGATTTATTATTCAGTAAATATTTATTGAGTGCCTTTTATTTTAAGCAATGTGGATACAGAGAGTAATAAGTGAGACCAGTTCCCTTTTGTTCAGAAATCTGCATTACACTAATGGCAGAAAGAAAATAAACAATGTGAAAATATATTAAGAAAATGTTTGATTATATAATTACAGAGGATGAGGGTGATATGATGGATCACAGGGAATTGGGACTTTTTATATTGAGTGGTCAAGAAGAGACTCTCTGAGAATATAACATCTGAGCGAAGACCAGAACAAACAGCAGGAGGCTGCCATACAGGGAGAGAAAGGGATCAGGCCAAGGGAAGAGAACAGCAAGCATGTAGGCCTTGAGGTAGCAAAATGCCCAGTGTGTTCAAGGAACAAACATGAGGTCACCTATGGCTGGAGCGAAATGAGCAATGGGTGTGGTAGAGACAACAGCTGCCCACCAAAGATCTGTGTTTCCCCTTCATAGTGTGCAATTATAGCTAGAAAGCCACTGTCCAACCAGCCACCTCCCTCCCCTCTTGCATCTTGATGGGGCCATCTGACTAGCTTCAATTTGTCAGCTGACTATCCCCAGGTCAAACCTGGAAGCTTCTTATTGAGGGTGGAAGAGCTTAGTCAGGCTGGATTTCTGAATGACTGGGTGGAACAGAATCCTGTTGTTCTACCTTAGATTGCTAAATGAGAAAGAAATTAGCCTTTTTGTGCGTTAAGCACTAAAATGTTAAGTTTGTTTCAGCAGATAGCAACACCTTAACCAGTATATGGCGTAAGGGGTATAAACTGAGGTCAGGGAAAGACTAGATCAGGTAAGGTTTTAAAGGTCTCAGCAAGGAATTCAGAGCTGTATTTTCAGGTATCTCTGTGAACAGTGTCCCAGAAAAACCTCAAACTCACATAATAACTGAACTTACCATTTTTACTCAGCCCTACTTGCTTTCCCTCCTGTATCTCCTCTTTGTTGTGAATATAAAATTATTGAAATTTACTGATTCTCTACAGAAGAGAGAAAGATTAAAGGAAGGACAACACAGTGAAAAGAATACATAGAGGAAGCATCTCCGTGAGAGAAGAAAGCAGCATGGTATATCAAAAATTGCATTGACTTAATCTTTATTCTCAGATGTTCTGAATTCCAATCCTGGTTCTACCACTTATTGACTGAAAAATGGTGGACCATTTACTTAATCTCTCGGAATGTCATTTCTATCACATATGTACTGGAATGTGTTCTAACCATAGTTTCCATGTCTAGGCCAACTATTAGCCACAAGTGATAAATCGTAATTGACTGCTCTGATATAACTAAATGAGTCACAAGATATTATCCATTCAACTAAAAAAATAAAAAATTTTCAAAATATTTTAAATATGCCCCCTGGTATATTTTTTCTTTCTCTTTACTTAAAAACATAGGTGATTCTGAAGATACTATGTATAGTAGCACATAGGATATATCGTAGAGTATATATAGGTCTTATTTATTAAATTATTAAATGCATATTTTCCTGGTCTCAAATCATCAGTGGCCTTGGTGACCTCAGAGCTAGTGATTTCAGAACTTAATGGCAAGAAATGTTTCAGTGTAAAACTTGGGTAAAGCATTCCACCTTTTCCTACTATCTAGTGATTCATTTAAATGCCTCATATGCACAGTGACCATCCAGGACTCTGCAGTGTTCAGAGGCCCCACAGGTACACAAGCAGGGAGAGGTGTCTTTCCAACAATTCTGAGTTGCAGACATAAAGTTTTGCTTTTAGGAAATTATATCTGGGATCTTAGAATTTAAGTTTATACTATCTTCTATTATCCTAGGCCAGCGTTGTTATTTGGGAAACAAATGTTTAGCCAAGGACATTTGATAAATAAGTTGTCTTCAGTATCAGTTAAAAACCTAAATAGTTCAGGAGGTAATTCCATCAGATAGCTGTTCTAAATGCTAATCATAAATTTGTATACTTTACATTTTGGACTTTGGTTTACATACATTTTATTATTATATTAAACAATGCAGGTAAGTATATAATCTTTTGGGGTTTCCTGGTACTAGTAATTTTCTTCATCTTTTTCCTTCTCTCTCATTCTCCTCCTTTGATCTTGCTCAGGTTAGTGTAAAGAAATCTGGGTTTTCTTTGTGGCCTTTCCACTAAGTTGTGATGCAAATGTGACCAAATTTGACTTTTAATCTCTGGACTTTGGTATCTTCACCTATTGAATGTAAGCCCTTTCTAAGCCTTAATACACATACATACATACATATCTATATACACATATAGACATAAGTATAGATTTAAAGAATGTCCATCATGGGCAAATGAACAGAGAGAGAGTAGAACAGAGTATATAAAAGCACATATTTTTGGAATCAAATGCAGCAAGCTTAAACCCCATCTCTGCCAAGAACAAGTTGTGTGGCTTTGGCCAAATTACCCTCCTGCATCCTTATTTCCATCAACTGTAGAATGTAGATGAAGACATTACTTAACTTATAGGGTTGTGCTTGTTAAGTAGTGAACTTACTTCAGTGCCTGAAAGAGAAACAGTACCCTTAAATATTAGCTCTTGCCACTATTATTCACAGGGATCCTTCTGTATATGATCCACTGTGAAAAAAGTGAAAAAAGAAAAAAGTCTACTGTAGGTAAGTTCAATCCCTGGAACACAGTTTAGCCAGTGAATGGCACCTTTGTGCCAAGGAATGAGCATCCCCTCCTTTGGGTACAAAATCCTATAGGAGGTCCCAACCATTAGGGGTAATTGCAAAGCAGACAGACTCAGCAGAACTGAAGCTACCATGAAAGGAGTAGTAGTGAACTGAAAAAACAGACACTTTGCAATCTGGAATGTTCTATCTTAAAATTTTGACAGAGAAAGCAATTATTTTACACAACTCTCTCATCTAATTGAATCTCCTTAGTGTTATCTTTTAATCTGAGCAGAAGGTTAGAGAAAAAGAAATGATAGTAAGAGCAATATGTCTATTACTGATGAGCCTAATGAACTAGAAATTTTGCTGCACAAATAAATGATGCAAACTGTAATCATTTTGAATTCAAAAAAGAAAGGATTTCTGAATTATACTGTTTTCTTAATAAAAGTACCAAGTTGAAAATAACACGTAAGACATGCATGGCTTATATGTGAAATACAAACATTGTCAAAGCACCTCACCCCATTTTCTTCTGTAAAGAAAAGAACTATTTATGTTTCCTATTATCTGAAGATGCTGTGGTAGGTAGAATTCCTAAAATTCCCCCACCCAAAGATGTCCCACTCTAATTCCAGGAAGCCATGAATATGATGAGATATCTCTTCCATAATGAGGCCATAACATATGGCACAGTTGACCTTAAAATATGGAGATTATCCAGGTGGGCCTGATACAATCACATGAAACCTTAAAAACAGAGAGCTTTCTTCCCCAGATGGCAGCCTCCACGAATAGGAGGAATTTGATGCAACATTGCTGACTTGAAGATGGAATATGGACAGTCTCTAAGAGCAGAGAGTAGACCTCAGTTTACAACCAGTCAGCAAACATAGACCTCAGTACTACAACTGCAGGGAATTGCACTCAGCCAACAGCTGAATGAGGCTGGAAGCAGATTCTTCCCTAGAGCCTCCGGTTAAGAAACCAGCCCTGTGCACACCTGAATTTTGGTCTCATAATACCTAAGTAGAGAATTTAGCCGTGGTGGGTCAGACCTCTGACCTACAGAAACTATGAAATAATAGGTCTGTGGTGTTTAAAGCTGTGATGTTTGTGGTAGCTTGCCATCCTGCATTCTCATCTAGAATCTTTATTAAAGGAAAATCTGTTTCTGAGATCATTCAGGTTGTTGGCAGAACTCATTTACAGCGTTGAGCAGTCGTAGCTGGAGACCACCCTCAGTTCCTTTTGGGCAGCCTTTTAATTTCTCAACATGGCTGCTTATTTGATCAAGCTAGCAATGAGAGTCTCTCATTCCAGCTTGCCAAAGCAGAGTCTCGGGTAACATAATATAATCACAGGAATGATAGCCCAACAACATCTTTGTCTGAAGACATACTACACTAATGACAGAGTGACATTCCATCACTTTTGCCATATTTTGTTGGAAGAAAGTCACAGGTTCCATTCACGTAGGAGTAGGGGATTATAGGTTGTAAACATGGGGACCACCCTAAGAGTAGTCTGCCATAGCCCCTTTTCTGATCTCAATAATTCATATGTCTCCCACACGCAAAATACATTCCCCACTCCCAAGGTCCAAGAATCTCATCCCATTATATATCCACTAAAAGTACAAAATTTCATTCTCTAAATCAAGTGCACATGTGGATAAGATCCCTGGTTATCATTCCTTCAGAACAGCTTCTAGGCACAATTCCTCACCATCTCTGGGCCTGTAAAACCAGAGAGACAAGTTATTTGCCTCAACACATCCAACATACAACGGTGGAGCAGGCATAGGGTAACAGCTTCAGAAACTCCAGTTCAAAAAGGGCAAAAAATAGAAGTGGAAAAACAATCACTGCTGGATAGCAGTTCAGAAACCCAGCTGGTTACACTCCAGCCAGGGTACCTTGATTAAGTTTCAAGGCCTGGAATAATCCTCCATGGCTTCTGGCTCTACATCTGGGTTCTTGCTTCTATATTTTTTCTTGTCCTTCCTT
Organism: Rhinopithecus bieti; assembly: GCF_001698545.2. Taxonomy (NCBI): domain Eukaryota; kingdom Metazoa; phylum Chordata; class Mammalia; order Primates; family Cercopithecidae; genus Rhinopithecus; species Rhinopithecus bieti. The sequence goes on from NW_016812542.1 coordinate 1,605,520, forward strand.
TTTCATAAAAGATACATGTTTGCAGCTGAATAGTAATCAGCTGGAATCTGCCAGTAGAAATGTAGAGGTCCAGTAGCCTCCTTTCTTCCTTTCACTTTATTCTCTCTCTCTCTTTCCATCTCTCTCTCTCACTTTCTGTCTCTCTTCCTCTACCTCTATCTCTATCTAGCTCTATCTCTCTCTATCTGTATCTCTATGCCTATCTCTATCTGTATCTCTATTTCTATCTCTATCTCTATTTTTCTCAGTCCAAGCTTAGCAATGTTTCGGCTGAAATAATTTTCTCAAGAACTTTGGGTGTTTCCTATGGCTTTTAATGGGGTTCACTCTCAGACAAAAGTTCCATCCACACTTCTTTTTAAGATAAATTCTCCTTGCCAGGCGTGGTGGCTCACACCTCTAATCCAGCACTGGGAGGCCACAGTGGGTGAATCACTTGAGGTCAGGAGTTTGAGACCAGCCTGGCCCACATGGTGAAACCCTATCTCTACTAAAAGTACAAGGAAGAAAAAATTAGCTGGGCATGGTGGTGCATGCCTGTAACCTCAACTACTCCGGAGGCTGAGGCAAGAGAATTGCTGGAACCTGGGAGGCGAAGGTTGCAGTAAGCCGAGATCGTACCACTGCACTCCAGCCTGGGAAACAAAACAAGACTCTGTCTCAAATAAATCAATAAATAATAAAATGAAAAATAAATCCTTCCACACACTGGCCTCCTTCTGAGCTGTCTAAGGAACATCTCCATTCAATCTCCTAAAGGCCCTTTGGTTTGACTGAGAGAATCTGAGAAGCATATCCTTAATTCTTGTGACTAAATACTGTGACTTCTTTATCTTTCCAAGGTTTCACCAAGTCTATACAGTCGCATTCTTGACTCTTTCTCTAAAGCATGCTTTCCTGCCAGGAAAACATCTCCTCATGTTAGAATCTTTTACTCTCTGTAAAGGCTGGGAAATTTCAAATTATGAAATCCTGGTTTCTTTGTACTTAACAGTTCTTTCTTCGATTTATCTTTCTCCTCTTGCATTTTATTATAAGCAGTAAGAAGAAACCAAGCAGCCCAATGGCAGTCCAACTGACCATTGCTTGGAAATGTCCTTAGCGATATATTCAACTTTGTCACTTACAAGTTCGGCCTTCCATGAAACTACAGGAGACAAGCTTTCTAACACTATATAATAGCAAGGATCCCCTTCCTCCAGTTTCCAATGAAATATCCTCATGTTCTTCTGAGCCCACACTATCAATATACTTGAAGTCCAGATTTCTATGAACAGTATGTTCAAGGCAAATTAGATTTTTCTATCAGGCTCTTCAAAATTTTTCCAGGTTGTGCCCTCTGACCAGTTCCAAAGCTGCTATTACATTACAGGTATTTGTTATACCAGTACTTTGCTTTGTTGGGGCTTAAAACACAATACCGCAAAGTAGGGCACTTTGACATGCTGAGTACTTTGAACTGAAGGAGATTGGAAGGGCTTCAGAAGCAAGAAATGTTCTCTGATCTTCTCCCACCCTCCTTTTTTCTTCCCTCATTTCTCCTACCCTCCTTTCTTCTTCCCTCATTTCTCCCACAAGGTAGAGTCACAGAAATTAGAATTCCTGTTCCCCAGGGCAAGTCCTAGAAACTAGAACTCCTCTCCCCCAGCACAAGCCAAAAAACCCAGAGAGGTCATTCTCTGACCTACCTCCCTTGAAAGTAGGCCTTAAGACCCTCATTCCAGAAGGGTCCCGCTGCATATCTGGGTGAGGTATGCTACACAGAGAGGCCAAGAAGAATCTGAAAAGTCAGGCCTTGCTGAGTTCCCCTCAGATAATAATTATTAGGTCACATCCTTTTATTCCAATCACATATTTATATGACTGTCCCTTCTTCATTGAACCTAAACTTAAAAACACAGTTTTCCCTGGGCCTTTGAGTCTTCATTTCTGGTTTCCTATGTCATGTAAAACTTTCATTAAATTAATTTGTCATGCTTTTTCTCTTGCTAACCTGTCATTTGTTATAGGAGTGTCAGCTGTGAACCTTCTAACAATATTCAGAAACCCAAATCTACATTTGTGTTCTATTGATGTATAACAAATTACAACAAAATTAGCTTAAGAAACAAACGCAGTTGTTAGTTTACAGTGTCCATGGATCAGGAGTCTGGTAAGGGCTTAGTTGTGTGCCCTGCAGAGCCTCACAGGTTGCAATTAAGGTGTCAGTAGGGCTGTACTCTCATCGAGAGACCCTACTGGAAAACGATTCAATCCAAAGCTCACTCAGGGTATTGACACAATCCACTTCCTTGCTGCCATATGATTGAGGGACTAGCCTTTGACCATCAACTGCAAGGTTACCCCAGGCTCTAGGAGCTACCCTCAGCTCCAGAACCTCAGTTCTGGCCTTGTGAGCTTCCTTACTTGGAAGTAAGGAATGGCTTACATGGCTGTTTACTTCATCAACCTAGCAAGGAGAATCTCTTACTCCAGACTGAGAAGACAAAATCCTCAACATAATGTAATCACAGGACTGATAACCCCTCACCTTTCCAGATTCTGCTGATTAGAAGCAAGTCACACACATATGCTGCACTCAGAGGAAGAGGATTTATACAGGGCCCGGGCATGGGGGCATTCTGGGGCCTGTCTGCCATACAGCACTTCTTCATCCTCTTACTGTTATTGTTTGCACTATGTTGTTGGGATACAAGGACTTTGGATCATGAAGAATAAGGAGAGGAATGGAAATCTGAGTCTCTTTTTTTCCTCAAATTCTCTGCAGAAGTAGTTGAAACTACAAAATACTCTGTGTAATTTCTGAAGTTCAGCTATCTGTGTTGTTCCTTTGCCCCATTACCACAGATAACTGAGATGATCACAATGAATTTTAAGTTTGCTAAAAGCCATCACAGTCAGTATATGCTGTGAGTCACACCGTTTAAGTTATTAAGACACTGTTCATATCCTCCATAAAGGAGACGAAACATCTTTATTAGCAAAAGAGTTTAGTTTTGAACATTATTCATAAAAGGTATCTATACAAAAACAGATATTCTGCTAAAGCACAGCTACTGGTAATAGAGAACCAAATATGTCTGGGGTCCAGACATTTTCCTCAAATGCACTATACAAAATAAAATGGTCATTGGAAACCAATAAATTCGGTTTCAGTCCATCAGTCATTGACGATATTATATAAGTTAGCTTAATTTTTAAACATTTGCTTTAAAAGCCCAAGTTCAGACCCATTTTAGAGATGCTCATGGATTTCTGAAGATAAGGTCTAAAGTATCAAGATGGTGCCAGAATAACCTTGCAGAATAGGCTCTTTTCCTCCTAAGTTTACATGATTAACTTGCTCTCTGGAACCTGGTAGAGAGTAGGCCCAGGTGGCCAGTAGATTTTAGCCATCCTACATCCCTTCTTTCTCCCTTCTTCACTCATCTAATGTTTATCCGGCACCTTTATTTCTGGTGACTCCTAGTAAAACATTTTGCACAAAGAGTATCTGTGTGGTAATTTCTGTGCCATTCTAAGTTTTCTTAGCAGAAAAGTTTCATATCACTAATAGGTTCTTTTTAGCCTTTTCTTGTTTTGAGATCTGGTTACCAAGTGGCTTTGGCAGCAAGAAACACCTGCAATCCTAGCTCTCAAGTGGAACATTTGAAGTCAAGGTTAAAAGTTCTCAAATAGCATTGCCGATTGCTTAACCATATTCAGATACCTTGTCTAAGTTCAGATGACTTTGTTTGCCAAGCAATTTTTACAAATTAGTATTGCTTATCTCAATACAAAGTTGTGACATGAACAGTGCTCTTTCTTCTATTGTTTTATACCCCTTAGTTTTGATTCTCTAACAGGATTGTAAATATCAAATGTCTGTGTCGTCACAGGCCATGTCTTCTTCTTAGGATGATGTGAGGCACACAGTAGGCTGTCAATAAATGCATTTATTGATATAATATGTTTCTAACATTTTAATCCCACTTACTAGTCCCACTTACTTGTTTCTGCTCTTAATTGTACAACTAAATCTATATTTACATTGAAAATTCTTTGAAATATATTACTCTTTTTAATTTGACAAAGTGATCACTTTAGTGGTAGACTTCAAAGTAGAATAATGAAGTACAGTGCATATCTTCTAATCTAGTCATGCAATTATAGCATTTCTTACAGTATTAACACTCTATCACTAGAAAATCCTCAGGCAATAATGACTAATAAGGAAAGCATTTCCTGGCAACTAATGACCGGCATCGGGGCGCTTGCTCTTGACACAAAGCCAGCAGCCCTCAGCCCAGCTGGCTACTGCCTAAACCGGACGTGCCAGGCCTCCCTCTGAGGTTACTGTGTATTTATTTATAAACTGTTAGTATAGTGACAAGAAATTTAAAACGAGACAATGTTTAGGTGCTGTTCAGAGGAAAGTACCTGTGGGTAGATCATGATACTTTTTTAGTTGTAATTACATGACTCAGATTATTCTTCCTCTCTGTGGGTGACATCATATATATTCAACATTTAGGATTTAAACATTAAATAAAATCTGCTTTTGGAAGCACACAGAATGTATAGAAGTGATAATAATAACAATAACAATAATATAGCTAGGACTGACTGAGCCTTTATAAGATGCCAGGTTCTATGATAAGCACTTTACATGCATTAATTGATTTAATCTTCATAATGAATCTGCAGGGTAAGTAAGAAGAAACAGAGGCACAGATAGGAGAAAATAACATGCCCCAAATCCATAAGTAGTAAGCAGTAGAGCCTGGATTTAAGGCAAGGCATCCAGCTTGATGCCAACTGTTATTTTGTGTTATTACAGCTCCAATAGCAAAACAAAACAAAACAAAACAAAAATATGTAAGCCACTATTAACAAATTGTAAAATACCAGAAGTCTTGTATGTACTACTCTATATTGTTTCTCTATAAGATGGTCTCAAATTTTTTCAAAAGAAAAATATTTGAAAGTTATGAAATGTTCTTCAGTTAACTTAGGTAACACCCAACAAATAACACAAAATAAATGCTTAAAAAAAAAAAAAAACTAAAAGCACACTGTCAGCAAGACTATTATCAGAGTCCATGAAAATTGTTGAAATATATTTTCATCTTATGATAATAATATTGCCAGAAACTTACTGTTAAAATTTTGTAAGTACCTGTATGAGTAAAGAGGAATGAGAATGCACAGGGAGAAAGTTTTTCTTTCCAGAAATATTTCCCTTACAGTCTGGAAACTTCCTTTACCTTTTTTCTTATGACAACACGGTCCACTAATTGGCAATTTACTTTAGTTAACAAATTTCCATTTTTGAAATGCAAGTGCCCCTGGAGAGTCAAGATAGCCTCCTCATTAGTTATTCACATCAAGGTAAAAAATTATTTCAATGAGCTTTCTCTTAATATCTAGCTTAATGTCTAGCCCTGGGGTAATTTGAGTTGCAAAAGATAGTTGGAATGGTGAGTGGAGAGCTGAGTTATTTTGAAACAGGAGAATTTGAGTCGTAAGAGCTATTGTGAGAGTCCACCACAGGGAAGCCTCAAGTAAGAATTGGAACATACATGGGAACCAAGAAATAGAGATTAGAGGGAGATCTTATCATATTTGCAAATGCAAACATTGAGACCTCCAAATGCATTTAGAAGCAAAGGCTTATCCCTTTTCCAGACTCTTAGCACTGGGAAACAGGTGATAGTGATGCCACTGCACTAAGATAGTCTCCTCCTACTTGGCCTGGTGTTCCTGGGGCAAAGCCAAAGCCTGGATCCCTGTTCCCTCCAAGCCCATCTACAGTGCCCTCTGCCACCTGCCACCTGCTACAGCCCATCAGGTGTTCTCCGTCCAGCTGCTTTCAAGGTCCAAAGTAATTGGCAGCTGAGTTCAGTACCTGAGAAACTGTATTGCCTTTTCTCTGTGTCTGGGACTTATTTTATTGCATTAAAAAAAAATTAACAGTCTTAACTTGGCTCAGAGGAGTCTAGAACTATGGCACAGGGAATTTTTTTAATCTAATGGGTCATAGGGTATAATGCAAATATATTCAGTTCTTTGTATTTACTGGTGCATTCTAGCACAAAGAAGGACTAGCCACCTGACATTAACATTTTAGCTACAGGGCTGTCACTTGTTGGTCCTTAACATTGACTCTATGGGCACAGTGAATTTAAAAATAAAAAAAAATCTGATGTAGTCTCATTTATCTATTTTTGTTTTTGTTAACTGTGCTTATGATGTCATATTCAGAAAATTATTGCCAAGGCAAATGTCAAGAAGGATCTCCCCTATGTTTTCTTCTAGTAATTTTACCATTTCAAGTTTTATGTTTAAATCTTCAGTCCACGTTGAGTTGGTTTTTGTGCATGGTGATAGAGATCCAATGTCTTTCCTTTTTTTTTTTTTTTTTTTTTATTGTTGTTGCTTTTGTTTTTCTTGTTTTTTGTTTTTTGCATGAGGGTATCCAATTTTCCCAACACCATTTGTTGAAGAGAACATTTTTCCCCATTGTGTGTTCTTGCTACCCTTGTGGAACATTAGTTGATGGTAAATGTGTGAGTTTATTTCTGGGTTCTGAATTCTGTTCCATTGGTTCACATGACTGTTTTCTATGACAGTATCATACGGTTTTGGTTACTACAGCTTTGTAATTTATAATTTGAAGTCAGGAAATGTGATACATCCAGCTTTATTCTTGTTCAGGATTGCTTTGGCTATTCAGGATCTTTAATAGTTTCATTTGAACTTTCTGATATCTTCTACTTCCGGAAATAATGCCAATGGGATTTGATAAAAAGATTTTGCACAGTAATAGAAACAATCAGCAAAATAAAAAGGTACCTTAAAGAATAGGAGAAAAACTTGTAAACCATCTATCTAATAAGGCATTGATATTCAAAATAGATTAGAAACTCATACATCTCCATACAAAAAATACAGATAACTGAGTTAAAAAATGGGCAGAGGATTTAAATAGGCAATTCTCAAAAGAAATCCAGATGGCCAATAGACAAATGAAAAGGTGTTCAACATCTCTAATCATCAGAGAAACATAAATCAAAACCACAATGAGGTATCACATTACCCCTGTTAGGATGGCTAGCATCAAAAAGACAAAAGAGAACATGTGTTGGTGAGGATGAGGCATACAGGAAGCCCTTTTACAGTATTGATGGAAATGTAAAATAGTACAGCCATTATGGAAAATAGTGGCTCAAAAGATTAAAAATAGAACTACTATATGATCAAGAAATCCCATATCTTGGTATAGAGTTAAAACTTGAAAAAATTTGCAAAAGACATATCTGCACTTTAATGTTTATTTAGCATTAACCAAGATACAAATACAGGTTTACTGCAGCATAAACCAAGATATAGAAACAATATAAATGACCTATGATGGAAGAATGAATACAGTATGTATGCATGTGTGTGTGTATATATACACGTGTATACATACATATATATATGTGTACGTGTGTATACATATATATATACACACACAATGAAATATTCTCTAGCTCTTTGGGTTTTTTTTTTTTTTTTTTGAGATGGAGTCTTTCTCTGTCACCCAAGCTGGAGTGCAGTGGCCTGAACTCGGCTCACTGCAATCTCCGTCTCCTGGGTTCAAGCGATTCTCCTGCCTCAGCCTTCCAAGTAGCTGGGACTACAGGGATGCGCCACCACACCTGGCTAAATTTTTGTATTTTTAGTAGAGACTGGGTTTCACCATGTTAGCCAGGATGGTCTCGATCTCCTGATCTTGTGATCCACCCGCCTTGGCCTCCCAAAGTGTTGGGATTATAGGAGTGAGCCACTGTGCCCAGCCTGTCTAGCTTTTAAAAAGAAAGAAACCAACCATTTACAGCAACATTAATGGAGCTGTATAGCTTTCTGCTAAATGAAATAAGCAACACACAAAAAGAAATACCACATGATCTCACTTATTTGAGGAATGTGAAATAGTCAAATTCATAGAAGCACAGACTAGAATGGTGGTTGCTGGGGTTGAGGGATGGGGCAATGGGAGGATATTGGTCAAAGGATACAAAGTTTTAGTATTTAGAGATCTAATGTACAGCATGGTAGCCATAGTTAAATATTAATAGTAAATTTGCTTTACATTAAATAGTAAAAATATTATGTTATATATTTGAAATTTCCTAACATTATAAATCTTAATTAAATTGTCTCACTACATATATACACACTTACATTCACATACAGAAATGGTAACTATGTAGAGGTGAAATATGTTAATTGTCTGGAATTTAGTCATCATTTCACAATGTATGCAATAAATGCAATTTTTATACCTCCATGATATCTCAATAAAACTGTTTTAAAAATGAAAAACAAACCAAGTGATACGGTTTGGCTGTGTCCCCACCCAAATCTCATCTTAAATTGTAGCTCCCATAATTCCCGTGTGTTGTGAGAAGGACCTGGTGGGAGGTAATTGAATCACGGGGCAGGTCTTTCCCTGCTGTTCTCATGAAAGCGAGTAAGTCTCACAAGATCTGATGGTTTTATAAAGGTGAGTTTCCCTGCCCAAACTCTCATTCTTCTCTTTTTGCCTGCTGCCATTCTTGTAAGACATGACTTGCTCCTCTTTGCCTTCCACCGTGATTGTGAGGCCTCCTCAGGCATATGGAACTGTGAGTCCATGAAACCTTTCTTTTGTAAATTGCCCAGTGTTGGGTATGCCTTTATCAGCAGTGCGAACACGGATTAATACACCAAGTAAGCACTTTTACATTAGAAGTAACTTGTAATGACTACAATTATCTGTGCATCAATATTGGTAACACATTCTACATGCTGTAGAAAGGCTGCAGGTTGTTGGCAGCCCCTTGGCAGCACTATTGTAACACCCTTCTTTTCTTAAGAAAAAAATATTCACTGCCTATGAGTGGATTATACAATAAACTTCAAACCCTTTCCAATTACATATTTTCTTGCATATCTAGAAAATATTATTTTTCATAATATGCTAGTCATGTAAATATTGCATTAAGTAGTAACTAATTATTTTCCATACCCCTCACAAGTCATGTCACTCACCAGTATGTCATGACCCATCATGTGAAATCATTGCACTAACAAAGTAAAAGGCCAGCATCAAACCTCTGCCTTACAGGGTGTAAATTAATCCAGGATTAATCAATTTCTTGATTGGTTATTGTTATAGGGTTGAATTGTGTCCCTCCTCTCCCCCAAAATTATATGTTAAAGTCTTAATCTCTAGTAGCTCAAAATGCAACCATATTTGGAAATATGGCCTGTTAAGGAGGTAAGGAAGGTAATATGAGATCATATGGGTGGATCCTAATCCGGTGTGACTGCTGTTCTTATAAGGAGGTTTGGACACAGACACACAGACCATGTGAAGACAAAGACAGTCTACTAGTAAAGGAGAGAGGCCTCAGAGGAAACCAACACTGCCAACAGCTTGATCTCAGACTTCTAGCCTTAAGAACTGTGAGAAAATAAATTTCTTTTGTTTACCCAGTCTATGGTACCTTATCATGGAAGACTCAGAAAACAAACAGTCATTGACTCTAAATGGTTGAATTTTACTATTGTCAGATTTCTTCTCTAAATACATCACAAATACTCAAAAAAGTCTGGACTGAGAATCAAAATGTGTGTTTTATTTGTAGTTTTCTTATTAATTACCTTTGGTAAACTAAAAGTTTCTCTTTGTCTAAATCACCCCTTCTGTAAAATTAGAGATTTTACTAGATTTGTTCTCTCCGGCTTCAACCAGAACCACTTTACTTTTATTAATATTTTATATCATGGTCTTATGTAAGATTCCATTTGAAGACGATGACTTCAATTACTAAAGATATTTTTGAAAACAACTGAACTAAAAGATCCTTAAGACCACAGCCAAATTCTACAATTTCACTTGCCAACCATCTGCTCTAATTTCATTATATGATAATTGTCAATAGTCTATTCTGAAACTAGAATATATATATAGTGAATCTATGTTAGTTCTAAAGTTATTACTTTGCCACTTGAGTGACTTATATCCATTTAAGACTTTATTTCTGAGATGATCAATAGGCATTTTAAACGTAGCAAATAACAGATATTAGATTCTATAAAAGTCCTTCTTACTCTCTCAATTCAACGTAAATCTGTTGGGCTAACTCACTTTTATTACATGCTTTTCATGTTTAAAACATAATGTGGGCGAGGCAAACCTTACAGGGATACTTTGCATTTATGAAAATTATTTACTCTGTTGCTTTCTGGATGGATGTAGTGGCCTACAAACAAAATACAAAATCCTCTTCCCCCACCACCCCAGCTCCAGTATTCTCATTGATTTCCTAAAGTTGTAAATAGTCATAAAATCTAATAAATGTTGGTACTGGCCTTTCGAATCTCATTCAGTAAGTTCAAGTGTAGCTAGGGAAGCTTTATTTATTTATTTTTAGTGCATTCACCAAGTGGTTCTGATGAAATGGGTATGAGGATTGGCTTTGAGGAACCACTGCATTACACAAAGCCAGTGATGAGGTGGGGATGGGAAGGTTAGGCAGGCAAGATGAGTGAAGGGGCAGAAAAACACTTTATCTTGGAGTGGGGGTTAGTGTAGGGATAGTGAGGTATGGAAAGGGAAGTAAAGAGGGAAGAAAATAACACTGTGTAGAAATAAACTACAGATTATGCAACATCCCAATTTGGTCATTTTATTTGAACTATTCTGACTGGCTTAATTTTCCTATTGTCAGATTTCTTCTCTAAATACACCACAGTTTACTCACAAAGAACAATGAGATTGAAGTGAAAGACCCATATAGAGATCCCTCTTTGAACAAAAATTTCTTAAAACAAAGTCCTCCGAAAGAAAACTGATTTTTAGAGGTTTTAAAAGCACTGTTTTGGCCCTGATTCCAGTTACCAAGAATTCCCAAGATGCAGGTAAAGAGTATTCCATTAAGCATTCAAGAGATGTAAGGGACACAAGCCAGGCGTGGTGACTCATGTCTGTAATCCCAGCACTCTGGGAGGCCAAGGCAGGCAGATCACGAGGTCAGGAGTTCGAGACCAACCTGACCAACACGATGAAACCCTGTCTTTACTAAAAATGCAAAAATTAGCCAGGCGTGGTCATATGCACCTGTAGTACCAGCTACTTGGGAGGCTGAGGCAGGAGAATCGTTTGAACCCAGGAGGCGGAGGTTGCAATGAGCCAAGATCGCACCATTGCACTACAGCCTGGGCAACAGAGCGAGACTTCATCTAAAATAATAATAATAATAAGACACATATTTTCTTTTAATTTTCTGTAATATTTCAAAATGTTAGATATCTGGGAATCTTAGGATGAATTACATTTTCCTTTTGGCAGGAAACATCACTTGCTGATTGAGTTTGAAATGAAAGTGTCCCCTATTGCATATAGAAGGATGGGTGACAGGACAGTTCCTGTGTAGCACTGTTAGCATTGCCCCCTGCAGTACAGATCAGCATAGTTATACCCACCATCCATCACATGGAATACACACACACATAAAAGAAAAGAAAAAAGATTCTTGTCATTTCTCCATGAGGAATTTTAAGTTAGGATGCCTGTCAATTACAAACATTTGCATTTCCTTTCTTGGCTCACTTTCTCTTCTTTATACTTTTGATCGTATTTTCTCATCCGTAATCATATTCTTCTACTATCTTGTCTAGAAAGCCAGTCGAAACATAGAGCTGCCTCTGGGGAAATTCTGGGCTTGTGGGTAAGCTCCTTGCTTTGCCTCAGGAATTCTCCCATTTGACCCATGGAGTGTCCTTCACTACAAACTTCTGTGACTCAGAAAGAGAAAGATGCTCTGCTTCCCTCACTCCCAACCCTCCACAGAGTGTCTGGCTGGGTCTCAGCACACAGTTTCTGGGTTGGTATCAGACAGTAAGTCCCTGGAAACAGGGATTGGCTACTCTGTGGCCCTTAGCACACTGTAGATCAAAAACAGTTAACTCACAATAAATATCACTCTATGGACAGTGAGAAAAAAAGTATTATTTTCCATTATACAAAAGGTATCATTATGGGAAATTTTAATTTGTTTTTTTTAGAAAACAATTTTAAGTTCCAGGCCAGCACTCTGATGGTTAGACATACTACATCCTATTTCATTTAAGCCATGCTGATGCCTTTACACCTCTAAAAATGTGTTCGTCAGCTCCCCTCTTTGGCATAATGTGTCAAAAACTGATGCTCTAGACTCTCAAAGATCTGTGATTGCCTAACGCTGGAACCGGTAACAGCATGAATAGATTGCAATTCATTATTTTCTAGTTATCAGGTTTCACATTTCTGTAGGTTAGCTTCTAAATATCTGTGTGCTCGTTTTAATTTGTTGTTTCGTCTAGTATTCTCTCTAATCCTGACTTGTTGGCAGACACATTTGGGGGGAAAAAAATAGCTCATCATATTATGTCTCAGCCAGACCATTTGGAGAAATAATAGAGATCACTTCCACTTAAAATACATCCACCATGTGCTTCTTGATAAAATTCTTTAATTACTTAATTCTCTTTTTAAAACAGTGAGCTTAACTTCTCAATTTGCGAAATGAGAGCCTTTGCAGTTCACTTAGGAATTGAGCCAGTTATTCATTTATATGTATTTACTGGCATGTTTTAATCTCAAACTAATTTAAACTCCATTATTTTTGAAAAATTTATAGTTAGTATAATATACAAATTTAAACTCTACAGAAGAGTATATTACGGAAAGATGTGTTGTTTACCTCTCAAGTAAAAAAAATAATTCATAAAACCATATATAGCCCTATTTTATCTCTCTGTATCTGTCTACCCGTGTCCTAATTTGGTTTCAAAATAATTTAAGACACAATTATTATATCTTGGCTTTTCTTATATTAAAAAATGTACCACTGACTCAGAATTTTGGACATTAAAAGTCAATATATATTATCTTACTGAATAAAATTTTGAAATACTTTTTCAAAGTTAACTGTAAAAGCCACAGCATAGAGTTTGAGGTAATGTTTGTAACCAAAGACTCAATACAGTACATAGTCCCTAAATTTGTGTTTCCATGATTTGTGTTACGTCTTTCCATGATTTGTGTTATGTCTTCAAAACTTGAGGAAAATAATATATAATATAGGGCCTGGCATGGTGAATCATGCCTGTAATCCCAGCACTTTGGGAGGCTGAGGTAGGAAGATCCCTTGAGCCGAGGAGTTTGAGACCAGCCTAGGCAACACAGTCAGACCCTGTCTCTACAAAATGGAAATTTAAAAAAAAAAAAAAAAAAAAAACAGCAAGCATGCCGGCAAGTGCCTGTGGTCCTAGCTACTTGGGAGGCTAAGGTCGGGGATGGCTTGAGCCGGGGGAGGTTGAGGCTGCAATGGGCTGTGACCATGCCACTATACTCCAACCTGGGTGACAGAGTGAGACCCTATTTGAAAAATAAATAAAATAATAATAGTATAATATGCAACTGTGAAACAGGTGTTTTCATAACTGATTTCAAGTTGTTAGTACACATTTTGTAGTTTAAGATAAGTAATTTTCTTGGAAATAATAAAATACATTTCAATAACTATATTCTTTAATCCACTCTTACCCCAATGGTTTACTGTCAACCTTCTCAACATGATTTTATTATAGTTATATACCAAAAAAATTCACACTTTTGTAACACAGCAAGCTTTGAGCTATAGAATTTTGTTTCAAAGTTAATGTTCCAAAAATATCATGCAGTTTCTAAGCTCCAAAGTCTCTTTGTCCACGTACTCATCCATCCATATCATAAATATTTAATGAGTTTCCATTATGTACATTACTCTGCTAATTTCTGGAGTTACACACAGACAACAAATGGACAGAGGTCTCAGTCAATGTTGTTGTAATCTTGTAGGTTAGATATGTCCACGTTTAACCATAAAAGGAATTATAAAATAATTGCTGTGGATAAGGTTCTGTATGAATCCAAATGAGTTCCAAAAGTAGGGTCTGGGAAGTAAATGAAGCAAGGCTTGGACGAGGAGGTAGTATCCAAAGTGGGACTTCCAAGTCACATAAGGAAAAGTGGATATAAGAAAATGATTTAGGGAAGACATTAGCAAAGTCAGAAAGAAAGGAAAGCTTGCATCATATAGAGAAAATAATTGATAATTAATTTGGTTCTGGCTCATGAAGAAGAGTCATGGAAAATATATATGGAAAGTTTAGGCCAGATTCTACAGAGTCTTACATGCTAATCTATTGGACTTTGACTTTTACAATTTGTTTGTGGCCAGCAGGATGAGACACAAATTCTATTCTTGGCTTTCAATGCACCCTAAGACCTAGCCTTGGCTAACTTTTCCAACAGTGGTTGTAGGTGCTCTATTAATGTCTGTTGATTTGCACTGGAAGTGAATTTCCAATTGTGCATTCGCATGTTCTCTCCAACTTTAGTCAACTACTTTACTTAGCGTTTCCCACACATAGCCTGAGATCTCTAGCTCTGTGGCTTTGCTTGCAGTTTATTCCATTTGTCATTTCCTGTATATTTTGCTTGTTAACATACATTTTTCCTCATCACCTATGGTTCATTCTCAATCCCCTAACTAGAAATAAACCCTATCTTCTTTGTATTTCTATTATTTTTACTTGTAACATTTATCACATCCTGCAATATGGTACAATAATTTGAATATATTCTTAACTTTCCTATAGGATTATACATATTTAAAATGCAAAAAGAAGAACGTTTAAAACATTGTCCCATTGAATTTCAAAGAAATTTCATTCACGATGATCAATTAAGCTTCTGAGGTTATGAAAAGAATTGGGATTTGGCTGATATGAGATGAACAGGACAGAGACCCTGAGTGCCAGGGACTTGCAATCTAGTGTGGAGGTGAAATACCTTCACTATTCAAATATCAGGTAAACTCAGAAAGTACACAGGGAAAATTCCCTAAACCTTATAGAGAAATAAAAACCTGCACTATAGAAAAAAAAAAAGTTTTATAACAGAATCCCAAAACTATTAATTAGTTCCACCTAAAAGTAGCAGCAAAGATAATAAAATACGTAAAATGAGCATATTATTCAATTCTCCAACTTAAACTTATCTAATGCTGGTGACTGAGTAGTTACTTACAAGTCTGCTCTATGAGCTCCATCTTTCCCAAGATATTTTTCGCAGCCTGTGTGTGCCAGAAAACTGGGAAAACGTTTAACTTACTACAAAAGATTGATCCAAAAGTGTGGCAGCAGTCCTGCTATCCAAAAATACCAGGTGAAATAGCAGACAGCCAGATATGCACAGCTGGATATGTTTTGCCTCTTTTGGGTCGTCCAAGTTTACCACATGTCAGTTCAGCAATTTAGGATGGGTTGGAGACAATCCAGTAGAAAGAAAAGGAAAGTTGTGTTGGTTGCAGTCTGCAGAAGTTCTCTTTCTTGTGTTCTTAATTCATCTCTTTCTCAGATGTTTGTGGTTTGTTTGTCTTTTCAGTTGTGGCAGTGGTTAATACTGCTGATGGGAAAATAATTTGTTCAACCTGGCCAGATCTTTTAAAGTTGTAAGTTTACTGAACGTTAATCTGCAGGTGCCCAAATATTACCTATTTGAAAATCCATGTCATCATTACATAAACTCCTAAAATTTGCATCCATCAATGAGATTTGCCAGTTTTCTTTTTAATCCTTTACCACTCACTTGAAGTGGCTAAATTTAGATGTGTTCCACTGCCTGCTTCACTCATTTAAATAACTGCAATTACAAGCTGATCTGCAAAATAAAGAGCCATAGGATGCTTACTTAGATCAAGTGATCTTAAATATGCGTAAGAAATATGAGTATTCTAAGGGTCCCTAACAAGATAAGGGTTAAGCCAAATTTGAAGGATGAAGGACAATGGGAAATTATTCTGTCTGCCATTGCTCCAGGCCTGGGTGTAGTAAAGGAGGTCTACTTGTTTACAATTACTTATAATATTAATCTATTTCACTAAATATTTATTTTTCTAATTGCAAATCGCTAACATTTTTTTTTTGCTCCATTACTTTTTAGCACTTGCCACCTCCCCCCAGTCCTCTAGCACTGCCTCTTTCTATTCTCTCCATCAATGCATCAAGCATCAGATAGCAATGCTTGCATTTAATTGTGAGACAGCTTATTTGCTGTTCTGACATAAAGGATATAGAAGCAAGGTGTGGGGCTGTAAAAGAGCACTAGGCCAGGAGCCTATTTACATTGCTGTCCTGCTGTGAGCCAACTGTACAAATGTGGGCAAGACATTGCACCTCCATAGGGTTAAAAAGCTCTCGAATTTAACCATTCTTCTCCATTATCCTTGACAACAGGGCCAGGAAAGTACAGTCCTCTTTCTGTATATTAAAATAAAGAAATATCCAGATTTATGAAATTTGTAATACATTTTCATGTTTATACTTAAACAAATCTAACACAGAGAAAAATGTACTCTTCGTATAATTGCATGTGGAAATCACACCAACACTCTAAAAATGTAGGCTCTTTGTGAATGTGAGACTTGAGTAAATGGCTACATTTTTCGTACCTCAGTTTTGGCTGTGCGTCCCATCGACTCATTTTTCTTTCTCTGCATTACTGATTTGTAACTGTACTGCATCATTCTAGTCTTGTCTTCACTTTGGAGCCATCCTTGATGCTGATCAAATCATTATAATATATACGTGTTTGACACTTCCCCATTTTTTGCCTACAACTCAACCATGATGAACTACCCACTCAAGTTTTTGGAGTATCTCATTCTGTCTTACATATGTATTTGAACTAGTTGTTTCTCTCCCTAGAATTATTTTCAGATATCTCCTTTTGTTTGAAATTCAAGACATCATGGGTTAGAGAATACCATCCCTGACACACCATTCTTAGCAAGGCCAGAGATCTGTCCTCTAAAAGTGGCCTGATTTTACACATCACACAGTCCATGTAATTATGTGTTTCTAATTAGCATGTCCTAGATAAATTTATAGCTAACTAATGATTTTACTAAATGTGTATTTAAAAGTATTTGGAATTTCAATAAGCAACTTGTTCACAATACACCATATTTAAATCAAAACCAATATGATTTGCAGTATTGGCATTCATTGAAATGATTTGGTGGTTAAGGAGAATAATTAGGTTAGATAAATAGCACTAGGATGAAAGATGATTATTCATAAACTAAATTATGTAGCAACGAGAACCTTGCCGAGCCATCTCATCGGCTCAAGTAGGACTCATGGGCAGGGCTTTGGAAAACTTCTTCCTTAACTGCGGTAAAGCTCATTTACACCAGAAGCAGGTATTTTCTAAAGACCAGAAATTCATTTCAGGGGCAAATGAATGAATAGTAACAATGTAAATTGTTAATTTCCCCCTAAAGACTTCACATTTCAATAGGGCTCAATGTTTTAAGCTCAGCTCAAGAATCCAGGACTAAAGGAAAGCATTTTCAGAATTGGAGCAGAAAAGTGTGTTTGTTTGGGGAGGGGGGAGGGCGGAGGTGTGCACACGCATACCATTTTCAGCAACCTAAAACGGTATAAGTAATTTTTCCCCTATATATAATGCTGTATTTGTGGGGATTCTCTTCTGATAAATTAGAATTAAATTTCCTTAAAGACCTGTACTGAATTTCTTATTTCCCTTGAATCCTCCAATATTGCTTGGCACATAACAAACATTTAATAAAATTACAGCATTAGTTGATATTTATTATTACTCCCTACTGAAACAATATGGATCAGGAAAATGGTTATGTTCTTATGCTTCAAAAGTTGTTTCCCCAAATCAGGAGCCCCATTTTTTTCTCTTACTGAAAGAAGACTTAAGGGCTGGAGACTGAACCACATGAATCCTCAAGGTTTCTTTTCAACTTTTTTTTTTTTTATCACTATAGCAATAAATTGGAGGAACCCACTGCTGTGATTTGACCACGACCCTCAGCATTGATTTATCTCAGGATCCTCAAAAGCGTTGCTGATTTGCAGTGTCAGAGGATCCAGATCAAGTACATTTAAAGTGCTCTCAATCAAACACAAAAAGGATTGACTACCTTAAAGATCCAGGCTTTGATTTCAACAGTCAAGAAATTATTTCTGGCTCCACTTTCAAGGAAAACCAAAAAGTTAAAAAGAGAGAGATGGTGATAGAATATAAATATTGTTAAAATATTTATAAGCCATAAGATTGCATTTGGCAAGATCAACTTTTCTTCTACAATAGTGGGAGATGTTCTGTGGCATTCCAAGTTGGCTCTGTGATGATATATTCTCAGTATTAATGTGTCATTTGAGAATGTCTTGATGTTTCCCACACTGATTCTCATGTCATTTACCCACCACCATGCTTAACAGGCACAGGAAATGGGCAACAGAAACAAAAGTTTCAGGTACCGTGACGAAAATGAGAAAGCCTCCTTAGCCTTGGGTATGGAAAACAGCAGCAGCCTGGTGCTTCTCTAGAGCAACTCTGACAGTCACCAGAAGAGAGGGGGACGTTGTGAGCAACAGTAGTCAGTGGTGTGCAAAGAACTTGAGAGATGGAGGTAAATGCCAGGAAAAATGCAAGTTCAGGATACTACTTTGTACTTTATGGAGTCATAAAATCTTTATTCGGGAAAGTTCAAAGCCCTTGACAGACATTTCATTAGTCCTCCCTCTCTCCTTTGAGGTACACAGGTGGCAAGTGTAATTATTGTCATTTTTATGAATGGGAAAAAATGAGGCATGGAAGGTTAAGTAACACATTGAAAATTACATAAAATCACATAAACAGAAGACTCCACCAACCCCTCCCAATGCTTCCTTAAATGCCCTATGACCTTTTCACTATGTTGGTCTTATATCACGCTTTTCCTAAAAGCAACTGCTTTAAACAACCTCTTCTGTTAATATATGCTGCTTCTAAAATTTAGAAAAAAAGGGAGGCTAAAAAAATAAATAGAGTCTTGGCTTATGTTTCAAATGACCAAATAATTCTTTCAATCCTACTGATATAATCTCATATATCAAATTTATTATATTTTTAACTGAACTTACTGTTGATTTTCTTAGTCCCAGTACTTCATCTAAAAGATACTTTAAATCCACATTGCTCAAACACATCCTTTGATTCTAAAATCTATATGTTAAAATGAACTCATGATGCTGCTAAGCATCTCAGAAAAGATGAGTCAGATGACTGCCTTTAAGGGCCAAGAAAAGAGAATGAACTCCCTTTCTTCCTTACTGCTGGCAGAGAACCACCAAGTGGCGATGTTGGAACCATGCACTGCACTCCACCTCCATGTCCTGAAAAGACATCTTTGCTTGGCAGCTCTTCCAATTGAAACATTAAAAAAAAGAAAAAAAAAAAAAAAAGATGGTAATAGCAACCAAATGGAAAAGCTGAAAATTACTAGAGAAGGGGAAATTTTAACTTCTAAGAAGATATTAGAAAGTGGAAACTTTACAAAATTCTTCTCACCAATGAGGTTGTCCAAAATCACCCAAATTTATTATAGAATAATAACCAAATTAGTGCATGAATCAGTGATGATGTAAAACTGTATCCTGTAAGTATTACTGAAGGGTTTTTTTTTTTTTTTCTATTTAATTTACCTTCAAAGTAAGGCTTCCAGGGATAAGGCTTTGTACTCCGAGCACATTCATTATGCAATGCCCATGTATGACTCTAATCCACCCTGTCTTGATAACTATTTACGCTCAGATAGTAGCAAATCGACTGTCGTGGGTGGATTTCTAGCGTAATACTGCCTGAGACTAAAATGAAACATATGCGATTCTGTTTTCATGTCGCTTTCTTTATAAGCACAATAAATAACCAATTTCAACATGGGAAGTGTCTTGAGTCTGACTCTTAAAGACACCTTTAAAAAGATGATTTTTTTCTACCATATGAAGTTTATATAGGAAAGTAAAATTGTGTAGCCAGACCCCTGTCTCTACTAGTGCTAAAATCGAGTTGAAAACTAAATGCCTGGTGACCTCAGGAGGATAATTTACAGGAGTTTACACTGCCTAGTAATATGGAGTGCTTTTTCTCATCTGGCCTTATAAATGTACAAACTGGAAACCATTAGGAAAAAAACAATGGTTTAGCTTTATCCCATAGGTTACTAATTGCTCTCGTACCAACATATGAACACTTTTTATTGTATAAATACCACGTTTTCCTTTTGTCTTCGAATATACTAAAATAAATACCAATTTCTAAATACTGGCTTTGAAGCTGGTCTTAGGCTCTTAAAATGGCTGTCAAATATGATATTGATTTATTAATAACTCCCATATGGTTTTAAAAAAAACTTCCCAGATCTTTAACATCTTTCAACTGTTGCAGTTAATTGTTATGTTGAAATACTTTTCTTGATCATTCTTACCTAATTCCTTTGTATAAGATTATACTTACTTATTTTACCGCTTAAGGATTCACATTGCTTTGGAGTTCATTTTTTCTGTAAGAAAATCCTTTATTCCCGTGAGAGAGAAATGCAGTACTCATATATAATGCAGCTGTGAAACAAATGTAATACCTTATGCCCTATTGTAAAGAGACTTTCTAAACTCTAATTTCCTGGGCTGATAGTGAATAATACCTATTTCTATGACTAATAATCATTCATAATACTTTCTTTTGTTCTAACATAAATGACTATCAGTATTGGCACATGTTATGAAATGAAACTTTTAGCATGTTGACAGTTTCCAAGACATGATTTATGGTCAGAATAACATTTGTTGTATTTATGTTACCACTGCAACTACTACTATTATTAATAATAAAAAAGGTTTATTTCATAAATTACACAACTTAGAAATTTAACTTATAGGTGATTAACAGATGGAAATGCTTAACCATTTTTAGCTCAACATTGTAAAGGTAACATTTTTATGTTTCTTCAGTGCCTTCTTTTCTTTCTGACATTCCTAAACATACAGCCTTGGAAGTCATTACTTTCCTGGCTCCCCACTGGAATTTCTCTTTATAAGCAATACCACTTTTTATAAGAGATCTGTCCACTATAAAATTCGTCAGAGATTGTGTGTTTAACATACTTCTCCTGAATCCCACTCTCTCCACCATTATATTTTTGCTTTGTTCGTTAATTCTGAAGACTAACTTTTGTCCAGAAATAAACAATCTAGTGGAAGAAGGGCATATATTTTTATTTTAACTGTATTTTATTGGCAAAGGATGCCTATAAAACTTTGTTTCGAAAAATTTGAGGTTATGTAGAAGGTCTTTGGAAAAGGCTCCATAAGTATAGAAAAGGGAAGGACCAATTATGTACCTCCCTAGTCAAGATGTATCTATCTTCCTTAGGAAAGACAAATTCCCACATCTCTATCCTCAATGGAAACTAGATATCTATATATATTGAACTGCAACCAAATTCAAGTTGCCAAGATAAAAGCAACGTAACATTAACATGTCTACTAAACAGCTGGCATCTCTATATTTGTATTTCCAAGGTTAAAATTTTTAGCTCCAGATGAGTCGTAGAAAATAATATACTCTGTAGAAAGAAATACTAGGATAAAATTTTAATTAAGTTTATTGCCTTTAAATTTCCAGGGACGTGCATACTTTTTACTTGATAATAAACATGATAATAAACATAACTCAAATAAAATGTACCTAATACTCTGATTTACCAGGAAATCATTTAAAACCTAAAACATAACAACCATGATGTTCCAAATACATTGAACATAACTCATTCTCTGATTCAGGATGTACTTCCTGCTTCACCATGCAATCTGGTCATGTTTATGAACACTTATTTCAAAATAAGGTCCTGAAACTGGACAGAGGCATATGGATAGTAAAGAAGTACTGGAGGCAAACATCCTGTGTTGGCCTCCTCACTCATTCATTTTTATCAGCTCTGTGCCTCAGCTTCCCCATCTGTAAAATGGGGATGATAGTAATATTACCTACAGTTCTGACACCTTCACTTAACACATAGCAAGCAGTCCATAAGTGTTAGTCATTATTGTCATTATTATGTTATAAAGTATGGAAAATTGGCCTGGATGTTTTTTTGTTTTTATAATTGAAAGACAGACATTGAAGACTTTGTTGTGTCTGTGTGTTGGGTTTGGTAGTATATTTAAGCATTGTATTCATTTTATTTTGACAAATCCAGGTTTTGGTCTACTTCCTTATTGTGTTTTTATGGCTAACAAACTATGTCCTGAATACCCCAAATATAGATATTTGTACTTCCTGATATTTGAGCTGTTCTAGATAGTTTACTGTTTATTTTGATCTACCATAACTTCATTTGTTCTATTCGATGAAGACAAATATTTATTAAATCAAGTCATACATTTAGTATAAACTCCACCATTTTAAAACATGAACAGGCAGTTTTGGAATGACATCCATTGACTTTTATAAAGAAATTCTTTTAAAAAAATGTAAATTGATCTCCCTTCTTAAACTCTAAAGGACACGGTATTTTCATACCTCATTGAGTGAGATATTGTTTTATATGTTCTACTTCAAGAGAGGAAAATTTTATTTTAAATTTTGTGGTTGCGCAGTGCATATGTAAGCTGAGTGGAAATTTTACCCAGCTTGGATGCTTTGCTGAAGGGTACTGAGAATGAGATTAGAACTGGGTCCTGTATGCCTAATGAGTAACAGACTTTGATATAAAAACAGGATTCTGTATTTGGATATCTTTGATCTAAGACTACTAAAAAGAATAATAATTGTGGTTATGGGTAAGGGCCTGTTAAAGATGGGAAAATTAGAACTTAAAAAATAATCATTGACTCTAAATATCCAAACTAATTTCTAAAAAGAAATACATTATTTAAGTGTGAAAATATTTGACTTTTTTTTTTCTCTTGCCAGTGTCTTTACTCATGTCTGTCAGCACTAAAAGCCCTGGCATGCTCCAAAAGTTTGTCAGTCTGGGATCCCACAGAAAAGAATGCAAGGGACCCTCGGGGTACTAAATTTATAACCTTAGATATGTAGGTTTTGATAATCATTCAAATGTTTTGTTGATTAACCACATCAAATCAAAGCTGTGAACTTCACCAATCACTAATGATTCCAAGGAACTTGGATGAGATCGTTGTATGCAAATCTCCAAGGGTTTAGGGCTTAACCCAGGACCCTTGAAGGTGAAAGGCAAACCACCTCTTGGCTAGTTTTGTGTAATTATCAAATAGGCTCTGGGAATTTGTCCAGCAGCCATCCAAAAACAGAAACATACACATTTCACTTACAGTTAGTACAGCAGCTACCTTGGACTAGAAGAAAGTCAGCAGGTTCATGTTTATGTAAAATGCTTTGAGACTTTAACTCTGAATCAGTCCAATGACCTTTGGCACTGGGAATGCTGTAACATCTAAGAACACTCCACCTCCAATGCTGGTTCTGGAAATGGCAGAGCAAATTAGTTGATGAGGCTGTGAAACTCCCAGAAGCACTTCTTCTGGATACTTTGTTTATGGGAGTGGGAACTAAGCATATCTGAGGGGCGGGAAATGTCGCTTTACTGCTGGTAATGCTGTAACTCAGCTGTGAGCAATTAGGAGTCTTGCAAACTGAAGGCGCTCAGAATTCCACAATTCCAGGCAGCAGGGAGCTTGTAAATGTGGGCTTGTAATATGTGTCCCGAGTACACACATTTGTGATCAAATCATTAGACATCTTTCTAGAAAAAATAACAGATCATAAGTACAAAATTCTAATTTGTACTTGAAATATTTCATGGATAGAATATAAAGGTGGGTCCTTTTGATTTTTAATCCTATAATAAGACTGTAAAGATTGGATGGCTGTGAATGCAAAGTAATCTTGCCCTGCTCATGTGTAGTAATATCTGTGCACAGTAGGAAACAGGTCTCATGATCATTATTCTTGCTTTGTGTTTGAAACCAAGTGTTAATACTAGTCAAATATAACTTCTCAGAACTAACATTTGCATTTGATTTGTTGATAAATTACTTTATTAAATATATTTTTAAAAATTTCCTGCCACGAATTAAGGAAGAAATTGGTATTTAAGAACAAAAGGTACATGATACCATGTACATACAATGTACCAAAGGTACGTTTCAATGACGTGATATGTTAAATTGAAATATTTATGAATAATTAGTTCCTAACGAATTAGAAATCAAGACTATGACTGAAGCATATCCATCACTTTATGACTTATTCTGCATTCAGAACTAGCTAAGGAAAGCCACGGCTTTGGTGTATCACAGATGTTCTTTAACCCAGCAGTTTTTAAAGTCCCCATTTGCTTTAAATAAAACAGTACCCACTGTAAATGCCTTTTATTTCTTGATTTTAAAAGAAATTCTGTGATTTTCTACTAAAAAAATCCCCAGTCCTGACTATGCACTCTTTCTGCTAGGACATGAGATTCCCCAAAATATCTGAAAGACATAAATGTTTCGGAACTTTTCAGCAGAAATAAATTCCTGACTGTCATAAAAACATCATGAGCTCAGTCAAGCCAGGCTCAATAGCAGTTGCCTGGGGGCAGATAGATTAATCAAAACCAGGAATTCTCTCTCCCACACCTCTAGGAGTGAGTCCCTAACATTTCTGTAGCATATAAACAATTTGCCTATAACATCAAGGGCAGCTAAAGGGAATATTCTTAAAATTTAAAATATAATCTACTTTGTTCCCTTCAGAGATTTTTTTTTGCCTGTGCGCTTAAATAATTTTATTTTACCTATAACTCTTCCTCTTCTATTCTTCAACTAAATTATTTAGTAAATGCATTAATCTCAGCCTTTATTTGTGCTCTAATGCTTTTCTGATGGGCTTCTCCTCCACAGCTGCCTATTTGAAAGCTGCATTTTGTACCTCTTTTCGACAGCTCCCAATATAACCAGATGCACGTATAGCTGGGGGCAGCTAGAGATATTCACCATCTACGTGGAAAAGAACTTGCGTTAGTATTAATCCCATGCTTTCCCTGCCACTAACTTTAATACTTTAGTGACATGTAATGGTGACAGTGATAGAAATTCGCTGCTGCTTCTTTCCTTCTTCATCCCTAGCTCCTTCCATTTGATTAACATGACACAAAGTTGCTCAGGGTGAGACAAATCCTGTGGAAGGCTAGAGAATGTAAGAAACCATCTGTATGGTTCGTGGAGCCTCCCAGGCCTCATCTGGTTAGGGCCATTATCTATTTGCAACTCCTGCTAGGGCTGTAAATGCAGACAATAATGTTTAAAATATTAACAGACAGTTATCAAATAAAACTGGCCATTACGGTCAAGTTCCTATTCCTAGGATTCGAGTGCATGTATTCTTTTCTATCTTCACCCACCAGGCCAATCATGGATTTTTAAAACTGCTTTTATTTGATATATTCTAAGAATATATCCTAGGGTCCTTTCTAATCAGAGATTCTACTGATAATGTCACCAACTGAAACCCATAAACTTCATATTTGTCCTGGAATGCACACACGTAACATTTTCCTCTCATCTGCATGAAGCTGAATACATGTTTTCTATTTATCTCAACCTTCTATTCTTCTTTCTTTCTGATTATTCTCTTTATTTTTTTCCTGGGGTCAGATCTAAAACTCATTCTACCTGCACATTTCTTGATTTCTGAGAGTTCTGCTATTTTAATATAGCAATGTTCTGCAATCCTGTCTTTTTGTTTGTTTTTTGTTTTATTTTGTTTTTTGGGGGGATGGAGTTTCACTCTGTCACCCAGGCTGGAGTGCAGTGGCGTGATCTCGGCTCACTGCAAGCTCCGCCTCCCTGGTTCACGCCCGGCGAATTTTTTTTTTTTTTTTTTTTTTTTTTTTTTTTTTTTTTTTTTTTTTTTTGTATTTTTAGTAGAGACAGGGTTTCACTGTGTTAGCCAGGATGGTCTCAATCTCCTGACCTCGTGATCTGCCCACCTCGGCCTCCCATAGTACTGGGATTACAGGCGTGGGCCACCGTGCCCCGCCTGAAATCTTGTTTTTTTAGGTTTAATATGGATTATTTCCCCTCATTAATCTCTCCAATAACTTCAGTACAATAACTTGCTTGCTCACATGCCTGCTATCAATGTCATCTGGAGACTCGTAGTTTTAAGTCTCTGGCTACCCAGGTTTGGTACCTCAGTAGACACAGATTCTTTTTGTAGACACGTAGTGATGACACCACTTGGAGGTTCCTCTCTAGGAAATCCAAGAAACCCCTTATACTACCGGACATCTGAGAGTGGATGTACTATTGCCACTAGAACTATCCAAGCTTATTTGGACATACGCAGTACATGTGCCCTTAGTATATATTTTACAGTGAGGTTATTTAAAGTTATCAATGGCACATAAAGTCCTTTTTTGTCTATGAAAATGATGGTGCTTTGCTTTTCTGGGGACAGAGTTATAACTCTTATAGCTGTGACCTTTTGCTTGCAGGTTGTTTTGACCTGCCACAGAAAATCTCCGATATCTCTGTTTCACAAATGTCTCTCTGCTTGGACTATAATTACTGCTTCCTAGCTATTTAAAATAATGCCACAAAAGGTCTTTGGTGTCTTTCCAGACTGAATTTGGTCTTTGTTTTTCCCAGTTGAAGGCACACCTGTTTGCTTTTTAGGCCCTATTTACATGTGCACCGCAGCAGAATTGAATTGTTGAAAGTATTATTGCAAGGTTGGTGAACTGGCTGCATTCCAGAGCTTTGTTGTGGGTGGTCCTGTCTTGTCATTGGCGGTTGAACATGACATTAAGATTATATTTGGAAAACTGCTCAAGGAGCAGTAAGTGTTATCCATAACAGATCCGAGTCTCCAGCACTAATTTATAGGGCATGAGTTAGATGGCCAATCAATACTCATTATGATCTAGTCTCCTGCAAGCTGGCCTTTATGCTATAATTTTCAAATTTGTGCTTATTTAATTAGTATTCTTCTAAAACTGTAAAATCTGTTCTTTTTTTAATCTTCTGTGTGATTATAGCTATTAGTATGAGATGCTTGTCATAAACTGTGCTGCCTTTAAAGTAACACTAGTACACAGTGTTTTGACCATAAAGAAAAGAAAGAAAAGGGAAGATAGAAAGTCTAAAATCTATTGTATACAATTTACTTTTTTTCTAATGGCATAGGAATTGGCATTTAATGGCTTTCTTATCTCAAGACCTTTATGTAACACTTTTTTCATGCCTGATTACAGAGATGAACGTGCCAAAGAGAGCCTAAAGTTCATGGCAGGTACATGCTTCCAGGTGTGCTGTGTTGGCTTAATCATGATTCTATAAAATAACTGAAAACCAGTTAATAGTTTGAGTCTTAGACTCCATTTCTGTTATTTATATGACATATTGAATGAGACTTATCTACAAGCCAAGTATGTGCCAAGCGTTGGGGAAACAGAGCAGCTGGTTTGGGAAGGGATAGACACACTTTGCTGGATGTGGCAAAGTTTCATGGAGAAGAAGACAACTGAGCAGAGTCCAGAAAAAATGGAAGTTTTGAGGGGAAGGAGGATGAGGAGAGTGGAGGGAAATCCAGTACAGGAACAAATGTTAAAGCTCAGAGATCCTATGCAGCATAACATGTTAGAGGAAATACAAACAATAGTGATTCTATTTATCAATTGCTTATTGTGTGCTGGGCTCTGCTATAATTACATTATCAATATTATTCAGACATTTAAAACTCTTTGTGGAATAAGGTGGAATACTGATTGATAGATAGATACATGCATACAAAGATAACTGATAGATTATACATGTATATTTAATTCTTAGAACATCCTTACCATCTGAATAAAATTATCTTAGTGTAGATAATAACACTAAGAATCAGAGATACTGAGAAATATACCTAGTACATGTTAAAACTGTCTTCAAAGTTCATGTTCCCTTTTCTATCCCACACTATGCTTCTGTCAAATTATATTCACATGTCAAGTCATATTCATAGCTCATCTAAAGATAAAGTAAATTGTAGTTTCCTCCAAGGCAGTTACTATGTCTTACATTCCTTTTCAATTGTCAGAATCACTAAGACATGGCACATTTAATGATGACAATGCCTTTTTAAAAACTGCTTTTCAGCTCTAGGTCAAATACAGTGACTTAGAAGTTCTAAGTAAACATTGCAATTAGAATCCAATGATCCCTTTACTCTCCACACACATATATACAAATCAAGGTTCACAGCTTTCTACCATTCCAGGTAATATCTGGAAAACAAGGTAAAAAAAATTATAATGACTAAAAAAATTACTGTAAACATGTAATAAGTAAATTTCTTGGGCTAGAATTTTTAAAAATAAATTGGAATAATATATTGGCAATAAATCTAAATACTTCTTGATATAAAATATTAAAATTTCATAGGGATCAATTACTTCCTTTCTTGGAACTTCATTCTTAGGAACCCCTCACTGCCCCCATACCACAAGGTAACAGACAAAAGGTAACACATCCTATTATTTATAATATTAATTATTAAATGGTTATATATCAAATATTTAACAATGGGTGAACAAAGAAATGATGGCTGACCCTCTGCTACGATTTGCCCCTCTTCTACAGTTTACATCTCAGTTTTTACAAAAATAAAATACCTACAACTTGATAATAAAATTAAAAAAGAACACCTTGTCTTTTCAATGCAATGTTGCAGTATTATTGAATCAGCTCACTCAAGGAGGTGCCTTTATGTGACTCACATATATTACACACTAAAGGTTCCCATTCTATCAAAGTACATGGAAACTTGAAGATGTTTGTATTATCAAGGAAGCAATTATAGTTTTATTAAACTACAGCACATTAACTACTTTGGTATCTAACCTAGTGATGCTATTCCAGTACTCCTTCTTCAGTCCTACATAAATCCTCTCCCTCTAATTCTCCTTTGAGCCAGCTCTATCTTTCTGTTGATTTTCTCATTCATAATATTTGCAGGAGTCTTATTTTTAATTTTTTGAAAAATATTTATTGACTTAGTAAATGGCACCAATTGTTTAAGCCAACAATCCTGAGGTCAGCCTTAATTTTTTCTCTTTCTCTTACATCTTATAAATAACCCATTAATAAATCATGTTGCCTCTACATTCACATCTCACTCTTTGTTTCTATCTGGCCTAAATTACTACAGTAGCTGTCTAATAGCTCTTCAAACAACCTCTCTTGTCTCTGTCTGTGACCAACCCTCTACAAAGTACTCAACAGGTAGGCACTTTCAAACTTTCAAAGACTCTGACCTATGAATAAATACAAAGTTTTATTATGTGTCCCCAGCCCTAGTCCTATACAATTTGGCCTCTCAATGATGCCAACCTCATTTCACACCCCTCTGTCACTGGACGAAAACATTCCACATGGACTGGCTTGCTTTTTTCCTCCAAACTTGAGGCATGATTATACCTCAAGGCTTTTGAACTTTATCTTCTCTTTCCTCTGCCCACGTTTTTCCCAAAGATATTTTAATGACTCACTTCTGCCCTTTTTCACATCTCTCTTTAAATGTCTCGACCTCAGAGAGATTTTCCTGACCATCTTATCTAAAACAGCCTCTCACCCACTGGCTTTCTATCTCTTCTTCCTGAATTAATTAATTAATTTAGCTTTAAAACACCCCTCACTACTCATCATCTTATTATATATTTTTGAATACGCCTCTGCCTCCCTGACTAGAACGTAAGCTTCATGAGAACAGTTTTAATGCCTTCAGAAAATCATTACATAATACCTTAAAAAGAAAAAAATACCATATTGTGGTTTCATATTCCTAAGTTTTTTTTGCCTACTCCTTTCCCTATGTTTCTTTGGTGTTGAATGCCTTAGACTACCTGTGCCTAGTATCTAGGACTGTCCTTGGTGAAATGCTATATCAGGGAGTTTCCTTACCCACTTTTTGTCTGTTTTCCATTCTTAAGCCCCATTTCTTTGATCCTTCCCAGAAGACATTTATTCCTGCTCTTACTAAGAACTGAATTCTGATAATACTAAAAATTTAATTTGACATTTTCCTAGTGGTATTTTACTTAAAGGGAATACTCAAATCTTAAAAGACTGTCTTTTTAAAGGTGAAATTTGAGACTTTTGACATGATCTGCAGGTTATACTTCAAAGACGCTGCCCTGATACCTGCACCTAAGTCATTTTCTCTGTAGCTGTTAATCACTCATAGTGACTGGGTTTGGGATATAAGCATGTAACCTAAAATTGCCACTTTAGTCTCCAGTTCAGTGGAGAAGGGAGCTAGCCGAGCATTTTTAGTAGCCATGGCTAGTCTCCCAATTCGTGATCCACATGGAACTTATACTTCAGGCACGCAAGTATGTCAAAATACTTTATCTTTGACAAGCAATGCTTTCCAGAGAGATGCCTACTTCTAGGCAGTCAGTGTGGTCTTGAACTGTAGTGTCATTTCTGGCAAGAACTTTCAAGCCTGTTTAATGTTAACATCAATTGCTATAATGCACTTTGACACGATTTGGGATTTTACACTAGGTAATCTAGCCTCTCTCAAGTCAAAATCGATGCATCCAAGAATACTTTAGAAATTGAAAAGTTCAAGTATAATCTTGAGTCTACTTTACCCCACTTTGGTCTCAACAACAATAGATGTTGTGCAAAAATATGTGCCTCGGGTATTTTCAGACACATAATGTATAAAACTGATTTAGAAAAAATAAGTTTTGGGATAGTACATCGCTTTGAATTGCACTTTGTAAGTTATTTTACATCCTTTTTTGGAGTGAAGTGTTCTTATTCAAAAGTTATATATAGATAGTCTCTATAATTATATATCTCTCTCAGTGAAGCAGTTACTGGTTCTAAGTACACCTCTTATACCTTGACAAGATACTTACATAAGTAGACGAGATCATTGAAAAATGAACGTCACATGACAGTTTCTCTTTCCAATGAGACAACTTTGAGTGCAGGTGGGGTGTGAGTAAAATCCATCAGACCTCTTATTTGACTAATTTATACACCTTCTTTTTGTCAGAAGTGTCCCATTTGACTCTCCATACAGACACACCCCAGAAACAATCTAAACAAGTCAAATGTTCATTGTGCTGGAGTCCAACTCCACTAGAAGGCAGGAAGACAAATTTTACTTTCTAAAGTCCTTTCTAGCTCTATAACTCATTATAAGATACACGAATATTTCTTAGTTTTATTAAATGCAGTATGATGAAACTGGACTCCATTTTTTGAGACCTGCTTCTAATTTCCATATTCAACATTGGTGTGAATAATAACTACCTCTACACAACAAACTTGTTTTCAAACTACTCTCATCAGTCATATTCATTTGCCTTTCCACTCCTCTCAATCTAGGATGGTTAATTTCTAAGCCAGTGTGTGTTGGCAGAATGAAGGAGAAAAGAAGGGTGAGAAACTAGAGAAAAACTATTGCAATGCCTACCTATGTCCTGATTGGTATTCTACATTATTCTTCTGAAACATTTGGAATTATACATTGAGATTTAGGGGCTACTTTTATAGCCCCATCTGGCCTTAATTCTGAACATACAATTGTACATCATGAATTGGTCCACAATTTTGGTTTATGTCTCTCTGTTCCTGTTTGATCTGAAAATGAAATTTTACTCTGCACTAAATGAAGAACTTGGTTATGAATTGTGCTTATAAAATAAAACAGATAATATTTTAAATCTTTAAGATTTTGTTTGAAATTAAAAAAAAAAAAACGTTTCATTTGGAAACAATAAATCATATCTTCCAATGTGTGTCCACCACAAAGTTTTCTCAAGATCAGTTTTTACTTTACATTGATAATTAAACTTAGCAGCATTAATATTTACTAAACACCTATGAGGTGCCAGTAACAATTCAGAGCACATAAAAGAGGTGGGCTCTATTGTCAAAAATGTTAAAAGCTGTTTTATGCCCTAGTGCCTAATCACATGCTGGCCAGAGAGAAAACATTTTTATCAGTGTCCATCAGAGCTGTTACTTTGTGTCTCTCTCTCTCTGTGTGTGTGTGTGTGTGTGTGTGTGTGTGTGTTGTATGTATCCATCCTACTAGTATAATTCTAGTTAAATGCCACAAAATCTGTAGTAAATGCTTTCAAAGGTACATATCTCCATTCCAGCATTCTTTTTAAAATCAAATCAAATTTGAAAAAAGAAAAGAAGATAGGTAACTAGATAACAATAGCTGGAAAGGAATGAATCACAAAGATTGGTAGGACAGATGGTCCCTGCTATGGAAATGATACATACAATCAAATTAAAGTGCATAGGATCATAAGGATAGATAATATAGGTTACGCTTTTCATTCAGCTTATATAGCACAAAGACACTTTAATAAAAGTTAAAAGAAAATAAAGTCAGTTCACATATAAGGAAGTAATTTTTCATTCTGTAAGTAATAAATGTTTGGGATGGCCTTCCAGGCAGGATTTTGAGGTGAAGGAAATGGGGTTATTCAACAATTGGATGCCTTACTGTAGTACATTCTAATCTGATAAATAGTACTTTTCCTTATTTCTTATGTTTTATGAATATACAAACAATAATTTTCAGACCCTAATTAGAACCGAACCTACATAAGTGATGTTCATGATAAATCATACAGTGCAAATGGCAAAAAATAAAGGGAGCTATAAATGCATGCCTGAAGTCAAATCTGTGCTCTTCAAATCTCAGCTATAAGAAAGAAAATATACTAATTAATTTTAAGTACCATTAGAGGAATTTTAAGTGGATTGACTTTTCATCCCTCAATCTGTGGCTTTAATACACTTTTTAGATCTTGGTAATTTAGTAATTGTATTGATGCTAAGAAGATAGATAGATAGATAGTCTTATTTGTTGAAATATGTATTTAAAATGTATTTATATGTGTATTTATATATTCATATTACATAATCCAAATTAACAACAACAACAAACAATTTAAATGCCTTGGGAAAAGGAGCTAATGAAACAACAGAATTGGAAGAGGACTCCAGAGGTCATATGTCATATTCTCTAAGCAATTCCCCTCTCCCACAACACACACACGCACACACACCAAGACTGTGTTACACAACCTAAGTAGTGCTTACTTTCTGGTTAAAAATCAAACAGAAAAGTTGTCAGTCCCCATATCTCTGCACTTCTAAGTTCTCACTACTTGTGATAGCATTTAATGTACACGCACAGTGCCTGATGATGCATCCTTGCTTCAGTGAGTTCTGGAAAGTTCTTCTATGTCTAGGTAGCAAAGCTTTCACTCATTCATTCTTCCTTCTGTCCATGGATGCTTAATGAACACTACCAGGTTAGAAAGATGAGATATAAAGATGATCAAAACATCATCACTGACCTTTAGGAGTTTAGGTGGCAAAATACACAAATAAGCCAGTATATAGAGTGAAATAATAAGAATGATAATACAGCATGATAAATCTTAAAAGAGATCCATACATGTTGTCATGTGAGCAATAAAGAGGGGCACATAAATCACACTGGGAATTCAGAAAAATATTCCTAGGAGAAAAAAATACTTATGTGGAAATTAACTGAACAGAGACAACAGCCAAGGACATTTGAAGTAGAGGGAACAACATGGGAAAGAAACACCACGATGTATTCAGCAAACCAGTAGTAATTCAGAACAGCAAATGCAAAGAATTTGCATGGAACACTGGCAAGAGACTGATCTAAAGGGATGCATAGAGCCTAACAATGAAGGGCATAACATGGAAACCTTTAGTCAACCTCTACCCTGGAGATTCAGAGAGTTGTAGGAGGACATGGAACATGCCCGAATCTGAATTTGTCTGGAATACAGGGGACAGTTTGAAGGAATGTTAGTACAATTCAGCGGGGTTACATCTACAAGTGACAGAGTTATAGTGATAGTTCTGAAAAATAGAAGTCTTGCTGGGAATGGAGAAGAGCAGACTGATTTGAGAGTTATTAGGGAGCAATAATCTATAAAACTTGGTGACTGATTGATTTTGTAGATTACACAAGAAAGGGAGACCTGGTATCCCTCCTAGGTCTCTTAAATGAAAAATATATTTTAAAAAGTCTGGGGGAAAGAATTACATATTTTCTGTTCCATTTGATATTTCTGTGGTATATCCAGACAGAGATGACTAATGAGCTAGATAAATGTGAAGCTTGCCAAAGGTATAGGAGTCAGTAACAGTTATTACCATGGCTTTGGGGAGGAGTGTATATAATATGAGATGAACTAAGGGCTGAGGATGAATGGCTGTGGATAAAGTTATTATGTATCAATATGGTGAAATATTTCACAATAGGAAAATAAATATTTCTATACAAGTATGTCTCTCAACTGAAGATCATAGGCAAAGGAGAGCGCATAGCTTTTCTTGTTAACACATGCTAATATATTTGTATTTTATGTATATATATTATTTATATACATATATTTATTTATATACATATACACACACATATATCTCCATATATATATGGAGAGAGAAAGAGAGAGAGTCGAGAATCTCACTGCCACACAGGCTGGAGTGCAGTGGCGCAATCATGGCTCAATGTAGCCTCAATCTCCTGGGCTCAAGAGATTCTCTGGCCTCAGCCTGCTGAGTAGATGGGACTACATGTACATATCACCATGTACAGATAATTTATTTTCTTCTTCTTTTTTTTTTTTTTTAGTAGAGATGAGATCTCTCTATGTTGCCCAGGCTGGTCTCCAATGCCTGGCCTCAAACAATCCTCCTGACTCAGCCTCCCAATGTGCTGGGACTACAAGTGTGAGCCACTGGACCTGGCCATGTTGATACATTTTATAGTTATACAATTTACAAATGAGTTTCTTTCTAACCTACTCAGACTGTACTGGAGAAAGTTTTTTAAATGTCTAAGATGAAAAAAACAAAATACCTGAGTAAAGTAACGCACACTGAGTCTATGTTTCTCACTAGATGGAAATCACCCAAGGGGTCCTCAGAAGGGGCAAATTTTAAGAGATTTATATTTCTTAAGGATGAAGGATGTTCACCAAGTACAACTGTTTTCTCTTTTTCATATTTCTTTTTTTTTTTTTTTTTTTTTTTTT
>NW_016812542.1:1640839-1653196 GCF_001698545.2 Rhinopithecus bieti
TTTTTTTTTTTTTTGAGACGGAGTCTCGCTCTGTCGCCCAGGCTGGAGTGCAGTGGCCGGATCTCACTCACTGCAAGCTCCGCCTCCCGGGTTCACGCCATTCTCCTGCCTCAGCCTCCCGAGTAGCTGGGACTACAGGTACCCGCCACCTCGCCCGGCTAGTTTTGTATTTTTAGTAGAGAGGGGTTTCACTGTGTTAGCCAGGATGGTCTCGATCTCCTGACCTTGTGATCCGCCCGTCTCGGCCTCCCAAAGTGCTGGGATTACAGGCTTGAGCCACCGCGCCCAGCCTCTTTTTCATATTTCTATGGCACAATCCCCTTCTCTAGGTGAACCACAAGACTTCAAGATGCCATATTTGGAACATCATTAAAAAATATCCATGTTTTCTATGTAGCAATGATCTATTTATGTATGCGTTTATTCTACAAATATTTATTGAGCCTCTCTACCGCAGCACTGTTGTTGGTGCTAGCAATACAGCAGTAACAAAACCAGTACTGCCCTGATCTTATGTAGTTTACATTCTAGATAAGGGTATAAAGGGAAATCGCAGGTTTTAGGGAAGAATAGACAGCTTTTTAGAGAAGGTTGTCAAGGATGGTCTCCCTAATGAGATTACTTGCCAATGAAAGACCATTCAAATGGAAACTAAACAAAGTGAGAATGAAATGTGAATATCTGGAGCAAGAGCATTTCAGGCTGAGTAAACAGCAAGTGCAATGGCAGAAGAATCAAGGAAGCCAGTGAGATAGAAATTCAGTGATCAGTGGGGAAGGTGGAATGACATGGTGGCCAGAATCCACATCATGTAGGTCTCCAGGAGATGTGGGGAAGACCTTGGATTTATCAAGCAGCTTAGAAGTCCTTGGAAAGCGGAGTTCGGGAGAACTATGTCATTTATGCCACTCTGGCTGCTGTGTGCAGAACAGACTGCAAATACTCAGAGTAGAAGCAAAAAAAAAAAAAAAAAAAAAAAAAAAAAAAAAAATAGGAATCTATCATAGCAATCCAGACAAGAGATAAAATACCCTGAACTTAGACAGGAGCACTTAGCAGGAAGCAGTTGGATTCAGGATATATTTTGAAAACAGAGTGACTGGCTAGCTGATGGGTTGTCTATGAAATGTATGAGAGTCAAAAAACACATGAACACATTTTATTAATTTAAAATTTAAAAATTATACAACTATATTGGAGCTTAGGAGAGAGGAAGTGGGCCATGGTGTAAACTAAGTAATTCTTTATTACAGCAAACAGAAATAATGACTGATAGTGATTTTAAAGGGCCAGGGAAAGCCTATAATAGTAATATGAAAATAATTCCCAGAGGAAACAATTAGAAAAATTAAAAATATTTGGTTCTAGCAAGTGGGAGTAGGCAGTGTGAAGATAGAAGAGGGAAGAGAGGCTATAAAATTTTTCTCTATAAATCTGTTAATACTGGCAGATTCTAAAAATTTATGTGTATGTATTCATTTAATAAGTGATTATATATGCATATAATACATTTATATTTATGTAAAATGAATACATAATCAATGAAGGAAGCAGGTGCACACCAAAAATTTTAAGTTTGATGAGAGTAATAAAGAGAAAGATTGAATGAGCACAATATGAAGAAGCCAGGATGAGCAGAGTATGCTTGTTTGCATTAAATATGAGTGTTTGGGGGTAATCATATCCAATCTCCTTTTGAATTTAGAATGAGCTAATAAATTGACCCAAAAAATCAAAGTGACAGAGTTCAAACTATCTACCTTATCACTGGTTAAAGCTGGTTTAGAAAATATACATGAGCCACAATTAGGCCTCTATCAACACTCCATTAATGTCTAAACCTTGAGAAAAGCCACTCATTGCCCCATATGTGTTGAACTCCAATAGCGTATATGGAAAGGGATGGGTCTCTTCAGAAGGGAAGCTTCAGCCATGACTCTGGCTGCTCGCCATCTGGAACTTGGAGCAGAACCAAACACCCATTCTCTGAGTAGGTAAGAAAATAAAAAATTCAGAAAGATGAGGATATGCATCACCATTTCCTTTTCTCAGTCATAACCAACTATGTGAGTAAAACATCAGAGAGAAAGGTGGAACCTACTTCCAAAAAAAAAAAAAAAAAAAAAAAAAAAAAAAAAGAGGAAATCCTGACACAATTTGAAGCAAATTGATTCCAAGAAAGTTTAGGTAAAAATAAGAACATCTGAGAATTTAATCCTAGCAGATTTTCAAAGTAACGGGATTCCATATACCATTACAAGTGTTTCTCAGAGAGAAGAAGAGATGCTTTTCTTCCTTGTTTTTGGAGAAAATCAACACAAGGATAATAAAGTGTTGAGATATAGCCCTGTTAACAGTTTCTATGAAATTTGATTTTCCCACATTTCTCTCTAGCAATGGAGAAGCAATACTCTACTGAGTAAGTGGGAAAGGTGTGGTGGGGCTGGAAGGGAAAGGATTCAGAGAGATATGTATTTAAAACATGTTGTAAACAAAGATGTTAATCAATTTTCTCATTGAAGAAAACTGAGGATGGCATGTTTTCACACAAAAGAGTATGGATCATAAGACACAATGAAAACAACACACACATCTGAGAAACCATTAAACATTCTTTTTGAGAATGAGTACGTCTCTCAGACTCAGGCAGTTGCCCATCTTTTA
Organism: Rhinopithecus bieti; assembly: GCF_001698545.2. Classification (NCBI taxonomy): domain Eukaryota; kingdom Metazoa; phylum Chordata; class Mammalia; order Primates; family Cercopithecidae; genus Rhinopithecus; species Rhinopithecus bieti. Next base: position 1,643,504 of record NW_016812542.1, read on the forward strand.
TATCTAATTATTCTAGGTAAGAAAGTTGTTCATACAGAAAAATCAATCCTCAGAATGTTTGCATGTTTACAAATAGCTTACCTTTCTAAAACATGTCCCATATGATCTGTTCCCACCTCAATGAGTGAACTCATGGGCTCCATGAGACTTGAGAATTTAATAGCCACATTGTCCTCCACACTCTGTTGTTTCACAAGTCTCATGGCTATAAGAATCTGAAGGATGTCTTGCTTTGCCCAGCACTTGCCTTCATCTGCACTCATTCTCTTATGAGGTGTGTCATATGAATGTCAGTTTAAATAAAAGAAGGCAACTCTTTGCATTTAACTAATTTTATGTTTTGTGTTATTCAAGTACTCACAAGAGCTTGCTTAGCTAGACATTTGTAGGTGCCAGTTGACCTCAAGGGGAAACTCTGAAATGTTCTCTCAAAAGTCCAGGATTTGTATAATTTCTTTGATGTCTGGCTTTGCTTTATAATATGATGAGAAGATGTGTATTATTCTGATATACAATATTAACTAACTTACAGTTTTAGTTGTACTCACTTAAGTAAAGGAAAACATGTTGGTTAATCTACATAGAAATGAACACACACACACACACACACACACACACACTCAAAATCTGATCTAAGCAATCAAGGTGAGGAGCAACTGGAATAGATGAAATTAGGCAGGGAAGTCTTACCAGAGAAGAATGCTGAGAAAGATGGAAAGAGGGAAGAACTACATTGTCGTGAGAAGAAGGAAAGCTAGGAAGTTGGGCAGCAAAGTGTAGAAAGTGGCAGCTCTTAGCACTTGTGTGAACTGTGGACCCATTTTCCTTGATAAAGAATTGAAACTCCTTTCAGAAAAATATGTGTAACTATCCATATGTAAAAATGTGCATATATGTTCATAAGTGGAAGTTAGGGGTGCCCTATCTAGCACAATGCCATAAAATGTGCATTTTAAAGACAAAGCATGGACCCAAGTATGTCGAAAACCTAGTTGTGTTTCAAAGGACACTCAAAGATTCAGAGATTAGGCTACAATTTTCTTCTTAATACAAGGGCAAAAGTAGTGAAAATACGTAGTCTTACTCCCTGGAAGAAAAGTGAACCTGAATATGATGCTTCTGGACAAGTCCCTACAGGCTAGACAGATTTCCATTTCTGGAAATTGAACAAGTTACTTGAAAAGCTCTGCCAAACCCAGTCCCATTTACTTCACTTTCTCCCCTGCGGCATAAAAGTTCCCCAAGGTAGTAAGAGTCCCCTGGAAACACGAGTTTAACATGATCCATTGTCAACTTGAACAATCTGGAACTCCTCCTGGTAACTGACCAAAGCATTGTTATAACTAGTTGTGACTTCCTTAAATTTCTATTTTTAAACAAGTGTCACTATAGAGCCAGAATGACCTGTTTCCAGGTTAATGAACAAGCAAGCATAAATAGATATTCACAAAGAGATGATAATTTTTATTTAAGTACTAATTACAAATTTAAGAGCCTTTTATGGTCCTACACATCTAAGCATCTATAACCTTTTTTTCTTTGTTACTCAATATTTTCTCTATAGTATCTCGTAGAAACCATATACAAACTGTAAAGTCACTCCTTAGTAAATTTATGTGCATCTTAAAGGAATGTGGTATCTTAGTAAATTTATGTGCATCTTATGAGAATATGGTATCTCTCATTTTGACTTCTACAGCAAGCTGTAGAACACTGAGGTATAGGCAGTCTGCTCAGAAAACTGGTTGTCAAGGAAACTGCACCTTCATCCAATAAAAAACCAAAGGGATCTTCCAACAACATCTTGGGGAGGAAATATTTAAGCATTTCCTGCCCCTGTGCATGTTTTACTTTGATCTATAGATGATGATATTAGTGGTTTCATTAGTTTCTTTATCAATCAGTTTTTAAAAATGTTTTTCTCCATTAAATATTAAACAGGAAGACAAAACTGATGTGTTTACAGGTATTAATACTCACTTTACATTTCATGGCTCTTCTCAGAGCATCCTTAGCATATGTTAGAAAAAGGTTACATGAATCCAATAGAAAAAGGTTCTAAATCTCTTTTACGTGGCAAGCATTCGATTTTCTAACAATCAAAATAAAAACCCGCAACACACAATTCCTCACTCTCTTTTCTTCTTGACTAGCTCACGTGGTTCTGACGTGTACAGAGACTAGATAATGGGAGAAACATGGAGTGAAATGCTTCGAGAATGACCCAGAATTAAGTTTGGGAGACAACATTTATTCGCCATCGCTTCATGTGTCTAAGCCCCCTTTTTTCTTATCTGTAAAAGGAAAATAATAATACTTCATCCACGCAACTGCGGTGAACAAACACGAAAGCAAAATATGACAGTGTTTTGTAAATCCCAAGAGACAATGGCAATCAGGATGGGAGGTGCCTGAAACGTGGAGCTGCATGGTGATTAGGAGGGTGCATGCATATAGGAGCTAGACAGACCTGCATTATAACCCTGAATCATCTACTTGTTGACTGTGACATTTCAGGAAAACTTTTCTGTATGTCTCAATGATCTCATCTGTAAAATAGGCATAATGATACATACGGGTAGTTTAAAGGATGTTATGAGGCCTTAATGAGATACTACATGGAAAGCCATTAGCAGCGTCTAAATCCAAACAGATGAAATACTTTCTGGAAAAAGCAGTGATGTATCTTGTGAGTAGCAATAAGAAGTGAGTTGGTTCATTTTGAGAGGGTTTGATACATTTTGAGAGAAAAATTTGAGTCTCAGAAGTAGAAGTCATAAAAGGTGGAAGTTCTTGAAATAGCAGTTAACATCTTGAAGAAAAGGGTGATTTTCTATATTATTTAGTAATTTGGAAAAGACTATTGATTTGTTCTTCCCAGCAATAACTGCAATGTGATGACATTATTGATACATACACACAAGTTTTAATAGATAATTTGTATATCATATATCATACATCTTTGTATTTTACCTGCCACCACCCATTTCAAATCTTCATGATTTTATTCCAAGATTACTACATTATCTTTGTCATTATTATCTCCCACAAATCATTACAGTATTAATATTACTAAAGTAACACTTTTCATCATGGGATTCTCTAGGGAAAGAAGGAGTTCTATTTACATGTTCCATTACAACCAAGAGCCGCTCCAGTCCCACATACACCTGCTATTTGAATCCTGTCTCCCATTTCATCCAAAAAGAATCCCTGCCTTTATGCAGCTTATCCCAAACTACCATTAGCATTCTGGGGCACTCTTACCCCTTTTCCTTGTTTACTCAAATACCACCTATTTTTTAAAAACTGTGCTCAAGTTCTATCTTTTAACAAATGCTTCCCTAACCTAGCCAGTAAGCTCCTGATCTCTCCTTCCTCTGACTTCCCATAGCATTTCTTATCTCACTTTCATCTGTCACTTGGTCAGATTTTGTTTGCTTTTTATATTTTTGCCTAATCTTTTCAACTAGAGACAATAACCATTTATTAAACTTTTAATAGCCCTTGCTGCTAGCACAATGCCTGGCACATGACATGTATTCAAAATATATTTGCAGATATACACAGCTTTTGAAACCATAGCCTTGGCATTGTTTATATTCTGTCTACATTACATTTTCAAATAAGTAGAATTCTCTCTTCACTCACACTAAAATTAAGTGATGTATTCTAAATACATGTCTGAATAACAGACATTATGCTTTCAGATTCAGCTGTCAACTCTTATTTTTGAGTAGCTAAAGGAGAGAATGATCTGACATTTCGAAAATCTTGGTACATATCCTACTTTCTCTAACACAAGAAAAGGTCTGTTAACCTAAAATTCCTAGCTGTGAGAAAGTCTTCTCTTTGCCTTACAGCTCAAGTTTTCCTTGAATGAAATGTTATCTCCTACACATATAACCTAAGAATAAAATAGCATCATAGAAGCAAGCAAAGAGGTAGTTATTTTTATTGATGTGGGCAAAAGGCAAACTTAAGATCTATTGTAGAAAGCATGGTTCACAGGAAAATCACAGAATTAGAAATTCTTGGTTACTAAAATAGGTCTTGTTTGATAAGTATCTTCTTCCATTTCTTCACATATAAAATGGCTGCAATCATGATTTTAAACAATATGTCACTTCCCATTGTTTTCCTACTTCTATTGGGTGAATTCTAGAGGGAGTCATAATGGAGCTTCCTTCTTACACCTCCTAGAAAATTAGATTTATAGGCAACATTCATTCAGTGTCTATACTGTTCTCTGGGATTATTAACACAATATAAAATGTCAGCCTTCAAAGAGCTATAGGTCTAAAAGGGGCATACGTTAAATGAAATTAGAAAATCTGTTGGGTTAAACAGGGGAAAACAAGCAAGTCTGTGTGGACCAAAACTCTCCTGAAACTTAATCCCATATAATATTTGCATAAAACATGTGACTCGTAGAGCACTTGTATTTATCCCATTTTGATTCTCATAAAGACCTTGTGAGTAAGCCTTGGCCACCTATATTCTTCCTTCTCTCAATGTGGTTTTTATTAGTGTCTGAGGAAAATTGTGGTACAAAGGGATAAGACAGTTTTGTCAAAATGGTAGCACTACTGGTGGCTGAAGCAGGACTCTAGATTATAAATGGTGATCAATGTGTCAGAGGCATTTGAACCAAGCAACTTCATCTTAAATAGGGGCTGGATAAAACGAGGCTGAAACTTACTGGGCTGCATTCCCAGGAGGTTAGGCCTTTTAAGTCACAGGATGGATAGGAGGTTGGCCCAAGATACAGGTCATAAATACCTTGATAAAACAAGTTGCAGTAAAGAGGCCGGCCAAAACCCAGCAAAACCAAGATGCTAACAAAAGTGACCTCTGGTCACCCTCACTGTTCATTATATGCTAATTATAACGCATTAGGATGCTAAAAGACACTAGTACCATAACAGTTTACAGATGCCATGGCAACATCAAGAAGTTACCCTATATGGTCTAAAAGGGGAAGGAGCCCCAGTTCCAGGAATTGCCACACCTTTCCTGGATAACTCATGAATAATCCACCCCTTGTTTAACATATAATCAAGAAGTAAAAATAAATATCCTTAGTCCAGCAGCTCAGGCTACTGCTCTGTCTATGCACCAGCCATTGTTTATTCCTTTACTTTCTTAACAAGCTTGCTTTTACTTTACTCTGTGGATTTGCCCCAGATTCTTTCTTATGCGAGATCCAAGGACCCTTTATTGGAGCCTGGATCAGACCCTTTTCTGGTAACAAATGCTCTTAACATGAGTCAAGTACTTCTCAAGACACTGCTACAGAACCAAACGTATGGCACCCTCTAAAGATAGCCCCCACCTCCACCACTGTCCCTTTCCTAATAATTTACTGTTTAAAAGAAGTCTGATTTATACAGGCAGGGCAGTGGTTCTCCAGCCCTTTCACTTTGAAAGTCCTAGAAGTGGGGAGAAAAACAACCTTCAAACAATCTCCTTAGGAATTTGATAAAATGTTATGTTCATGTCTAAACATTTCTAGAAGTTCATGCAACAAGGTTATGATTCTAGAGTAGAAATCATAGCAATGAGAGAGGACAGAACTTTTATGTTGGTGAGATTAAAAGAGTCTTTTTACAGATCTAGCTCCCAGACAAAGAACGTGCTTCCCTCCTCCTGTGACTTCCCTTCTTATGCTGACAGTGCAGCAGTAGCAAAAAAGACTGCTGGGAACCAACAGCACCCAAATAAAGAAACTTTTCATTCAGAAGAGGAGGGCATTTGAAGGGTATATAGCCTTCAGGGACTTTATGCAACCACATCAACCATTGAAAGGTTTATATGAATGCTTTTTTGCTTTTCAGTAATGTCTAAGAACTAGGTGGCTGGCCTTTATTTCTGGTTGGAATTGATTTTCATTGCTGATGAAATCTTGAAGCTCATCATTTAACAAAAGTTAACACTCTTAGGAAATTCCTCTGCAACAAAAAATAAGACTTCTCTTAACAATGGGAAGGTAGTATTCTAAGGAAGGATAAGTGCGATCTTTCTGAGTCTACTAAACCCTTGAACCACTGTTTTCCCTGCAGTGGGGATTCAGTTGTAGCCGTGGTGAGCAAATAATCAACAGCTAACATTCTACCATGAACACATTCATGTCCTAGATGCAGCTGTAATGCAAGTTATCAGATGTTACGTCATTTATCTTCACCAGGTAACAAAAACAGAACTAGTAAGTGGCAAAGCCAGAACTCAAATCCAGGCAGTGTTTCTCCAAAGGCCGTGCTTTCTAATTCTGACTCATGTCTTTCTTCAGCTAGACTTTTACCCCTTTCTCTCTCTGAAAGTTTTGTTGAGATTGTAGAAGGCTGAAGGAGGTGAGGAAAATATAGAAGACCTAGCAATAACAATCTTCCATGGATGATTTCAGCCTATTTTTGTAATACACACCAAAGACTGGGCAAACAGTGAGAAATTGAACTGAGGACCTAGAAAACCAGCTCAGGTTAGGAAATGTCAAGTCAGTGGGACTTGCTGAAGGGATGGAGATGAAAGCAAATAAGATTCTCCCACGCCCCTTTAATTTTATTTTATAAAATGAAAAGCAGGAAATGAGGAGGATCTTCAATTTTTTGTAATAAGCCATGCTTTGTTATATGTCCTACAAGGCGAAATCGTATATATCCTCCCCATTGTCTGTGCAAAAACTGCACTCCTTATAGAAAGGAAATAAATAGCAAGTAACTCTGAGACTGCAGCGAGTATTCGGCAAAAATATTTGTAACACAAGTACATCAAAGTTAATTCATATTTCACTGTGCTATGAACCTGAAAATTCTCATTAAAAATAGCATTTCCTGAAGTGCCACCAGGATATATTGACTGTCAAAAATGGCACTTCCCGATTGTCTACTGAAGCCCAAGTAAAGTATTTATTATGCTGTTTCATTCAAGTCTTTTTTTAATTTTCATGGTGTAATGAAAATGCATTTGTCTGCGGTAGCAGCCTTGATTCTTTCCCATTATATTTGTTCATATAATCACTAATCTGCCAAATTTAATAGTTTACTAGTCACTACAAAAACATCTTCTGACTTTAAGTTGGAATAGGAATAAATCGGTTATATATGCTTCAGGAAAATAAATAGATATGTGTACAAATTTCAGGAAGGATTTTGTGATGTTTACACATTTTGCAATTTGGGCTGAGAACTTGCCATTTTCAGTGTAATGGGATTTAAAATACAAACAGCTAAGTTTTATCGACCATTCTCCATGCGCCAGGCACTGTGCTAAGTATTCTGTATGTATTGACTCATTTAATCCCCATATTAGCCCTATACAGTCAGTACTATTGATCCTATGGATCCTACCATTTTACAGAAGCATACTGAGGTTTACTCAGTGAGTAAGTGGTATATCTCAGATTTAAACTCAAGCAGTCTGGCTGTAAAGTGGGATTTCTCCACCTCAGCACTATGAACATTTTAGACTAGATAATTTTTATTGCGGGGTGCTGTTTTGTACAGTGTAGGTTGTTTATCTGCATACCTGGCCTCTCCTTCTAGCTGCCAGTAGCACCACTTCTACCATTCTTCCTTCCAGTTGTGACAACCAAAAATGCCTTCAGGCATTGCCAATTTTCCCTGAGGGATTAAAATGCCCCCTGGATGAGAACCACTGCTCTAGAATACACATTCTCAAAACAGGCAATATTGCCCTCAAGAGGACAAAATTTGGATCTAGGGGGTACAAAAAACTTCTACTCTTTAATTTATGGAGCACAGATACATAAGCAGCACATAAACAGATATACAGTGTATTTGTAGCAATAAAATTTCATTTAAAAAAGTGTCTGAAACTCTCCTTAGGAAGAAAATAATGAATAAAAGGTTGAGAAACACTGGGGTAGAACTTGTACTCGTGTATACTGTGCTATAGCACACAGTAACAGGCCAGATGTGTTCATAAAATCTGAACTCTGGAATGAACCCTAATTTGAATACTCCCTGAAAATGATCAAGGAGATACTCTCTCTGCCTTCCTCCTAGAATGAGACCATTATCTTCACCTTCCTGAGGTTTCACCATCATCATTTCAGGCCTATGGATTGGAAAACTTGGTACTTGTGAGGTTTGGGTTCAACAAAACACTTCTATTTTCAAACATTTTCATTCCAGCAAAACTGCAAAACCATATTAGCAAAAGCAATTTTTTTAAAACTTTTAACCCTGGGTGTGTTTCAGAGGAAATTTATCCATATGGTTCTCATTCATTTACTCTTAATTCATCAAGATGGTGTTTTGCAAAAACCAGTTGACAACGAAGGAGCTGTATGCATGTTTTGTTTTGTTTTTTGTTTTTTAACTTGAACCAGGAAGTTGGGCTTTGCTAGGGCTAAATAGGTTTAAAACACTCTAACTTTTTCAATACTTAGCTAAATGTAATTTTCTCTCTTTACTAATCATTAATTTGGAATCTACTTTTTTTGATGTAAAACGTTGTATGTTAGAAAAAGTAACAGAGTGAATGAATGCACTTCATTAGAAAAGAAACTAAAAACTGGAACACAAGAACAAGGATGTGGCCAGAAAATAGTATGTTTGCAGAATATACTGCTTTTGTAATCTAATTTGCTATAGGTTGTACTTAGTAATATAAGAATTACATATCTCTTTAAGAAGGTAGGGTTACAATTGTCAAATATTTCCATTTGAGATAATGTTGTGTATTTATAGGAGACTTGCCAGAAGTTCCTTCCACTTCTTCCTCCATCCCTACCCACCTCCCTACAATCTTTTAACTTTGCAGCCCCCTTTTGTCTCTTAGAACATAGCCCCACCATCATTGCTAAAATAAACAGTGGGTTTCATTAGGGCTAAATGTATATGAAAGAAACAGAATAAAAATCTAGCATGCATCTTTAAAAGGTGCTTTACAATTGCATGTTCAATTATATATTGAACATATACATCCAAAGGTAAATGCTAAACTTTTAGACATGTTATATTAAAAAAAGCAATCAAATGATTCGGAAAATTTCTACAAAATTCTGAATAACCAAACTCTCAACTATTTTATGAAGAGAAAAAAATAAACTGCTTCCATACTAAAGAAGATGATGAGATCATTTTCCCTTTAGTATTTCCTACACTAATCTAGCTTTTGTGTGTTAAGCAAATGCATTAAAATAGGCAAAATAATGAAATATACTGAAGATATTTAAATGCAACAGAAAGGTATAGAACTGTGCCAGCAAAAGATTGGTTTAGAGATAGTTCCAAATCATTTAGTAATATACACAATTCTATGTCCACAAATAAGTACAGTGTCCTATTGAATCCATATATCTATGAGATGGCCCAGAAATCTACGTTTTACAAGCTTCCCATCCAAGGTATATGCATAGTGTGTTTGAGACCCACTGATTTAGATAATGGTAATAACTGATTGTTGGACTAACACAAAGGATCAGTTTATCAAATCAGACTCACGTGAGGCAGAGATCTTACCCAATATCAAGCCTTAATAAATTGTTACAAAAATATAGGCAGTTTTTAAAATCTTAAAGGGAACAGAGAGAGGTCTGGGATATTGAGAGGGGGCTCCCAGGTCCCTCTTACCCACATTAGACATGCCCATCTGGTTCGGAATAGATGCATTCTCTAAGTGAGGTCCAGGGTTTCCTCATACAGCGGGAGCTTTTTTTTTTTTTTTTTT
>NW_016812542.1:1654026-1731583 GCF_001698545.2 Rhinopithecus bieti
AATGTCTACTTTTGAGAAGTGTCTGTTCATATCCTTTGCCCACTTTTGGATGGGGTTGTTTTTTCTTGTAAATTTGTTTGAGTTCTTTGTAGGTTCTGGATATTAGCCCTTTGTCAGATGAGTAGATTGCAAAATTTTCTCCCATTCTGTAGGTTGCCTGTTCACTCTGATGATAGTTTCTTTTGCTGTGCAGAAGCTCTTATTTTAATTAGATGCAGTGGGAGCATTTCAACTACAAAACATCTCTAATTCCAGAGAGCTGTAGAGACCATGTGACATTCTCCAAGAGCCGCGTTTGGCTTCTACTTACTCTTGGTAATCCTTATCCAGGGACATTTTGCTAAGGACATTTCAGAGACAAGGTTCCATTCTCCTAGAACATATTATTATTTACCCAGAGTCCCATTGAAAAGGACTGGGGGCATCCCCTGGTGTGAGTGTGGATCACAGACTGGCTGTTTTAACCCCTTCCTCACAAACATAAATGTAATGAGTACACCACAGACCTGTGATACGGGTACACAGGATTACTCTATGTTAAATGCTTTCTCAGGCTCCTGGGCTTGGACCTTCCTATCCTTTCTACCTTAGTTTCCAAACCAACATTCTCCCAAAGTTTTGTTGAACTGAAACTTATGATATAACTGAGATCCTCCTCTGATATTATTTATAATATTTTGTTATTGGCTAATTTTTCTCATGTGAAGGCTAACTGACAGTGATCAATGACTGCTTTTATTTATTGATATGACATCTAAGTTGATAGAAATAGAAATGCATTAGAATGAAATGAATCACCAATTTAAGATTTGAGGATAAAAGATAAATATTGCCGCTCTTTTCAGTTTAAACTAATTCTAGACATGACAGAGACCTTGATATGTTTATAAGATAATTAAATATAAATAAAAATTTTAAATAATTTAAAATACTTCCCTCTCAAACTGACAGTACCACCTTTTTCTTTCACTGAACTCATAAAATTAGATTAAGGTGGTGTAATTCTGATTTTTTCATTATTAAAAGTTGCACGTTTTCAACTAGGAAATGACATACTTCAAATGTATTATATTTTTAAAAGTTCAAATGGCAAAACTCATTGGTTTGAAGGCTGATATAATATCTCTATGGAAAAGGGACCTACAGGAAGTTTTTAGAAACCATCATGTTGATTCTGATCAATTTTGCAGTGGAAAACACTCACAACCCACCACTTGTACTACCACAGGAAAAAAAATCCTTAGGCTCCTCTGTCAATGCAAGTGGCAGGGGCACTATCCAGCTGTTTGGAGCAGCAGCAGCAGCAAGTGACAATCTAGAAAAGTATTAGGGTGTAGCAATGAGTCAGTCTCTCCATATAGAGTTACTATGTAAATCCTTGAGGGATTCAATTATTAATGCATACTGAAAGCTCCCAGCATATAGTTCCTTCCATCCGACACTGCACACTAGTTCGGATAAATATTTAAAGTAGCAGGCACCAAAAAGTTAAAAGACAACACCTTAAAGCACTAAGTTTGTGGTAGAGACTTTCTATAGAAGATGGAAGAAAGGTGAATTCAGGAAAATTGAGGAAGATGAATTGCAGAAGATGCTCATGTAGAAGGGAAGACAGTGTGAATTTGGTCCCTTTCAACTCACTGCTACCAATAAAGAAGAGGCAGGGGAATGGTTGAATGTTTAATAAATAACCTGTCAAAGGAATATGTAGATGAATGAAATAAAAATGGTGATGGTTAGGTCATGTTAAGTCATTCAGACATTCTACTCTTGTTTTTTACATATCAATACATTTTTCCTATAGCCTGGAGATATAGTGAGATAAAACTATTTTGTATATTTAGTCACATGTCTTTTGGGTTTTCTGCTTAAACGCTCACTATAAGGATTTTTTAGTAGAAAAAATGCATAGTCCTCCTAAGATAGATGCTTTCTATCAGTGATGTTGCTAGTACCTAAGGGAACTATTGGCTGCAAACATCTAGCTCCTGTGAGACCTAGCAAAGGAAGTTTTAAAAAAGATATTAACAAAGGATTGTTTTTCAGTGTCTATCTGAAAAACATTAACTGACAATGAGACTTATGATCAACAAAAGAAATTGAAGATGTTTACTACTCAGATAGAGTTACATGACTAAATGAAATATAGTTTCTCAGCTCTGATTCTAAATCTTTGTCTTTCCACCTGAGAAAAGGGGGAACTGAGATACAATTCATTATTATTTCCATAAAGGAATCCACCCAGGGACTTTCATTCCAAATCAGTCAAAAAATGAGTCTTGAATAAAACTAAACATTTTATACTGAATTAAATAGAAAAAAAAGGCTTTTCTCTTTACAACTATACAGAAATGAAAGAAAATAGGAATATTTGAAGCATAGGAAGAAAATATATTTTTTCAAGGGTTGATTTTTAATCTTTATTGTATGTGTATTCAAATATAGCAAGAAAGACACATTGGGAAGCTCTTGAGGCAGGCCAGGTAAGAAATGGTGGTGGCTTGGACCAGCCTGGTGACAATGGAGGCAGTGAAAAGACTGATCAGGTTCTGGATATATTGTGCTTTCATTTTGGCTCTCTGCCATCTCTTCCCAACACAGCAGTCCATTCCAAGTGATCCTGTAAAACCTGTCAGATCATGATACTCCCACTTTTTCTCCACTTTATCTAAGCAAAAACCCAAGTCTTTTTAAAATTTTTTAATTTTTTTTTTATTTTTTATTAAGACAGAGTCTCACTCTGTTACCCAGGTTGGAGTACAGTGGTGTGATCTTGGCTCACTGCAACCCCAGCCTCCTACACTCAAACGATCCACCTGAGCTTCCCCAGTAGCTAGAACTACAGGCACATGCCACCACACCTAACTAATATTTGTGTGTGTGTGTGTGTGTGTATTTTTTGTAGAAACAGTGTTTCACTATGTTGCCCAGGCTGCTCGCGAACTCCTAGGCCCAAGTGATCCAGGTGTCTTGGGCTCCCAACCTGCTGGGATTACAGGCTTGAGCCATTATTGTGCCTGGCCAAAAGCTCAATTCGTTACAAAAAGCCGGGTAACTATACATTTTATTATCCAAACCAGAGCCCTACTGAATGTGAAAGGTTATTATTAGTTACACCAGGACAAAGAGCTTAAACTTGGGCTATTCCAGACAAAATGATGAGACCCTGTATAACCTGGCCTTTGAATACCTCTTTGACCTTGTCTACTACTTTCTCCCTGACAGTCAACAATAGCCACTGTAGCCTCTGGGATTTGGTCTCTGCTAGGAATGTTCTTATTATACAGATCTAAATGGCTCCCCACTAATTTCTTCAGATTCTTTTCAAAGTTACCACTCAGTGAAAATTTCCTTTGCCAACTTATCTAATAGAGTAACTGTAACCAACTTTTTCTATCTTTTTTAATTCCTTATTTCTCCCTATAGAACTTCTCACTAAACTAACATACTCTGTCTCTATACTGCAGGTTTGTTAAATAGGTAAATTTGTGTCATGGGGGTTTGTTGTACAGATTATTTCATCACCCAGGTATTAAGCCTAGTACCCGTTAGTTATTTTGCCTGATCCTCTCCCTCCTCTCACCTTCCACCCTCCAATAGGCCTCAGTTTGTGGTGTTCCCATCTGTGTGTCCGTGTGTTCTCACTATTTAGTTCCCACTTATAAGTGAGAACATAGAGCATTTGGCTTTCTGTTCCTGTGTTAGCTTGCTAAGGATCATGGCCTCCAGATCCAACCATGTTCCTGCAAAGGACATGATCTCATTCTTTTTTATGGCTGCTATATATGTACCACATCTTCTTTATCCAGTCTATCACTGATGGGCATTTAGGTTGATTCCATGTCTTTGTTATCATGAAGAGTGCTGCAATGAACATATGTGTGCATGTGTCTTTACAATAGAATGATTTATATTCCTTTGGTTATATACTCAGTAATGGGGTTTCTGGGTTGATTGCCATTTCTGTCATTAGTCTTTCAGGAATCACCACACAGCCTTCCACAAAGATTGAACTAATTACACTCCTTCCAACAGTGTATACACATTCCTTTTCTCCACAATCTCACCAGCATCTGTTGTTTTGTGGCTTTTTAATAATAAGCATTCTGACTGGTGTGAGATGGTATCTCATAGTGGTTTTGATTTGCATCTCTCTAATGATCAGTCATGTTGAGCTTTTTTCATGAGATTACTGGCCACATGTATGTCTTTTTTCTTTTAAGTGTCTGTTCATATCCTTTGCCCACTTTTTAGTGAGTTTTTTTTTTTGTCAGATGTATAGTTTGCAACAATTTTCTCCTATTCTGTAGATTGTCTATTCATTCTGTTTATGGTATCTTTTGCTGTGCAGAAGCTCTTTAGTTTAATTAGATCCCATTTGTCAATTTTTGCTTTTGTTGCAATTTCTTTTGGCACCTTTGTGATGAAATCTTTGCCCATGTCTATGTCCTGAGTGGTATTGCCTAGGTTGTCTACCAGAGTTTTTATAGTTTTGGGTTTTACATGTAAGTCTTTAATCCATCTTGAGTTAATTTCTGTGTATGGTATAAGGGATTCAGTTTCAATCTTCTGCCTATGGCTAGCCAGTTATCCTACCACTGTTTATTGGATAGGGAATACTTTCCCCATTGCTTGTTTTTGTTAGCTTTGTCAAAGATCAGATAGTTGTAGGTATGTGGTCTTATTTCCAGGTTATCTAACCTGTCCCACTGATCTATGTCTGTTTTGGTAGCAGACCATGCTGTTTTGGTTATTGTAGTCCTGTAGTATAGCTTGAAGTCAGGTAAAGTGATGCCTCCACCTTTGTTCTTTTTGTTAGGATTTCTTCACTATTTCAGCTCTTTTAAGATTCCATGATTTTTAAAATTAGTTTTTTTCTACTTCTGTGAAGAATCTCAGTGGTAGAGTCATAGAATTAGCATTGAATCTATGAATTGCTTTGGGCAGTATGGGCATTTTAACAATATTGATTTTTCTTATCCATGACCATGGAATGTTTTTTGGTTTGTTTGTGTCATCCCTGATTTCTTTTAGCAGTGTTTTGTAGTTCTCATTATAGAGATAATTTACCTCTCTAGTTAGCTTTATTCCTAGGTGTTTCATTCTTTTTATGGCAATTGTAATTGGGAACCTACCAGGAGTAGGGAGTGAGCTTCACTGAGTCTTTTGCATACCAGGCCAGTGCCACAGGAACAAAAGAAGCAAAGCAGAAGCCAGGAAGGGAAACTCTTCTGATATTTGTCAGTTCTTCCTACTGACAAAGCTTGACATCATACCAGCTGCTTAGTGAGAAATGTCCCACAATTACAGACAGACAATGAAAGGTGGATTTGGAGTTAAAAGGCAATAAATTAACTGGCTCACCACCTATCTAGAAAACTTCAAAAATTTAAAACAAATATTGAAAATTAGACAAAAAATATTGGTAGAACAAAAAACTGTGAATTTTTTTTGTCATGATCAATAAGTTATGACATGTCTGTCAGAAATTGATAGCTTAAACAAAAATAAATAACATTTATAATATTGAGCAATAAACTTAAAAAGTTTTAAGTAATATATATTTAGAAACATGAATCCCATTGCGACTCATGTGGAATGTTTGTTAAAATTTTCCACACTCGGCGCAGTGGCTCACACCTGTAATCCCAGCACTTTGGGAGGCCAAGGCAGGCAGATCATGAGCTCAAGAGATAAAGATCATACTGGCCAACATGGTGAAACCCTGTCTATACCAAAAAATACAAAAATTAGCTGGACATGGTGGCACACGCCTGTAGTCCCAGCTACTTGGGAGGCTGAGGCAGGAGAATTGCTTGAACCTGGGAAGCCGAGGTTTCAGTGAGCCGAGATTGGGCCACTGCACTCCAGCCTGGTTACAGAGCGAAACTCCGTCTCAAAAAAAAACAAAAAACAAACAAACAAAAAAAAAACAAAAGGTCTATATGCCACAAAAGAAGCCTCAACAATTGTAAAAATAATATATATAGACCAGTTTATATGCCATAAGGCCATAAAATGGGAAACTAATAACAAAATACAGCCAAAAACTAATGTCTGAAAATAAAACTAAAAGCAAAAATAAAAAAGTAATATAAATATTACAGAGACATATTAAAATGTAAAGACAGTAAAAGGAATGCACGTTCAAATTTGTAGAATGTGGCTAAAGTGGTATATATTTTAATTTTTTTGTATAAATGTAAGTGGTACAATTGTAATTTTGTTACATAGGTTTATTGAATAGGGCTAGAGTCTGAGATTTCAGTGTTATCATCATTCAAATAGGTTTGTCTTGGCTCTTATTATTTTGCAGTAAGTTCCTTCCTTACACCATATACAAAAATTGAGATAATTTTGTCTTTTGCAACAACATGAATGAAACTGGAGGTCATGATCTTTAGTGAAATAACTCAGAATCATAAAATCAAATACCACATGTTTTTGCTTGTAATTGGCAGCTAAATAATGTGCACAGGTGAGTATAGAGTGTGGAATAACAGAGATTGGAGATTCAGAGGGTGGCAGTAGACAAGGGGTGAATGATGAGAAATTATTTAATTGGTACAGTGTATGCTATTCCTCTGGCTTTCCAGAGTATAGCTGTTACACTGGTTGACTTTCTATTCACAGCAAATTTAACAGCACCCTCAACGCTAGGCAGCTTCCCAGTCAATTTGGTGAGCACAATAGCAGATGGTTCTCTGTTCATCAGCTATGGCTCTCTGACTTTGGACTAGTTCAGGAACAACCGAGCGAACTTCTCTAACATCCAGTGGGCTGCAACCATACCTTCTCTTGTGAGGTCTGAATCTCAGCCTTAGGAGGATTCACCACCCCTCCCTCATCTTCCAAGAATGTTTCCTCCTTGACTATTCTCCATTAGTTCTAGGTTATTCTTTAAAGATAATTATTTCTTATTTTCTCTTCATTAATTCCCTATAAGTAACAAGCTTTTATAACAAATCTTTCCCGCTAAAATTCCGTGTGATTTCTGGCTCCTCAATACATCCTGACTGATACATGTGTACACATATGAAGATCAAGATAAAAAGACTAAAAGAGTTTATTACTCATGAGACCTGACTTACAAGAATTGCCAAGTTGAATTGAAAGAATACTAGACAGTGACACCAAAACATATGGAAATATAAAGCTCTTTGCTAGAGATAAATATATAGACAGAATCTTTTAATTTGTAATGGTGATGCATAAATAAATTTAAATTCAGGTATATAATTTAAAATATAAAAGCACAAAAATATAAATATAAAAATACATTGATACAAAATATTAAAACCTATAAGTTGTGACATTAATGACATAAAGTGGAGAATACATTGAGGAGTAGAGCTTCTGTATGCAATTGAAGTTAAGTTGTTATCAGTTTCAAATAGATTGCTATCACCATAACTGCAAGAGTTTTTATATAATCATAATAATTATCACAAAGAATATATCTATAGAAGTACACAAAAGAACATGAGAAAGAAGTCATGTCACCACCAAAAAAATCAACAAAACACAAAGAAAGACAGCAAGAGAGAGAAACAGGGACAAATACATGACATACCAAAAATAACTAACAAAATTATAATAATAAGCTCTTTCCTATTAGGAACTACTTAAAATGAAAACGGATTAAACTCCCCAGTCAAAAATCAGAGTAGTGACTGTGACTGAATGTAAAAACAAAGATCCAATGATATGCTCTCTACAACAAACTTGCTTTAGATATAAAGACATAAACAGGCTAAAAGTGAAAGGAAGGAAAACGATATTCCAGAAAAATAAGAATCAAAGCCAAAGAATGACATGTAATGGCTGAGTGTGGGAGCTCACACCTGTAATCCCAGCATTTTGGGAGGCCAAGGCGGGAGGATCACGAGGTCAGGAGATCAAGACCATCCTGGCCAACATGGTGAAACACTGTCTGTATATTAAAAATACAAAAATTAGCTGGGTGTGGTGATATGTGTCTGTAGTCCCAGCTACTCGGGAGGCTGAGGCAGGAGAATTGCTTGAACCAGGGAGTCGGAGGTTGAACCAGTGAGCTGAGATCACGCCACTGCACACCAGCCTAGCGACCGAGTGAGACTCCATCTCAAAAACAAACAAAAAAGACATTATGTAATGATAAAAGAGTTAATTCACCAGGAAGACATAACAATTATATATCCACTTAATGGTTGAGCACTCAAATTTGTAAAGCAAACATTGATGGCATTGAAGGCAGAATTTGATATTAACAAATAATAGTAGGAGATTTCAATACCACACTTTCAATAAAGGAAAGGTAAGCCAGAAAGAAGATCAACAAGAAAACAGAAAATTTCAATCACTCTGTAGACCAATTGCATCTAACAAGCATGTACGGAACACTCCACCCAGCAACAGCAAAATACAGATTCTTCTGAATGTGCATTTCTGTAAACAGAACATTCTCCAGAATAGATCATGTGTTAGGGGAAAAAAAGAAAAACTAGTCTTAACAAATTTAAGATTAAAATCATATCAAAACTCTTTTTTCAACCACAGTGGAATGAAACTAGAAATGAATAACAAAAGGAAAACTGAAAAATTCAGAAATCAGAAATATGTGGAAATTAAACACTATACACTTTTGTTTTTTGAAACAAAGTCTTGATGCATTGCCCAGACTGGAGTGCAGTGGTGTGATCTGGACTCACTGCAACCTCTGCCTCCTGGGTTCCAGAGATTCCTCTGCCTTAGCATCCCGAGTAGCTAGGATTACAGGTATGTGCCATGATGTCTGGCTAACTTTTGTATTTTTAGTAGAGAAGGGGTTTCACCCTTTTGTCCAGGCTGGTCTCAAACTCCTGACCTCATGTAATCCACCTACCTCGGCCTCCCCAAGTGTTGGGATTACAGGTGTGAGCCACCATACCTGGACACAATACACTATTAAACAACCAATGAGTCACGAAGAAGTCACAGCATAAATGAGAATATATTTTGAGACAAATGAAAACAAAACCAACATACCAAAACTTATAAAATGAAGCAAAAGCATCACAAAGAAGGAAGTTTATAGTGGTAAATGACTACATTATAAAAGAAGAAGGATCTAAAATTAACAACCTAACTTTATACCTCAATGAACTAGAAAAAGAACAAACTAAACCCAAAGTTAGAGAAGGAAGGAAATAAACATTAAGAGGAGAAATGAAGAAAATACAGAATAGAAAAACAATAGAAAAAATTAACAAAACACAGTTGGTTATTTGAAAAGATCAACAATCAACAAACCCTTAACTACACTAAGGAAAAAAAAACTTAAATAACAAAAATCAGAAATAGGAAACTTTACAACTGATGCTACAGAAATAAAAAGGATTATAAAAGACTGCTATAAACAATTATATGCCAACATAATCTAGAAGAAATACAGATTTCGAGAAACATATAATCTCTCAAGAAGAAATCATGAAGAAATAGAAAATTTGAACAGATTACAAAAAAGTAAAGAGATCTAATCAGTAATCAAAAGCCTTTCAACCAAAACAAGAGCAACAACAACAAAATACAACCCAGGACCAGATGGCCTCACTGGGTAATTATTCCAAATCTTTGAAAATTACCACTAATTTTCTCAAACTCTTCCAAAACTTGAAGAAGATGAAAGACTTCCAAACTCACTTTATAAGGGCAGTATTGCTCAGATAACAAAATCAAACAAAGATACTGGAAGACAAGAAAAGTACAGACCAATTACTCTGATAAATATTAATACAAAATGTCCTCACCAAAATCCTAGCAAACCAGATTCAACAACATATTAAAAGAATTATATGTTATAACCAGGCAGCATCTATTCCTGAAATGCAAGGATGGTTGAACATATGAAAAACATTCAATAGAAAAGACCAGATTAAAAGAATGAAGGATAAATGCCACAAGATTATCTCAAATGATGCAGAAAAGCATTTGACAAAATTCAACACTCTTAATGATAAAAATACTCAAAAAACTAGTAATGGAAAAAATTATCTCAACATAATGGACACCATGTATGAAAAACCCACAGCCAACATTATATTCAATGACAAAAAACTGGAATCTTCCCCTCCAACAGTGAGAATAAGATAAGATTATCCATTCTCATGACTTATATTCAATGTTACTGGAAATCTTAGAGCAATCAGGTAGGAAAAATAAATGCAAGGTATCCAAATTAGAAAGGAAGAAATAAAATTATCTCTGCTTGTAGAAGGCATATCTTATATGTGGAAAATCCTAAAGATTCCATATGAAAAAAATCTACAGAAGTAATACATGAATTTTGCAAAGTTACAGAATAATGAACACAAAAATCGGTTTCATTTATATTCACTAACAATTTGAAAAGACATTTAAAAGCAATTCCAGCAAAGTGTGGTGGCTCACACTTGTTATTTCAGCACTTTCAGAGGCTGAAATTGTAGGACCACTTGAGCCCAGGAGTTTGAGACTAGCCTAGGGTAACATAGTGAGACCCCGACTCTACAAAAAATAAATTAGCCAGACATGGTGGTGTGGATGTGTGGTCTCAGCTACTTGGGAGGCTGAGATTGGAGGACTGTTTGAGCCAAAGAGGTCAAGGCTACATGACCCATGATTATGTGTGCCACTGCACTCCAGCCTGGGTGACAGAGCAAAACTCTGTATCAAAAAAAAATAAAATAAAATAAGAAAAAAGAAAAGAAAAAAAGGAATCCCATTACAATAGCACAAAAGGAATGAAAAAATACTTACAAATAAACTTAACTAAGGAAGTGAAGGCTATACTGAAAATACAAAACATTGATTTAAAAAAAAGAAGACTTAAGTGCATGGAAAATATCACATGTTCATGGATTAAAAGACTTAATGTTGTTAAAATGTCTAAACTACCCAAAGTGATCTACAGATTCAATGCGATCCCTATCAAAATGCCAATGCTATTTTTTTGCCAAAAAAAAAAAAAAAAAAAACTAAAATCCATACAGAATGTCAATGGGCCCTAAATATTAAAATCAATCTTCAGAAAGAAAAACAAAGCTAGAGGCCTCACACTTCCTGATTTCAAAATATCTTACAAAGCTACAGTAATCAAAATGGTATGGTACTGGCATAAAGACAGACATATAGAACAATGAAATAGAATGAAGAATTCAAAAATAAATCCTCATATATATAGTCAAATGATCTTTGACAAAAGTGCCAAGGGCTTCACAATGGGGAAAAGGATAGTCTCTTCAATACATACTCGTGGGAAAACTGTATATCCACATACAGAAAAATAAAATTGGATGCTTACATTAAATCATACACAAAAGTCAATTTAAAATAGATTAAGGACCTAAATTATTAATGCCTGAAACCATAGAATCCCTGGAAGAAAACATGGGGAAAAACTTCCTTGAAATTGACCTTGACGGTGATTTTTTGGATACGACATCAACTGCTCAGGCAACAAAAGCAAAATAAACAAGTGGTACTACATCAAATAAAAAAGTGTCTACACAACAAAGAAAATAACAAAATAAAAAATTTACCTACAGGTTGGGAGAAAATATTTGCAAACCATATAAGGGGTTACCTATTCAGAACATATAAAGAATTCCTCCAACTCAACAACAAGGAAACCAAACAATCCAATTCAAAATAGGCAAAAAGATTAAATAGACATTTTTTTCAAAGATATATAAATAGCCAACAAGCATATGAAAAGATGCTCAACATCACCAATCAGTAGGAAAATGCAAATCAAATCACAATGAGATATTTCCTCACATATCTTAGGTTGGCCGTTATCAACTAAACAAGAGAAAAATGGAAAAAAAACAAGTATTGGTGAAAATGTTGAAAAATTGCAACCCTGTGCACTTTTGTGGGATTGTAAAGTGGTAAAGCCACTTTGGAAAACAGTATAGAGATCCAACAAAAATTTAAAATAAAGTGATAATTTAATTAAATGATCCCAGTTCTGGTTATATGCCCAAAATAATTGCAAACACAATCTTTGCAACACAAGAGACGCTTGCATACCCGTGTTTATTGCAGCATGATTCACAATAGCCAAGAGGTAAAAGCAACCTAAATGTTCATCAGCAAATGAATGGATAAAGAAAATGTGATACACACAGACACACACACACACACCTGGAATATTATTCAGCCTTAAAAAGGAAGGAAATCCTGTCATATGCTACCACATGTATGAACCTTGAGGACATTATGCTAAGTGAAATAATACAGTCACAAAAATACTAATATGGAATGATTCCACTTACATGAGGTTTCTAAAATAGTCAAACCCTTAGAAACAGAAATAGAACAATATTTGCCACGGGATAGGGAGAGGGAAAGAGGAGTTGATCAATGGAGGCAGAATTTCAGTTTTGC
The DNA here is from genome assembly GCF_001698545.2 of Rhinopithecus bieti. Taxonomy (NCBI): domain Eukaryota; kingdom Metazoa; phylum Chordata; class Mammalia; order Primates; family Cercopithecidae; genus Rhinopithecus; species Rhinopithecus bieti. The sequence goes on from NW_016812542.1 coordinate 1,666,414, forward strand.
AAGATAAAAGACTTGTAGATATCTCTTTAAATAACCATTTAAAAATGGTTAAGATGGAAAGTTTTATGTTATGTAGCCTTTGCTACAATAAAGAAAAATAATAATACACTTCATCTCAGTGGGTGCTCACTAGAATACATCTAGGTAAAGACTTTTTTAACTACTCGGAATGCATTGTTCTTTAATCTGAAGACCTATGTCCTTCTTCAAGCACAGTATAAACAGTTCTTGGCTATTCCTTCAAATATTGCCTCATGCACAATCTGATTTTTATATCTCCTTTTGAAGCTCTTATGAAAGAAATAACTTCTCATTCTGTCAACTTCATTAGTGTATTATTCATATTTTCATGATCTTTATCTTTCTGTGCTGAATTCTGGGTAATTCTTTTGCAGACTTACTCTTTAATTCAGTAATAGTTTAAGTAGTGTTTAATCAACTCTTAAATCCACCCAGTACACTTTAAATTTTAGTAATTTTTTTCTGAAAGCTTTATTTTTTTTTCTTATTTTCATGATGTTCAATTTTGCAGTTATATTTTAGGCACCTGTTTGATCTCTTTTATTACCTTAAGCATTATTATTTTATTTTATAATATCTCAAAATTTGTTCCACTATCTCAAGTTCTTGGGATTGTAATGAATCTGCTGACTCTCCTTTATGGATGATATAGTTCCATATATAAGATTGGTAAATTATTTCATGTGTGCTCATACTCAACAGTTTTTCGCATTTGTTTTTTGTTTTATTTCATTTTGCTTTTTCTCTTGAAGTTTATCATGTCATAGAGCTCACATATGTCTCTGCTCTTTCCTAGTATTTTTTAAAGTCTTGAATGAGTTTTTATTTTACTGTTTCATTTAAAGTTTCCATACTTAAGACACAGGAAGCCACAAAGAAAGTATACATTTAAAAACCACATTCATGCCATTCTGAGCGTCATTTTTTCTTTCCACAGGTAACCATTTATTTCCCCTGCCTATGAAATAAACAGATTCTCCTTTGCTGCTTCCCATGCAGAAGAAACCATTTTTCTCCTTCCTTTTTGATAGTCTTGGACAGGACTTGTTTGGGGCAGTTACAGGTTATCTCTAGCCCAGCCTCAAAGCCATGGCTCCCAGGCTCAGCTCCCAGCCTGGAGATTCTAAATCTCTATCTAAACATGCATGGGTCACTGTGGAATCAGCTCCCGCTTACCACTATTCTGGCTTTGAGTTTCTTTTAATTTAATTGGGAGTTCTTCTGGCATTCTATTAAGTGTAAGATAGACAGATAGATAGATAGATAGATAGATAGATAGATAGATAGATAGATAGATCGATCGATCAATATAGCCAGCTAGCTAAATATTACAAAATTTCTGTATCTCTGGGGTAGGAAATCTACCCCAAACTTCATCTTACAGATTTTAAAAGTAAACCCAGAACATCTATCTCTAGTCGTGAAAACTGAGACACAGAACTATTAAGTGACTAGTCCAAAGTTAGTGGCAAAATATGATTTTGGATATCACACACTTCTAATACTTGATATAGTTCTTATTTGTTTTTCCTACATAATGGCGGCTGAGACATACATCTTGTAATGTACCAAGATGAAAGTGGATACAATCTTATTCATGAACCTTTCTTAATTTGGACTATATAGATTCCAGAATGTACATGAACTGAGACAGGAAGTGCCTCCCTGAGAGCCCAACTTTTTCTTTTAATGACAAAAATCTCTATCAATGCATATATCTTTGCATATATACGACATTTATGTCTGTATATACAGATATATATATGTGACATAGATAACTAACATTTGAGTGCTAACCACAGGCTAGACATTTTTCCAGTTGCTTAACCTGTATAATCTCATGTAATTCTTGCACTGATTTTTGGTAACCTATGATAAGGATGATTTGCAAAGAACATAAACTTATGCTACATTAATGCAGTTGTGAAATGATATGAAACCTAGTATTTTCTTCAATTCTGAGGTTAATGTCACCCAAAAAAGAGAGCTTCACAAGACTGTCAAATCTGAAAAACAGAAATGTCATGAGAAGAAAAACTATCCTACCCTAAAAGAGAAAAGTCAGTCTTCAACACCCATTCAGCTTTGGCTCTCAGTATAGAAAAGGGAGTGAGATTTGGCCTATCCCCTGTGTGCTTGCTAAATTTATTTGACAGGTCAAAAGAAAAATCTGTAATTTTTTACTCTCACATGTGTTTCTCTAAAGTTGCTGGGATTCCTGAAAATTTAAATTATCTTAAAAATAACTCCAGATATCTGTGTTAGGCTGTGCTTGCATTGCTGTAAAGAAATACCTGAGACTGGGTAGTTCATAAAGAAAAGAGGTTTAACTGGCTCATGGTTCTGCAGGCTGTAGTGGAAGCCCAGCAGCACCTATATCTGCTCAGCTTCTGGGGAGGTCTCAGGGAGCTTCTACTCATGGTGGAAAGTGAAGCGAGAGCAAGCACATCACATTGCAAATGCAGGAACAAGAGGGATTAGTAGTGGGGGAAGGGTGTCACACTTTACAACACAAGATCTCATGAGAACTCACTTGCTATTGCAAGGACAGCACCAAGCCATGAGGGATCCTGCCCTCATGACCCAAACACCTCCCCCAGGACCTACTTCCAACACTGAGGATTACAACTCAACATGAGATTTGGGCGGGGATAAATATCCAACTATATCAATACCTAATCAATAATGTTTAGTCTCTGCTAACATCTATATTCTGTCTTCTTCATTTGAAATTGTTTAACTTATAGGGTGACATGTTTTCACACGTTTTTACTAAGCCAAATTCTAAGAATTATGGAAGCTGTCACAGTGTGTGGAAAGCTTTGGAAGGTGATCTGTTTTGTGGCCATGCTTCCAAATATCCTTACTGACTACCAAGGAAGAGCGTATGTAATGCAAAAATATTTCTTACACAGTACACAGAATAATATTAACTGTAAAATCTAACATTTCCATTACTTTCCTTAGCATAAAAACCATAATCATGTATAAAAGCTTAAGGTCTGGAATACTGCACAAGAATAACAATAGAACAATTATGTGTTGATATTTATTAAATATACACACACCCCTATGTATTATTTTCCAGTAAATGTTTTAAAATAGTATTTTCTCCTATTACCATTTATTGAGTTCTTACTATTTGCTAGGAAGTTTATCTTCTTACTGCATGTCAGGCACTTTTAAAATAGATAATCACTTTTTTTTTCCACATTTGACAAGTGAAAAAACTGTTACCGAAAACAAGGTTGGAAGATGATCCAAGGCCACATGGCTTAGAAGTGATAGAATCAGGATTTAAGTCTAGTCAGTCTGATTTTAAAGTGTAATGATACATAATGTTAGTAAATCAGATAAACTAAGTACACATTTTTCTGATGATTTCATTAAGATAACTGATACAATATTTTATGAAAACCTTATAAACCCATGGAGTCAACAACTAGGCAGAATTAAAACTTTGTAAGCAATTACAACCCAAACGTCCTCATTCACTCATTCAATAAACCATTATTAAGCATCTACCATATCTCAGATGCTATGTTACAGGCTGGGAATACAGCAGGGAAAAAGGAGGATAAATGATCCCTATCCTTATGGAGATTTTTAAAGAAGGGACACAGCTAACACAAAAAACAGTAGGTAATGTATATAGTATACAAAATGGTAAAGGCTATGGGAGAAAATAAAGCATAAAAGAGGGCCAAGAAACGTACAGCGTTGGGGGATGATAGGTTGTCATTTGAACAAGAATGTTCAAGGAAGGCCCTGCTGAGAAGGTGACATTTGAGCAAAGGCCTGAAGATAATGTGGGAAAGAGCCATATGCATCAAGGTCATTTTTTGGATGAAAATCAATAATTTGGATGAAAACACTGATGATCTGTTGTCTACCTATGCAGTCAACATTAAAGCAGGAGAAATTCCTAGTACATTATTTGATAAAATTAGGATAATTAGGATATAAAGTATCTCAGCAACTGAATTATTAACCAGATATGACTCAATAAACTTTAGAATGAATAAACACACACCCTTTACTTGGGCAAGCAAGTTAATAATTATGTTCGTTATGGAAACACAGTTTAAGAGGAACATATTTGGAAAATACTTAACAATTGCAATCTATTCTATTTGAGCTAGTTGATACTGAGATGTTACTTCCAAAAACAGAAAGAAAAAAGGCTAATTGGTTATTTGGCTTCATTCACAAAAATGATATCCAGTAGTATCAAATTGCACTCGTATTTCTTGGAATCATGCTTTGAAAGATATGCAAACCAGAGGACATTCATTTATGAGAAAACAAGGTGTTTTTGCATTTAGGATCCCACAACTACATTCTAAGAGAAGCTCCCTTCAGAAAATATACTGGGTTAGTAATAATAAAACTTGTTACCTTACAGAGTTTAGTATTATTTAGTTTTATTGATACAAGATTGACTCAAGCCCAAATTGGTAAGCCTAAGTTCGGATGAGCAATAATAGAAGGGGTACAACTTGGTTTTTGTTAGGAAAGTCTTCTTTAGGCTATCCAGATCAAGGAAGCTGCATAGGGAAAAACTATTAATAATTGTAGAATTAGTAAGGAGAATTAAATGTAGCAGGAGAAAACCTGGAGATTATTTGGAGAGTAATCATATCAGCCAAAGTTAATTGATTGATAGGACTGTCAATCAGTAGAATTCCACTAGAGGTTTCTCTCTTTTTTTTAAAAATTATACTTTATGTTCTAGGGTACATGTGCACAACATGTAGGTTTGTCACATATGTATACATGTGCCATGTTGGTGTGCTACACCCATTAACTCGTCATTTGCATTAGGTATATCTCTTAATGTTTTTCATAACAATAAGTCTTCATGAGGGAAGGTTAGGAACTGAGAGATGATAATATTAAATTGGGAGAAATATATACAATTACTGCAAATCCAGTTCCCTTAGGAAGATGGTTGAAATCATTAAGAAAACTGGTTTTATTTTGTTTTGTTTTGTTTTGTTTTTATGCCTGAAACTTGTAGTCAGGGAGGAGAACCATTTTTTAAGCAATTTCAGCACTTGGGACAGCTTCAGATTGTGGGCTGTGACTCACACCTGTAATCCCAGCACTTTGGGAGCCTGAGGCAGGAGGATTGCCTGAGGCCAGGAGTTTGAGACCAGCCTGGGCACCAAAATGAGACCCTGTCTTTACAAATACTAAAGAAATAAAATAAATAAAAATTAGCAGCCATCGTGGCATGCACTTGTAGTCCTAGCTAGTAGGGAGGCTATGGCAGGAGGAAGGCTTGAGCCCAGGAGTTCAAGGCTGCAGTGGGCTTATTTTGCCCCTTCCCTCCAACCTAAAAAAAAAAAAAAAAAAAAAAAAAAAAAAAAAAAAAAAGTCTGTTTATCAATGACTGTCATCACAGAGTTACTTTAATTTTATCCTAAACCTTCACTACATGAAATTTTAGACAACCAACATATAGAAAGACTCTCCTGTAACACTGCTGGCAGGCTTTATCTGAATCCAAAACCCATGCTGCTTCTCACTCCACTAAGATGGCAGATCTAAAAATGGTAACTTCAGCATCAGCTAAAAGAAATACATCAATCTCACATCTCCCATTTAGAATGCAGGCAATTCTACAATGCTCTCACCATACCAACTTGCTTTTTACCAGTATTAACTAGAAAATAATAGGAAAAAATTTTAGAAACACACCAAAAATGATAAATTAGGTTAAAATTAAGTAGTCAAAATGACATGCAAAATAGAGTACTATAAATTTTATTTCCTGCTCTTGATAGCTATATAACCTTGGGCAAGGTATATAACCTCTTTTTATGGCAATTTTCTCATCTGTGCAATGAAGATAATAATAATATATATCTCAAAGAACTATTGTAAAATTGATAAAATGATTCATATGAAGCCCTTAGATCAGTACTCTGCAAATAGAAAACACTCAGTAAATATTAGTAAACATTTCTGCTATTTTAATTGTAAAATACTTTTTTAAACACCACAAAGCTTATAAAGAAAACTGTAATCTAATAAATTGGTAAATCAATCAATAAATAATAATTAAAGCCAGAGAAAGAAAGGAATTTTAAAAAATGAGAAGAAATGAATACTAAGATAAAACAAAATGAAGAAAGCTAAGATAAATTAAGAGACAGAAGCGAACAGATTTGGAGTTGAGCTAAAATTATGGGCAAAACCCTTTTAAAATGCAAAAATGTAAGATTAAAACTGCAACAAGCTAAAAGCAGATTGAAATAAGCAAAAGTACTATTCCAATATATTAAACATTTCTTCAGAGCTTTTTGAGGTGGAATTTCTCCCACCGCTTGAGGTCCAAAAGTTTCAAGTGATAACAATGACTTAATCTTATGTGTTAGAAAATCCCTCAAACAATAATTAATAATTAATAATAGCTAATACTAAGTTCTTATCATGTAACAAACAATATTCTAAATCTTCATTTGTTACCTCACCTAATTCTTATCACAAAACTATGAAGTATGCATTATTAATATCTCTGTTTTACAGGTATCGAAACCTAGGATGTTAAGGAATTTGCTCAAGGTTAGATCTCTAGTACTGGGCAGAATTAGGATTTCAAGAGTCGAGTTCAATATAAAAGAAAAAGAGGCATAGGGACATGGGAATACTGAAAACTAGAAATTTGAAAGACAGAAACAGGTATTTAGAGAGAAATTCTGAGATCTTTATGATTTGTCTGCTAAACACTCTTATTATCACTCCGAGAAATCTATTTCAAAGATCAACGTGAGTTTTCAAGGGCTTAGTATCAGATTTGTGGTTTTGGTTTGATTTGATGTAGTTTGAGATGAATGAAAATGTTCAGATTGGTCTTTAAATAACAGCAGGACAACTCCACAAGACCTATTACATGGGGTCACATAAAGATTAATGAAGGCTGTCAGAATATAATCACATATTAAAACCAAGATATTTGTACACATTTTTTACCTCTCCCTCTTAATTAATCCCTTTTTTGGGGTGAATAAAATTATTTAAGTACATATGACATGTTCTATCATTTCATAAATAGTTTAGAGGAAATCTGTTTGCTACATATTAAGGTCTAAACAAAAATAGAAAGGTCAAGGAGAGGAGAAATCACAGAATTCATTTCTTTCTTTTATGGAATAAATCACGGGGAGAAACTGCCAAGATAGGTGGAGTCTTGTCAAAGCATTGTTGTATGTATGTCTTCAGGCCCCCTGCCACCATTTGTGTAACGGTGAGGAAAAAGAACAAAAACAATTGTTTTCACATTTGGTAAATAAATGTAAAAAATGTTCAAATTCTAATGTAAGATATTGCCTCCTGGGAACGAGTTGTTCATCTGTTAATCAAGTGAGTTTTGTATCATCATGGAATTGGAATGCTTTTGGTAAACTGTGTCCTTTGACAAGATCATATTCTCTATTTTGTCAAGAATTTAGAAAGAAAATTCCTTTGCCTTGATCAACAGAGGGTCCTGTAATTAATAAGTTAAGAAAAGAGAATACAGTGTTTCCTCTCCTTAAGTACTTCATAATTACTTCTTATTTGTTTTTTGAAGTAAGTACTTGAAAGGCAAAATGAAAGGAAAGATAATAAGAACATTTGATTCTTGGATCTGTCATGTAAATGAACCTTTTCCAAGTTTGCAACATAATGTCTATTATTATAATTAGAGCTTGGAAAGCTAATTCATAGAATAACATCAAACTTAACATTTTCCTGAACTGAATTGAACCTTTTGGGGTTTAGGGAAATTTAATTCACTTCTTGAAGCCTTGAAAACAATATGCTGGTTTTAATTATAATGCCTATCAGAAATAGTTCCTTGTCATCATTCTATACTAACAAGGCATGTGTCAGACTAGCACAGTTCAATGCAATATTTCATGCTTCTTGCCTTTTGACCTCCTTCATTTTCCTTATGCTTAGTGTCTATAAGTGATTAATTGATACAACACTAGGATTGATTGATATAATAATAGCAGTAAGATATAAAAGGTTAGGAACATAAAGAAATTTTGCTCCTTTGTTAGTCCAAGGAAGCAGTGACAGCTCCACCGCAGAGGCAACGGTAAAGGGGCTCTCGATTGCCCCTGGAGGCTCTGTCCAGGAAGTTGCTGAGTTGCTACTGGCTAGAGGCCCAGCCTGGAGGAATAGCTCAGTGAGGAGATATGGCAACAGCCAGCCACATAATAGTCTGGCTACTTTTTCCTAGGGCTGCTGCAGTATGCTGGGGGGCCACTCCAGACACTACCCTCTGACTAACAAAGGAGCAAAGACCCTAAGTGCCTTATCCACATCTTCAACAAGCTGCAGTTGACCCAAAGAGAGTAGGCCAGTCTGTCTCCCATGGATCCCACACACCCCCCACTGCATGTCACCAGACAGAGAACCCCTGGCTTGGGCCCACAACACAGACCGTCCATCCTGGGCTGACTGCACTGAGCGACTGCTGACCCGCATTTCTCTGGGGTGGAAGCCCCAGGAGACAAGCAAACTGTGGTGGGACAGCAGCCAGCTGATGTGGTGGCCTAAGGGTTTGGTCTGGAGCATCTGTAGTGAAGCATGGCCAAAGACAGTCATCCCCATGGGTTCAACTTGCTCCAATAAGAGACTTTGGTCCTAGGGGAACTGTTGGGCCTGATCTCTGCAGGGAAGGCTTGAACATCACCCTGGGCTGGTCTGACCTGAGAACTCCTTGGTCTGCTACCATCTCCTGGGGCCCCAGCCTGAGCATGTCTACTTACAGCAGTCTCAGGTACCTTGAGGGCCCACACCATATCTTCTGTGCCAGTGGACCATGCCGGAAAGATGGAGAGCTCCAGCAAGGAGGCCCCTGTAGCCACACACCAGCCTGCATGTTCCCTCTTCATATTGCAGATTCCTCCAAGCCACAGCAACACCCCACATGGCTTTGCTGGTGCATGTCTACACTCTGCCTCACTTGACCTGCCAGAATGCAGGAGTGTAATATGCCCCCCAACCCCAACTGACTGCCATTGTAGATGGGAGTTTGGTGGGGACAGAGCCAACAAGCTCTGCCCCTGCCAGCACCCAGCCCTTGCTCAGAGAACAGGAACCATCACACACCCTGAGTGATCACTCTGCTTGCGGGGCAAAGAGAAGGCACCCAGACCTGTGCCAGCCAGCACCCTGCCCCAAGTCAACACCACCTCCAGTGCAACTGTGTACACAGTCTCAGCAGGGACCCCTATTTCTCCTTCCCCCAGCTGCCTTACCTCTACCACTGTGGTGAATGGCCATAGGGAGGCAGGTACTCCTGCATCTGCTACAGTACTCTGCTGCAGCTGCCATACGTTGGCTCCCCCAGTGCAGTGGAGTCCGAACCTCAAGGAGCTAGAGAACAAAGTTGGGGTCCAATATTAGTCTTCTAGAGTTAGAGCACATAGTCCAGAAGTTGGGAGTTGAACATTGGCCCCCTAAAATCTCCCAGAAAGGAAACCAGTGAGCTGAATCCACCTTATATACCACAATCAAACACTTGAGGTCATCGAATAAGATAAAAGAAAAAAAAAAACATTCAAAAATCAGCAACCATAAAGATTGAAGATAGGTAAGTACACAAAGATGAGAAAGAATCAGTGCAAGGTGCTTAAAACTCAAAAAACCAGAGTGTCTTTTTTCCTCCAAATGACCACATCACCTCTCCAGCAAGAGACTGGAATGAGGCTGAGGCTGAGATGGCTGAAATGACAGAAGTAGAATTCAAGAATATGGATAGGTATGAAGTTCATTGACCTGTGAGAGTACATTGTAACCCAATTCAAGGAAGCTAGAAATCATGAGAAACATTGCAGGAGTTGACAGACAAAATCACCAGTATAGAGAAGAATGTAACCAGACTGATAGAGCTGAAAAACACACTACAAGAATTTTATAAGGAAATCACGAGTATTAAAAGCAGAATATACAAGCAGAAAAAAAGAATCTCAGAGCTTAAGGACTGACTTTCTGAAATATGACAGGCAGACAAGAGTAGAGAAAAAAATGAAAAAGAATGAATGTAAGCACCAATAAATATGGGATTATGTGAAGAGACCAAATCTGTGATTGATTGGTGTACCTGAAAGAGATGGTAAGAATGGAACCAATTTGGAAAACTTTTCAGGATATCATCCATGAAAACATTCCCAACCTAGCTAGAGAGGCCAACATTCAAATTCAGGAAATGCAAAGAACCCCAGTAAAATACTTTACATGAAGATCATCCCCAAGACACATAATCTGCAGATTATGCAAGGTCAAAATGAAAGAAAAAATGTTAAAGGCAGCTAGAGAGAAAGGTCTGGTCAACATAAAGAGAAGTCAATCAGACTAACAGCAGACCTCTCACCTGAAACCCTACAAGCTGGAAGAGATTGGGAGCCAATAATCAACATTTTTAAAGAAAAGAAAGTCCAACCCAGAATTTCATATTCATCCAAACTAAGCTTTATAAGCAAAGGAGAAATAAGATCCTTTTCAGACAAGCAAATCCAGAGGAAGTTTGTTATCACCAGACCTACCTTCCAAGAGCTCCTGAAGGAAGCACTAAATATAGAAAGGGGAGATCACTACCAGACACTACAAAAACACACTAAAGTACACAGACCAGTGACACTATAAAGCAACCACATAAACAAGTATGCAAAATAACCAGCTAACATCATGATGACAGGATCAAATCCACACATGTCAATACTAACCTTAAATGCAAATAGACTAAGTGCCCCAATTAAGACACAGAGTAGCAAGCTGGATAAAGAACCAAGACCCATTGGCATGCTGTCTTCAAGAGCCCCTTCTCATGTGCAAAGATACATACAAGCTCAAATTAAAGGATGAAGAAAAATCTACTGAGCAAAAAAAGAAAGAAAAAACAGAAAAAAATCAGGGGCTGCAATCCTAATTTCTGATAAAACAGACTTTCAACCAACAAAATCTAAAGGACAAAAGGGGCATTCATTATGGTAAAGGGTTCAATTTAACAAGGTCTAACTATTGTAAATATATATGCACCCAATACAGGAGCACCAAGATTCATAAAGCAAGTTCCTAGAGATCTTCAAAAGACTTAGTCCCCCACGTAATAATAATGGGAGACTTGACTTTAACACCTCATGACAGTATTAGACAGATCATCAACACAGAAAATCAACAAAGATATTCAGGACCTGAACTCAGCACTGGATCAAATGGACCTGACAGACATCTACAGAACTCTCCGCACAAAAACAACAGAATATATATTCTTCTATCCCTACATGGCACATACTCTAAAATCTATCACATAATTAGAATTAAAACACTCCTCAGCAAATGCAGAAGAATTGAAATCATAAGAAACAGTCTCTCAGACTACAGCACAACCAACTTAGAAATCAAGACCAAGAAGTTCACTCAAAACCATACAATTGCATGGAAATTAAATAACCTGTTCTTGCATGTCTTTGGGTAAATAATGAAATTAAGGCAGAAATCAAGAAGTTATTTGAAACTAATGAGAACAAGGATATAACATACCAGAATCTCTAGGACACAGCAAAGGCAGCATTAATAGAAAAATTTATAGCACTAAATATCCACATTCAAAAGTTAGAAAGAGCCCAAGTTAACAACCTAAAATCACAACTAAAATAAGTAGAGAACCAACAACAAACAAACACCAAACATGGCAGAAGACAAGAAATAACCAAAATCAGATCTGAACTGAATGAGACAGAGATACAAAAACAAAAATCATTCAAAAGATAAACAAATCCAGGATCTGTCTTTTTTAAAAAAATTAGTAAAATAGACCACTAGCTAGACTAATAAAGAACAAAAGAGAAGATTCAAATAAATACAATCAGAAACAACAAGGGTGTATTACCACTGACACTGGAGAAATACAAACAACAATCAGAGAACATTATGAACACCTCTGTGCACATAAACTAGAAAATCTAGAAGAAATGGATGAATTCCTGGACACATACACCCTCCCAAGACTAAACCAGTAAGAAACTGAAATCCTGAACAGACCAATAACAAGCTCTCAAATTGAGGCAGTAATAAATAGCCCACCAACCAAAAGAAGCCCAGGACCAGATGAATTCACAGCTGAATTCTACCAGATGTACAAAGAAGAGCTGGTATGATTCCTACTGAAGCTATTGCAAAAACCTAAGGAGAAGAGACTTCTCCCTAACTCATTCAAGAGGCCAGCATCATCCTGATACCAAAATCCGGCAGAAATACAGCAACAACAACAACAACAACAACAACAAAAACATAGGCCAATATCCTTGATAAACATCAATGCAAAAATCCTTGACCAAACACTGACAAACCAAATTCAACAGCACATCAAAAAGTTTATCCACCATGGCAAAGTAGGCTTTCTCCCTGGGATGCAAGGTTGGCTCAACATACACATATCAATAAATACGATTCATCACATAAACAGAACTAAACACAAAAACCATATGATTATCTCAGTAGTCTCAGTAGACGTAGAAAAGGCTTTTGATAAAATTCAACATCTACCCGTGTTTGAAATTCTCAATAAACTATGTGCAGAAGGAATTTACCTCAATATTAAGAGTCACCTATCACAAACCCACAGCCAACATCATACTAAATGGGCAAAAGCTGGAAGCATTCCCCTTGAAAACAAGCATAATACAAGGATGCCCTCTCTCATCACTCCTATTCCAAATAGTATTGGAAATTCTGGCCTGGGAAAGCAGGCAAGAGAAAGAAAGAAAGGGCATCAAAACAGGAAGGGAGGAAGTCAAACTATCTATCCACATTTGCAGATGACATGATCCTATATCTAGAAAACCCAGAGTCTCAGTCTAAAAACTTATTGGGCTGATAAACCACTTCAGTAAAGTCTCAGGATACAAAATCAACGTGCAAAAATTACTAGTATTCCTATAAAACAATCAAATCAAGAGCCAAATCAGGAAGGCAATCCCATTCACAATTGCCACAAAAAGAATAAAATATCTAGGAATAAAGCTAACTAGGGAGGTGAAAGATCTCTATAATGAGAATTACAAAACACTTCTCAAAGAAATCAGAGATGACACAAACAAATGGAAAAACATTCCATGCTCATGGATAACAAAAACCAATATTGTTAAGATGGCCACACTGCTGAAAGCAATTTACAGATTCAGTGCTCTTCCTATTAATCTACCATTGAGATTTTTCACAGAACTAGAAGAAACTAATTTAAAAGTCATATGGAACCAAAAAAGAGCTCAAATAGCCAAGGAAATCCCAACACAAAGAACAAAGCTGGAGGAATCACATTACCTGACTTCAAACTATATTATAGGGCTACAGTAAGCAACAAAGCATGGTCCTGATACAAAAACAGATACATTGACCAATGGAACAGGTTAGAGAACCCAAGAGTAAGACTGCACACACACCTACAACTATCTGAGCTTTGACACACCTGACAAAATCAAGCAATGGGGAAAGGATTCCCTATTCAATAAGCAGTGCTAGGATAACTGGCTAACCATAGGCAGAAGATTGAAACTGAACCGCTTCCTTACACCATAAACAAAAATTAACTCAAGATGAGTTAAAGACTTAAATATAAAACCCCAAACCATAAAAACCCTGTTATACAACCTAGGTAATATCATTCGGGACATAGGCACGGGCAAAGACATCAAAAGCAGTTGCAACAAAAGCAAAAATTCACAAATCAGATCTAATTAAACTGAAGAGCTTCAGCACAGCAAAAGACACTATAAACAGAGTAAACAGACAACCTACAGAATGGAAGGAAATTGTTGCAAACTATGCATCAGACAAAAGTCCAATATCCAGCATCTATAAGGAACATAAACAAATTTACAAGAAAAAAATCAAACAACCCCATTAAAAAATGAGCAAAGGATATGAACAGACATGTTTCAAAAAAAGACATACATGTGACGAACAATCACAAGAAAAAAAAGCTCAAGACCGCTGATCATTAGAGAAATGCAAATCAAAACCACAAGAGATACCATCTCACACCAGTCAGAATGTCTATTATTAAAAAGTCAAGAACAGACACTGGTGAGGATGTGGAGAAAAAGAATGCTTATACATTGTTAGTGCAAGTGTAATTAATTCAACCATTGTGGAAGACCCTGTGGTAATTCCTCAAAGACCTAAACAGAAATGCCATTTAACTGAACAATCCCATTACTGGGTATATACCCAAAGGATTATACACCATTCTATCATAAAGATACATGCATGCATATGTTCATTGCAGCAGTCTCCACAATAGCAAAGACATGGAATCATCCTAAATGCCCACCAGGGATAGACTGGATAAAGAAAATGTGGTACATATACACCAGGGAATACTATGTAGCCATAAAAAAGAATGAGATCATGTCCTTTGCAGGGACATTGTTGGAGTTGGAAACCATTATCCTTAGCAAACTAATGCAGGAAGAGAAAACCAAATACTGCATTTTCTCACTTATGAGTGAAAGCTAAATGATGAGGACACATGGACACATAGAGAGGAACAACACACAGTGGGGGCTGTCAGAGGGTAGGAGGAGGGAGAGGATCAGGAAAAATAACTAACGGGTACTAGGCTTCATACCTGGGTGATGAAATTATCTGCACAACAAACTCCCATGACACAAGTTTACCTATGTAACAAACCTGCACCTGTACCCCTAACCTTGTTTTAAAAGTTTTGAAAAAGAGATTAAAAAAGGAAATTTTAAAATTTAGGGAAAAAATGAGTTTACACAACCAAAAGAGGTCAAAATACTCAAAATAGTTGGCATGCTTTCCCACATCCGGGGTAGTTGGGTGGGGAGAGCATGTCACTATGTAGCTGTTCATTTTTGATGACATGATTCTAATGTCTTTTATTTCCAATTTGGGATTTTACTCACGCGGCCATATTCTGAATTTTTAAAAATTCAAAATGGTATTATTTCCGAAATCATCCATATGACTGTAAATTCTTCCTGTCCAGTTCTCCCATATACTTTCTTATATAAAAATTAGTGTTTAATCCAACTTAATCTTCAGTTCTTCAACTTGTCTATGTTATTAATAATGACTTTTACTAAGAATTTTGCATACAGTTCTTCATTCAACATTCACAGGTAAGTATTTTTCCCATTGGGAAAATGGGAAAACTTTGGCTTCAGGAGGTAATTTAAGTTGATCAGCAATGCACTCCATGTGTCTTAGGTCTGCCTAAGTGTAAAGCTCATGTTCTCAATCACCACAAAATATGCCTTCCATCTTTAGTTTCTTCCCTATTTATCCTAGATTACACAATTAATCAGTTCACCAACATAGTCTGTAACATCTTCAAATTTCTCTCTTGACTTTTTGAAGACTCCATACTCCATTACTCTCAAATTCTAGATCAAACCATTTCTTTTCTCTTCTTCTGTTCTTTGCTTCTGAGAAATGTTAGAGAAAATTAAGTTTCTCTGGTCAAAGGCTATATTATAAAAATGTTATTTCAACACAGAGCTTTACATGTGCAAAGCAACATAAACCTGTTTACTTCCTCAAAACCTCAAATAGAGGCTATCAACGATTCTTAACTCAGCTTTAGGAAGTTCCTGAACTTTGCTTTTGTAAGCAAAACCTATGTTTATGTTCCTATTTTTTGATAATAGGACAATAATATTGATTAGATTCTCCAAAAGAGTCTGTGATTCAAAAAGATTGTGCAAAATTGCCCTAAATCTTCACTATTCTTAACTTCCTTCCTAGTCGCAGAAGCACATGAACTTCTTCCAAATTTAGAATTATTAATTACATCTTCCTTATAAATTAAAGTTTGTTATCATGATGAAATGTTTATTTTAACTTTTATTTTAACTGTAGCAATGCTTTGGGATTTGTGTTTTCTGTTTGCTATAATGCAAGTATATCAGCTTTCTTTTGGTTAGTGTTTGCATTGTACAGCTATTTCCATTCTACTACATTTGACTTACATTTAAAGTATGTCTCTTGTAAGTAGCATAGAATTGAGTTTTGAATTCTTGACAGTCTCACAATCTTTGTCTTCAACTGACATATTATCACATTGCTAAAATATCTAGGTGTAAGCCTGCCGTTTACTCTTTCTGTTTGTCCCATCTGTCCCCCACTCCTCCACCTTGTTTTGTCTTCTTTGGGAGTTTGTATTTCATTTTTCTAATTTTCTTTTCCAATAGATTATTAGACATGCTTTTTCCATTATTTTTTCAGTATGAATTTCTTATTTGTTGAAGTCAAATGTAAATTAGTACTTTCTCACTTCTCAGACAATGCTTTAATAAATTATTATTAGGCCAGGCACAGTGGCTCATGCCTATAATCCCAGCACTTTGGGAGGCCAATGCGGGTGAATCACCTGTGGTCAGGAGTATGAGACGAGCCTGGCCACCAACATGGTGAAACCCCATCTCTACTAAACACACACACACACACACACACACACATTAACTGGCATGGTGGCATGCATCTGTAATGCCAGATACTTGGGAGGCTGAGGCAGGAGAATAGCTTGAACCGGGAGGCAGAGGTTGCAGCGAGCCAAGATCGTGCCACTGCACTCCAGCTTGGGCGACAGAGCGAGACTCTGTCTCAAAGAAAAACTAAATAATTAATTATTAAAATAATAATTTATCTTTCTTCCAAGTTGCATACTATTGTTTTCTTGCAGCTCCTCAGAAATTATTTTTTTAATTTAGATTTAGTTACCTATTTACTTTTTTCAATATTGTTTAAGCCTTCCTAAATCTCTGAGCATTCATCTGGGATTATATTCTTCTTGCCTGAACATTCCTTTTAGTATTTCTAAATTTCAGATCTGCTAACAGCAAATTAATTTTTTTTTGTCTGAATATGCTTTTAATTTACATTCTTTTTGAGGTATAGTTTTATGTAGAATTCTATTTGAACAATTCTAAGTTGACAATTATGTTATTTTCTGCCCTTTAAATTTATCATTCAATTTTTCACTGGCTTTCATTGTTTCTGTACAGAAGTCAATAATCGGTGTTTGGAAGATAATACGTCTTCTCTTTCTCTCTCTGTCAGATTGTAACTTTGATTTTTTATCTTTAGTTTTCAACAATTTTACCATGAAGGTGTGGTTTTCCAACTTTCATAAAAGACATCAATCCATAGATTTGGGAAGTACTATGGCCCCCAAGACATGTAAATGCAAAGAATACCACTCCACCACTTCCGTAGCGTGTCTAGCTTATTTTCAGGAGGTTGATTCTGAATCCCTAGATCACCACTGCCGAAAGTACTGTGAACTTCCTCCAACATTAGGCATGATGTGTGTATTTCTCATTTATACACGATTCTGATATGTATTTCTCTACTTTACATTCTACTCAAGTTCTAATAATACTCAAATACCTCCTGTAGAAAAAAATATTTTAAAATACTACCTCAACTACAAACTGGTGTCTCTGCTAATTTCCCCTTTGCTATAATTAACTTACACTTAAATAGTTTGATTTTGAAAAGAAAAATCAGTCCCCATGCCTACCATCCTTTTTCTTTACATTTCATTTATTTTTGTACTGCAGTAATATAGACTTCTTCCTACAAAACAACCCTCTTGAGGTCACCAAAATCTTTCTTCACGATTACTGAACCAATGGCTTTATTTCAATCTATAATGAAGCAGATTTATCTGCTTCATTGCTACTGAACCATCTCTTACTTGTTAAACTTATTTATCCTTGGTCTCTGTGACTCTGCTTGTTCTTATTTCTCTTATTGCCTTTCTAAATATGGTTTTCATCTCCTCCGTTTTTACCCATCTCTGAGAGTTTGTTGTATTTATGGTTGCTTCCTCAGTTACCTTCACCTTTTATAAAATACTTCTTCTGAAGTAGCTATGTCTTCACATGTATCTTTTAAATGAATACATTTGTATCTGCTGTTTAATTCTTTCTTCTGAGGTATGAGTCTCAAATTTCCAACTAATTCATGAAAGCTTTAGTTTTATCATTAGCTACCTCAATCTTAAAAAGTCTTAAATAGAACATAATTTCCTCTGTTCCCTCCACCAGACTTATACTTATCAGGCTGGAAATGTGCAATATCTCATCTCACAGTATAAAACATTACATCTCCAAATTTGGACTCATCTTTGACCTCTATCTTTTTTTCCTCCTCTGTCAGATCCTTTTTCTTCACACTACTGAACCCTCAAAATCATATCCTAATTTCCCTTGCTACCTTCATAGCCCTAATAAATTTTTGATGGTGACTTAAATTTAGTGAATGCTTATAGAGTTCCAAGCACACTGTAATCATTACCTCATTTAATCCTCACAACAAGTCAATGAAATCGATATTGTCATTCTCAATTCAGAGATGGGTAAATTAAGACTAATAGAGAGTGAGTAACATACTAACACCATATAGTTAAGAAACGGGAGGAGTTGGGTTTTGGAAACAGAGAGCTTTGCCAGTTAGCAACTACGCACGTGCCCATGCTTTGTGATTTGCTTATAGTAACAGCTTCATAAAGATTTTCTATCTCCACACAGTCCTAACCAATCAAACCTCCAGATTCCTACTAGAATTATCGTCCTGAAGATAAATCTGACCACATCTTCTCCTTGCTTAAAACTTATTTTGGTGGCTTTCCATTGTGCACAGAACAAAATGAGAGTCTAATACCATCAAACCTTGCCCGGTTTAATTCTTTCCTTGGTTGCCACTCTTCCTCCCTGCCAGTGCACCCTATAATCACCTTCATCAATCCCCTTTCTTATCTCCTAATCTGAATTTACATTTATCCTCTAATCACCTACATTCATCATCTTTCTCTGACTGACTACCTCCTAATTATGATCTCTCCGCAAACTGTGGTTCCTCCATGAAGCGCTCCTTCCATTCCCCTTGTGTTTTTCAAAATATTATTAATTCAGTATCACTATGTATTAAGTCAGTTTTGCATACATGTCTGTTAAATGCCACCTCCACTCAGTGCTACTTCAAGATAACACTATTTTTTTCATTTATATATCCATTAGGAAGCATTGGATATATGCCAGTGAGAATTCAGAAAAGACTTTTTGTATACTCTGGGCCACTGAGCATTACCAGACCACACTGCAAATGCAGAACTTTATCCCACATTAGTGAATGCGTTCTGCATCTTGTGTATTTTCTTGCACTGGGGACCTATCTTTATACCACTTATTTTGTGTTCTTGTGGAAAGTTCTGATATATCATGGTTAACAAAAACTGTCCAAATAATAATGCTGAACCTGCCAAAAGGAAACAAAGAGAGAATTTCAAGTTGGATGTTAAAATGAAACTTCTATACAAGTTGTGTTTTCTTCAAGGACATGGTTTAAAAAGGACAGGATAGTAACAGCAGCACGTAAGGAGCAGTGAGTCTTTGATACTATGGAGCACCCTAAATATAAATGCATCCTGAGATAATACAGGCATAATTATATAAATAGTAATCAGAGAAATAATGACTACAGATATGCCAAGACTTCAGAATATTAGAAGAACATTTTATAAATGACTGGCAATTCTTAATGCCAAGAATGCATCTTCACAGGGACAAGACTATAATGATTCTTTAGAGTTAGGTAAGAAACCATACTTTGTTCATATTTATTTTTTCAACATTTAATACAGTACCTGGCATTATGTATGAGCTGAACAAATATTTTTTAAGTAATTTGAATTGGCTCCCTTGCTATGAAGGTGGATAAGATCACCTAGTGAGTATGTGAGAAGGAAAGAGGGCAGGGCAGTATAGTGGTTGAGCATGTGGTTTCTGGATTCAGACTAATTTGTTCATATCCCAGCTCTACTGCTTACAAGCTCTGTGACTTTTCCTATATTTTCCTTCCTTCAGTATTTTCTTTTAGACATTAAATAATTTGCAGGAACAACGGTACCTATTCATAGAGTGGTTGTGACAATAGAATGACTTAATACACATAAAAGTGTTTAAAAAGGTTCCTGACACTACATAAGCATTCATTAATTTTTTTTTCTTCTAAGACAACAAATACCCAAGGAAATTAGTACTTCAAAGAGAGATAAATTGATGTGTGGGGAAGGGGGAAGAGAAGCCTGCAAAAGAAATTGAGGAAAAAGTGGCTGGAGTGGTAGGAACATGTGCGTGTACACACACATGCCTATGTATACACACACACGTCAGTGCATGATCATCCGGCCCAAGGAAAGAGTGTTTCCAGAAGGAATTGAATCAATAGCATTGAATGAGGTATGAAGTAAATAAAAAGATAAGTTATGGATGTTGTTCCCCTCATTTAGGGAAAAGAGGTTTTTGTTGACCTTTAAACAAGAAGTATAACACAAATCACAGTAGACTGAAAAATGAGTAGAGGTAGAGAAGTAGAGGTAGGGATCAATAAATAACTCTTTCAAAAACTTTGAAAGAGGAGAAGGACAATGTAGCACCATTCTCAGTGGAGAAACATATAAACAAATGTAAAGATGCAGTATTAAATTGTAAGTGCATAAAATTAACAACTTACTGTACCACTGTAATCATTTTGTAGCCATCTCCTGTTTTACTGTGGTGAGCTCAAATGTTGTAAGCATCCCGTTTAGAAGCCATCTGGGGCTAATCATCTCCACATGAGCAGTTTGTCTCCCCAAGAAATAACATATCACAGTTCAAAGTGACCACTTGCAGTTCTCACACATTTTTATCATGTTTAGTGCAATATTGTAAACATTGAATAACACTATGAGATTCATATGAAGTGCTGCTGGTGATACTGAAAGTGCTCCCAAGAAACAGAGATAAAGCACGACATTGTAAGAAAAAGTTAAATTGCTTGATATGTATCATAGACTGAGGTCTGCAACTGCAGTTTGGCTGCCATTTCAAGATAAAAATGAATAGTGTAAGAACCTGATATAGTTTGGATTTGTGTCCCTGCCCAAATTTTATGTCAGATTGTAATCCTCAGCGTTCAATGAGAGACCTGGTGGGAGGTGATTGGATCATGGGGTGGATTTCCCCTTGCTGTTCTTGTGATAGTGAGTTCTCAGGAGATCTTGTTGTTTAAAAGTGTGTAGTTGCCAGGCGTGGTGGCTCACGCCTGTAATCCCAGCATTTTGGGAGGCCAAGGCAGGTGGATTACCTGAGGTCAGGAATTCAGGGCCAGCCTGACCAACATGGTGAAATCCCATCTCTACTTTAAAAAAAATACAAAATTAGTCAGGCATGGTGGCATGTGCCTATAGTCCCAGCTACTCAGGAGTCTGAGGCAAGAGAACCACCTGAACCTGGGAGGCAGAGGTTGCAGTGAGCCAAGATTGTGCCACTGCACTTCAGCCTGGGTGACAGAGTGAAACTCCATCTCAAAAAANTGTAATCCTCAGCGTTCAATGAGAGACCTGGTGGGAGGTGATTGGATCATGGGGGTGGATTTCCCCCTTGCTGTTCTTGTGATAGTGAGTTCTCAGGAGATCTTGTTGTTTAAAAGTGTGTAGTTGCCAGGCGTGGTGGCTCACGCCTGTAATCCCAGCATTTTGGGAGGCCAAGGCAGGTGGATTACCTGAGGTCAGGAATTCAGGGCCAGCCTGACCAACATGGTGAAATCCCATCTCTACTTTAAAAAAAATACAAAATTAGTCAGGCATGGTGGCATGTGCCTATAGTCCCAGCTACTCAGGAGTCTGAGGCAAGAGAACCACCTGAACCTGGGAGGCAGAGGTTGCAGTGAGCCAAGATTGTGCCACTGCACTTCAGCCTGGGTGACAGAGTGAAACTCCATCTCAAAAAAAAAAAAAAAGTGTATAGCACCTCCCACTTCACTCTCTTCCTACTGCTCCAGCGATGTAAGATGTGCCTTCTCTCATGATCGGAAGTTTCTTGAGGCCTCCCCTGCCATGTTTCCTGTACAGCCTATGAAACTGTGAGTCAATTAAACCTCTTTTCTTTATAAATTTCAGGTATTTTTTTACAGCAATGTGAGAACAGACTAACACAGAATCATTGTAAAAAAAAAAAAAGATAAAGGAAATTTGTGAAGCCTTTGCTGTAGCAATGCCAGCAGACACAAAACCTTGCACTATTTGCAAAATAACTTTTTATCTCATATTGAAAATACAGACTGTATGTGGGTACAGGGTTGCTGTAAGAAAGGCATACCTACAAACCCTGGACCCATACCTATAGATCCTAATATGATTTGAAGAAAAGTGAAGTCATTACATGACACCTTAAAGCAAAGGAGGGTAAAGGATCCAAACCTGGAAACGTTTATGCCAGCAAAGGATGGTTTGATAATGTTAGAGAGAAGTTTGACTTAAAAAACATCAGGATGACAGGGGGGCAGTTTCTGCAGACCAAGAGGTAGCAGATGAGTTTCCAAATATCATTAACAAAATCATGGAGAAGAAAGGATATCTGCCTGAACAGGCTTTTACTGCAGATGAAAGTGTCATATTCTGGAAAAAGAAAATCCACAAAGGATTATTTATTAGTAATAAAGAAAAGCAAGCACCAAATTTTAAGGCAGTAAGGAATAGGCTAACTCTACTGTTTTCCATAAATGTAGTTGGGTTTATGATCAGGACTGCCCTTATCTATAAAGCTGCTAACCCCTGACCCCTTGAAGGGAGAAGATAAATACCGGCTACTAGTCTTTTGGTTGCACAACAAGGCCAGGACAAGAGTCCTTTTTGTGGATTGGTTTCATAAATGGTTTCTCCCTGAACTCAGGAAGTTCCTTGCCAGTATCTTTCAAAGTTTGTTTCATAAGTGGATTTTCAACTATGCAAGGATCTGCACTTCTAACCCCCACATTGTTAAATGGTCAACTATGTATATTAGAACATGTCATTCAAAACTATATATAACAAACACCCAGTATGGCATTGTTGTGTATGCAGTCAGTAGAGAGTACAGCGATAGTTCTACTATATAATGGAATTTCTAATCTAGAAGAAGAGTATAGGAAATCTGGGTATATACGAAATATGTATTAATAACTTTAATACAAAGTAGCAAGTAACAAATACACAGTAAATGCTACTGAGTTTATAGAGAGAAAGAGCTAGGGTAGTCAGAGAAGACTTCTTAAGAGAAGTGATTTTTTATTTGAACTTCATGAATACCTAGGATTTGGAAATACAGGTGGTTTGCTTGTTTCATTCCAGGTGAAATGAAAAGTTTCATAGAACGCAAGAGATGGAAAGAGCTATAGAAGAAAATTGAAAAATTCTAAGAACATATATTTTCATATTTCTCAACATTTCCATAAAAGGGCATTTCAAGTGGGAGCCACTTGCACATAAAAAAAGAACTACACTAAATGAGAATAATGTAGGCCGATGGTCAAAGTGTGGAAAGTGAGGATTGCTCTCACGCTTGTTTTACTCTCCTTTTTCACAGCTTTAGAAAGCAGTAGAAACCATAAGAAACAACATCCTAAGAAAATCATGGGCCCCCAAGAGTAAGAAAGACTCTTATCAGAGACTTCAAAAATCATGGCAACAGAAACTCTAGGGATTAATATTGACAGTAAATATTAATATCAAAAATATTAATGTTATTTAAATATCAGCACTGATAGTATTAGTGTTGATATAGTATTCATAATGGCAGAATTGAGCATCAGTATCATTAATCATCATAATAGCTTAAAGCCTCACCCAGAAACAGCCATATCCTATCTTGCAAGGATGTGCAGCTAGAGCCTGTACAGAGGGTATGTCATGTGGGAGGTGAGGGCAGCTAGCAAGCCAGATATATTTTACGATAGCACAACTCTGACTAGACAGTATCTCAAAGACATTTCAAGTCCTTTGTGTATCGAAAAGCTCACTATATGGAAGCCCTTCTCAATCCAACTTTTATGAACCAATTGAAGTGATGAAGGTAGAGGGGGCAGTGAATCCAAGGAATATATTCATAAGACTATTTGATTTAATAGCAAAATTATATATGATCCCCTGTCTGCTTGTCCCTCTTTCTAGGTATGCTCAGTAATGGAAAGTACTAGTGCTCCTTACAACCTAGATCCAGAACACATCTAATTCTTTAGCCATGAATGAAGCAACTAATACATGCAAAAAGTTAAGGGGAATGTTTAAGCTGCTTTTCTTGAATTAATTCACAAATGTCCACTGGGACATTCAGAAAAATTAGAAACTGTAAGTTTGCCTGGTTTTGCAGAGCTATAAGCTTTGGAGTAGAGCCCACTGCTGTGTTGAGGTTTCATGAGAAGCCAGATTCAGGGTGAGTCTTGACAGTTGATCCATCATAAAACTTACTCCCACCTCCCTCTGTGCAAGTCTTACTGGAGAAAAGCTTAAATAAGAAGGAAGCGAGAAAATGGGGGTGAGCAGAGGGTAGAGGTGGTGGGGGAGCTAGCACAGCTGTGGGTCATTAACAATAATCACTGCCCGCCAGCATGAAAGGAAGCAGAGCATGAGTACCCCCTTTTCTTCCCTTTCCCTGTAAGAAGCCATCTGGACAAGGCAGTTTGGAATAATCGTTAGTAAGGGAATTTGATTCTGTTTGACTTTATTTAAAGTCCTCTTGTAGACCACACCATTGCTTTGACTTTGAAATCTGGGACTGAGAAGTCCCAAAATAAAAGCACACCTCTCGGTTTGCAGCACCACGTTGCTGACCTAAATGAAAGTTCACAGCAGAGAGGGAGGTTATTCCCCTCACTGGAAGATGGAGGGAGTGTGACGCACTGCAGAGGCCAAGGGCTCTGTGTTGCATTGCATTCTGATTTGGGTTGACAGGCCAGCACTATCTCTGCTGTCTGGTAGAAATGTGAATGTGCTTATAATCACCACTTTACCTAAAAACCCAGCTCTAATATTTATTTAGAAATAAAATAATTTGAAGGAAATAGTTTTACAAAAAAAGAAAAAGAAAGAAACTCCTAAATTTTGGAATATAAAATCGACTTACGGCTTCATCTTTCTCTTTTGTCTGGCTTCCCTTATTTCATTCACCAAAGTCATTTCGCGTGAAATTTTAAATTAAAAAATAATCCAAGCCACTGTAATTATTCACTTAGTAGATGAAACAGCACTCTACTACTTCTAATCCATTTGCCATCTTTTAAATTTGTATTATACTTTGAAGATATAGAAATATATTCAGTGAAAACAACCTGTTTGAAGACACGGATTTCAACTGACCAGTTTTATTTCTTCTTACAGAGAAGTTATATATTCCTCTTCGAAAGGCACACAAAAGAAGACACTATATAATGAAATCACAGAGGAGTTTTAGTGGCCTTTTACTAGGAATCAGTTGCTTCATGATATATTTAAATTTTTTTATTGTTTTTATCATTAGATAATAATAATGTGGTACCGATCATTTTAAAAATATAAGGATAAACTTGAACACTCAAAGTTAGCTCCTCAACATCTCATAAGTTACATATTGGCTCAAAGTTGTTGGCTATAAAACAATATGTTGGGTCAATGGGTAAAGAGCGGGATTCTCTATTATGGCATGTAAGATGCCCACAAATTATCAAACATGGGAAGTCCAGTTGGAAAATGTATAGGAATGGCCAAAAATTGAGGCATTCTCACCTAAAAAGAATAATTTTGTACCCAAAGAAACTCCATATACTGCTTTGTTGAACATAGAATGTTTGTAATCATAGTAGTAATAGCACTGAAGATGAGAAAAGATCATGACATTAACAGAAAAAAAAAAAGGTGTTTTACTTAGAAAACAATTTCCTTATAGCAGCTTCTGCTTTATAATATTTTACAGAATCCTTAATGTATAACATAGTATTTTAAAATAGTGTAGATTTGCTAGAAAGACATAATACACATTTGATAGAGAAAAAAAACAAAGCAAATATAATTTTATGCTTGATTATTTTAAGATTTTTTAAAAGAATAGTTTTTGTTGTCGCTTTGGTTTCAGTAATAGAAAAACTCAAGAAATTGTATTTTTTCTACTCTTATTTGATGTATTTATAAAGTTATATATTTAGCCCTGTTTAAATTGATCAATCAAGACACGAGGCTAGAAAGCTGCTAATGCTGCCTTGATGTTCAAAACCTTTTTGTGTGAAGGTTGACTCAGAGAATTATGTCAGTTAGATTTTTTCCTCAAGATCTAACTGGCGCTTGGTTTACAAAACTCAAAATGAATCCAACAAAAATAAGCTGGAAAAGGACTAGCTGTCCTCATTTGTCCTGCTGTCCTCTTTTCAAGCTATTTTTTTCCTTTCGTGGTAAAGTTTTTACTTTGGGGTTTCTAAAATGCCACAGCTAGCTGTATTTACATTTTGAATACCTAGTCATGTGAAAGCTTTAATTCTCTATTGGCATAGCTTTGAATGATGTGTTTCTTTGAGAATGATCCAAATAGAATGTTCTGGACTCACAAACAGCTGATGCTACCTCTTATGTGTATGAAAAGAACAAGCAGAATCTTCACAGTAATGGAATGATTCTAGAATAATTTGTACTGCTGCTAGAATAATTTGTACAACTAAAATAATTGGATCTCTTTAAAGACAATGTTATTAGAATCGTATGTTCAGTTCCTGTTATAGTATATGCCTGACCAGAGGGAGGACCTTGACAGAAATAAAGTGTCATTATCAAGAGAAGTTGCAGCAATATGATAGAATGAAAGGAAAAGAAAATCACCTTAGAATCACTTAGGGAGCCTGTCCTTGAAAGGAAAGGCTACCTTGAGGCCTTTGAACGGGCTTTAGTTACAAGGGTAAAGATGGAACTAGTTCTGCCTAGGAAAACAAAATAATACCTGGGTATCTGGGGGTTATCAGTGAGTTTAAAGGGGTGGCTGGTATGACTTTATAAAGTCTGCTGAAGCAGACAAGTCTACATCACTACTTCTTGGGCCAATTTCCAGCCTGAGTAATAGCTGTATTCAAACTAAAATAGCTAATTGCTATAGCTAAAAAGCTTTCTACTCAAGTCTGAGGCTGAGAAGTCACTTTTCTGTGAAAAATTGCTGTGAAAGAGCACCAGCCTCCACTATAATCCCGTACTCAGCCTCCAGGGACATCCTCCCCTACTCTGCCCTTCACTCATGCTGCCTAAAATTCACACCCCACCCACTGTTTCCGTGACTTACTTCAGGGAGACTCAGAAACCCAGCTTCCATATTTTGAACGTGTAATATTTGTGTACTTAAAATCTCCTCTCTGGTGTTTGAAAACATTTCAAAGTACCCATACAAAGCTTTTGTTTTTCTCCTTAGTTTCCTCCAACCCTAATCTTTCCCATCTCAATAAGTGGCACCACCGGCCCTCTGATGTCATTTCAGGATGTCATCATTATTATCTTTCTCTTATGCTTTACATCCAGTTCATCACCAATTCCTGTTAACTCTACTCCCAGAGTATATATTGAGTCCATCCATTTCCACTGCTACCTCTTTAGTTAAACCCATCATTATAGACAAACGTAATGACCTTCCCACTGCTCTCTCCGCTGCCTCTCTCGTCCTCTATGACCCATTCATCAGACAGCATACAAGGTGATTGTAAAAATATGCCTCAGAAACTCACTCTTCTTTGCTTAAAACCTCCCAATATCTTCCCTCTGTTCTTAAAATATATTCAGTCCCTTCACTATAACTCCAAGATACTACATGAAATTTATCTTAACTCCCCTCTTCAACTTTATTCCATACAATTGTTGCTCACTTTGTTACAGCCACACTTGTCTTCTCCTGTTTCTACAACATGCCACACTAATTACTTCCTTAGAGCCTATTCATCGACAGGAATTGAAAACAACCAGACTGATAAAGAACATGTGGCACATATACACCACTGAATGCTATGCAGCCATAAAAAAGAATGATTTCATGTCCTTTGCAGGGACATGGATGAAGCTGGAAACCATCATTCTCAGCAAACTAACACAGGAATGGAAAACCAAACACCACATGTTCTCACTCATAAGTGGGAGTTGAACAATGAGAACACGTGGACACGGGGAGGAGAACATCACACATTGGTGCCTGTCAGGGGGTGGGGGGAAAGGGGAGGGAGAGTATTAAGACAAATACCTAATGCATGCAGGGCTTAAAACCTAGATGATGGCTTGATAGGTGCAGCAAACCACCATGGCACATGTATACCTATGTAACAAATCTGCACGTTCTGCACACGTATCCCAGAATTCAAAGTAAAATAAAAAAAAAGAAAAGAAAACAACCAGCCCATAAGACTACACATTCCACGTGCAGCTACCACAGTTTCATCCTTTCTTGTTGAACTTCTCAGCACACAGTTTTCAAGCATCACTCACTAATGTCACTAGTGCATGCATTATCATCAAATCTAATGTCCTCTGCTCTTTTTTTGTCCTTGCTAAAGCAGTGGACGTTCTTGTATATATTCTATCTTTCAGAAATTATTTCCATGGGTTTTGGGGAACTTAGTGGCAATGGATATCAGAGGAAACTTACCATGTTAAGAATTATGCTGCCAGGGCTGCTGGGTTCTATTTCTAGCCCTGTCACTTATTAAATATATGATCTTGAGAAAGGTACTTAAACTCTCTAAGACTCAATTCTCTCACCTACAAATTCAAGCAACTACTTGGTGGTGTAATGTACATAAGGTGCCTAGCACAATGTCTGTCATAGAGTGAACATTAAATAAATAAAACCTATTATTATTACATGGCTCGATAGGCAACTTTAAAAAGAAGTAATACTGTGTATAATCACAAAAAATCCTGAAATCATTATTATTTGGTATGAGAGGAATGAAAATAAACCCTTCTTAGACCATCAAAACCCATTTATTCAAACATTTTGCTTTATTGTCTTTCTGCATTTCAACTCTGGGTTGAGCACAACTTGCTCTCAAAATAATGACTTAAACTAGTGAAGGTCAAAAAGCCAAATTTTCCCCAGGCTATAATTGTGATAAATTTCAGATGTGTTCTAAGAAAGTGATACATTGACCCAAATTCACTAAAGTACTTCTAATTACGATGTTGTTTATTACTATGACAAGTGTTTTGACCACAGGACTGATGTTAGATTCAAAGAGAGGTTTTGTTAACTTGCTGTAAATTTTAAAGTATGTGGGCTGTGTTTTCAACAAAAGACGAAGCTCTAATAATAGCAGGATCATTTTTTAAAGCCCCAAGAAATACATGGGTAGACAATCATTTTTATTTAAAAGATATCTTATAATTAGATTAAAATGTTTTTTTTTTTCCCCATACTGAAAAAAAGACAGGGTTAGCTGTTCAGAGGCTGAGATAAGCATTATATCTACAGGCTTCCAGAAAACCTAAGAGAATGGCACATGGCCTTCAGAAAGCAGACGGCAGAACACTAGCACATACAAAAGAAGGTAGGGATTCAAGGAGAAAAAATAAAACAATGCCAGCACTCAAAAATTACCTCATTACTGGCTTTCTTGGATTATTTACTGCTTGAAATGTGAGGGAAGCGTCTATCAGGGGTTTTCCTCCAAATTAAAAATAATAATAAAATTACATATGATTTCAATACATTTACTTCAGGCTCTTAAAATATAGGCGGGGAAAGAGATGGAAAGCTCATGTTGCTGTCCATAAAGACATGAGGCACGTACTAAAAGGCACCAGTATTCAGAGAGGCATGTTTCCTAAGATGCTACTTGCTCTCCAGAGTGGCCAAGCTGATGCTGACTACAGTCTATACATTATTAATGGTCGTGAGCCCATCTGGTCCTCGTAACATGAGCAAGGAGAATTTGGGTCACACGTCCTGAAATCTAGACCTGGGCCTTTCATTTAAATTGTATTAAGTGTGTGTGTGGGGGGGGAACACCTAATTTAAAATGGTAACACATACGCAGCTTTCACAACTCTTCTATTTTGCCTTTTGTGTATTCTTTCCTTCTCCAAGGTCTTGTTTTCAGGTCTTGTATTACAAATAATACAGAAGTGTTTTTTCAAGGTAAGATCCAATAATCAATGACATCAGACTCATCATGGGGGGTGGGGGTGACTAATCAGGCACATTCCTAGGTGCCACCCTAGACCTAGTGATCCAGTCAAGCTCCCTGTCCAATTTGAGAGCTACTGGGTTTTTTGAAAAACATTTCTTAAAGAACTGAAATCTCTTTTAAAGTCCTTAAGACAGCATGAACTGTGTCTTGTTTATTTTTAATCCCTCAAAATGCTGAACAAAGTTGCTGGCATAAAAAAGGTAACCAGTAAAGATCTGTTAAGTAAAACAAATGAACAGCAGTTGAATTTCAGGCACCAGCATTCATCAGGTGATTCTCCCTGTGTTCCACAAATACTCTCCAGCCAATCTTTCTACTAAGCAGTATTAGGGGCATTGGGGAGTACACTGGGAACAGCTACTTTATAGTAGTTTCAGGGTCCCAGTTAGGTAATGACTATGAGGTGGTATTTTCTTTTTTCTTGCAAAAAAACACAAAATGGTACAGTAACTCCCTTAAGCAGAGGCTACCCAAAGGAAGAGAGCTGCTTACAAGGGGAAATATATTCAATTCTAGATTTGAACAGTTGATTGGAGAGTTGTTATTTGATCTCAGAGGAATTAGTTGAATACTTAGTTGTACATTTCCATCAACTGTTGCTTCCTATGGGAGGATTTCTGTAAAACCTACATTTTATAATTTTCATCTAAGGAATTTTGTCAGTTACCAGTTACTTTTAGCTTCCAGGCATATGCAGTTTTAAACATCCAGGATGGTATGACCTAATGGGAAATTGTTTCAATCTGCGACTGATTTGCCAACAGAAATGCCAGTGTAAACCCAATGGCCAATCTTATAAATGTGTAGCACCTTACAGAGTTTTCAAGCATGCTCATAAATAGATAGAATAAGTATCATTGTAAGGTAGAGCCACTAAAGGGTAGTTGGTGCAGGGACACAACTGATCCCTTTGTCTTTTTCCTCTGTTATCCATTTAATTTCCCCTTTTCTCCAGCTACCCCCTCAGTAACTCTCAGAGGTTTACTTGGTGATGTAACCCAAATTCTCCTTGCTCATGTTACCAGGACCAGATCAATAGTCCTACTTGGGGAATGTGCTGTTTCCTGAGCCAAAAGAGGCCTACCAGGTACTATGCTTCCCTTTTTTTGTGGCAGGCAGTGCAAGGCATAACATTTTGTCTTTTACGTTAGAAGGATGTAATGGCACACTCTGACTACTGAAGCCCTAAAAATCTACTGTTGTGATGAGTCCCCGGATCTTCATGAGGTTTGTTTTCTACTCTCTGGAGCACGTGTAACTTACCAAGACCTCCAGCATACCAGCCACCTCTTACTCATCTTGCTAGATCAGCATGATGTCATTGATTTGATGGACCAATATGGCATTCTGTGAGATGTCCAAGTCATCCCAATCTATTCAGACTATATCAGGACAGAAAATAAGAGAAAAACTGTGAACATATATTGCTGCCTATTCCATGGGGACACAAACTATTTCTGATCCTCTTTCCTAAGATAGAAAAAAAGCACATTTGTCCAATCACTGCATGCTTATGACATACTTGAAGCCATATTAATCTACTCTAGCCAAGGTACTACCTTTGGTATGGCAGAAACCTACCAACATATCTACCCACTTACTAGAATCTGTAATCACAGGCATTTTCTCTGATCATTATCAAAGATAATGGTAATCTTTGATAATCATTTCTGCGTTTCACTAGACCCCTATGTTCTCTTCAAGAACATAATCCCGGGAGGCTGAAGCAGGAGAATGGCGTGAACCCGGGAGGCGGAGCTTGCAGTGAGCTGAGATCCGGCCACTGCACTCCAGCCTGGGCGACAGAGCGAGGAAAAAAAAAACAAAAACAAAAACATAATTCCAGTAATTTCCTCTCTTTTTCTCCTACATCAAATTTCTTTCTTTTCATTATTATTGCCATTAACACATATAAGATAGATACATGCCCTTATTTCTTTATTACAATAAAACCTCTTTACCTGACTTTCTTTTTTGGCTACAGAGTGATTTTACTTTTCCCTTATGCAACAAAACTCACAGATTTGCTAAACTCCATTTCTCTCCTACAGTTCTCTTTTAAACACATTCCAGACAGACTTTTACAACCACCAATCTACCAAAGCTTCTCTTTTCAACTTGACCAATATCCAAACGAGATCCAATGGTCATATTTTAGTACTCATCTTAATTGACCTAATGAAACATCCAATGCACATGATCACTCTTTCTTAATAAATTTTATTCATCAGTCTGTTTTTGTGTTCTTTCTTGGTATCTATTGCTAGTTCTCTTTCTCCTCCATGGTCTTCGGGCTTTTTCTTTTCTGCATACACACTTTCGCTGTGTCATTCAGTATAACCATCTCATGACTTAAGTACTGTCTATGTGCTGACAGTCTCACAATTCATGTCTCCAGACCAGGCCTCCCCCTTAAATTCCACATTTGCCTATCTTCCTTTCTACTAAATACACCCACAGGGATGTCTAATATTCATCTAAAAATCAAGAAGTCTAAAATTAACTTCTGATCTCACCTGAAGCTTCCCACATCTCAATAAATAGCAACTCCTTCATTTGGGACAAAGGCTTGGTATCCTCTTGACTCCTTTCTTTTACTTGTAACCTACATCCTTTCTGTCAGGAAATCCTGATGATTTTGCCTTCAAAATATATCCAGAATCCAACCATCCCTTTCTGCCATCTTCCTGGTTCGATCCATCATCTTCTCTCAGACAGATTCCTCAAATAGACTTCTCATTGGTTTTGCTGCTTAACTCCTACTTCCTTCAGTCCATTTCTTTTTTACGAGATAGGGCCTCATTCTGTTGCCCAAGGTGGAGTGCAGTGGTGTGATAATGGCTCACTTTAGTCCATTCTGAATATATCAGCCAGATAGATTGTAACATTTCTCTGCTCCAAACCTTGGTAAGCTCTGCAGTCTCCAAAAGATAAATGCAGAATTCCTCAAGAGTTCATAGAACCTTAGATGATATGGTCCCTATTACTTCTCTAGCTCACTTCCTTTCTCACCCACTCTTCACCAAATCTCCTAGCTATTCTGGAGTACTTTAGGCAGGATCCCATCACAGGATATATATATTAATATGATATATATGTATACACATACATGTGTATATACACACACATATATAATGTGTATGTGTATATTTATATATGCATATATGTGTATATATTATATGTGTCTATTATATATGTATATATATGTATATACACACAAATGTATATGTATATATGTGTATGTATATATATGTCAGGTCTATTGACTATGACTGGAATATTCTTCCTTCAACTCCTGCAGGTATTTGCTCACATGTCCTTTCTCAGTTGGATCTATTCTAACCACCCTGTTTAAATTGAAACCGCCCTTTCTCATGACTCCTGAATTCCTACTCTACTTTAGTTTTTCATTTTCCCTTAGCACCTACATTGTTTTACATGTGATGTAAATTATTTATATATTATATATGTTCTTTCTTCTGGTTAGAATGTAGGCTTCATTTCCTCAGTGATTCCAAACTCTTAGAATAATACTGGCATAAGAGGGCCTCAAAAAACTATTTGATGAATGAATAAATGGACTTTATTAACATTACAAAACAAGACCTGAATATATAGGTATATCGTATCGCAAAAGGATAGACTATCTTAACAATATCAATTCTCCTCAAATTTACAAAAATTCAATCCCAAACAACTGATCTTAAATTATAAAATTCAAAATTAAATCCAGACTATGCTAAACAATTATAAACAAGAAGAATAAGATTGGTAGTGGTATTGCCACTGGTCTAGATAAATAGATCAATGGAATCAAATAAAGAAGATATACTATGTAGCAACTTCGAACATTATAGTGATAGCCTTGCAGATCACTAGTAAAAGAAATGAAAATAGAAATTCATATCATATGAAAAGTATAATTATATTCCCATTTCACAAAAATTAATTCTAAGTTGCTTAAAGAGCTAAATATGAAAATAAAACCTTAAAGCATTTAGAATAACCATAGGAGACTACTTTTATGACATGGTGTAGAAAAACATTTCTTAACCAACACTTCAAAGAGACAAATCACCAAAGAAAATATTAATAAATGTGACTCCATTATGACAAAACACATATAAACACAGTCTTAGCCACCTAGAGACAATATTGGCAAAATATTTAATGGCTAAAAGATTAGTATTTATGATACAGGCATTTTAAAAGCTTACAAATCTCTAAGAAAAAAAGAAACTTGACAAACAAAAACATAAACATGTATATCACAGAATAAATGATCCATATAAATGTGGAAAGATTAAAGCTACAATAACATAATATTTACAGCCATCCAAGAAATAAATATTAATAGGTCTGACAATATTAGAAGATGAATTGGTACTATTTTAGAGAATAATCTGAAATATCTAATGATAGTAAAAAATACACACCTTAAGACTCTGCAACACCTTTAGGCAAATCCTCTTGAAAAAATACTACCTCTATGCTCAAGAAAATATACAAAGCTGTCCCCTATGAAATTTCTACCAATAGCAGTTAATGATAAGACAGGAATTTGTCGCTGAAGAAGATAAATTTATAATTGGATATATTTAAGCTGAGTTACTTGAAATATGATGAAAAATATGGTTAATGGTTGGAGTAGATTGTTTGAAATAAAGGGAACCAAGGAATTGTAAAATCAAGATGTTAGAAGCATCCTTAGTGAAGCTACAGGCAAAAGATGAAATGGAGGTAAAGGCTACAACCTAATTATTAGAATTCGTGAGAAATACAGAGAGTTTCTCTCTGGAGAGAAAAATACTAAAGAGGATCATAAAAGGGGGAGACTTGTACTTCAAAAGAGAAATCTGATTTAATTTGCAAAACAACAATGGAAATTGCCTTGTGAGTCAGGAGAAGAGAGAAAAGAATATCAATAGGCAGATCTCAAAGAAACAGGAGATGACAAAGAATAAGTCTAATTTAAGTTAAGGCAGAAAGAATAGCAATTTGCATGTCACTTATACGCAATTCTCCATTTATTCCATGTTTCTTTGTTTTCAGTTATAAAGATAAAGATTTTATGATGTTACAAAACATCCATAATTATATTTCTAATCTTTCCCAATTGTTTGATTAGAAACCTTGATGTGATCAAGAGTAATTATCAAAGCAAACACCAGGCTTAGCAATCAGGCAGATGTTTAGCCTCTTCCTCTATTACATATGATATTCTGAATAGGAAGGTGATATAGCTTGGATATATGTCGTCTTTAAATCTCATATTGAAATGTAATCCTCAGTGTTGGAGGTGGGGCCTGATGGCAGGTGATTATTGGATCATGGAGGTGGATTTCTCATGGTTTAGTTCCATTCCCTTGGTGCTGTCCTCCTGATAGTGAATGAGCTCATGAGATCTGGTTGAGTAAAAGTGTGTGACACGTTCCCTCCCACTCTTTCCCTCTTGCCCCTGACTTAGCCATGTAACATGCCTGTTTCCACTTTGCTTTCTGCCATGAGTGAAAGCTCCCTGAGGCCTTTACAGAAGCTGAGTAGATGCTGGTGCCATGCTTCCTGTACAGCCTGCAGAATCATGAATCTATTAAACCTCTTTTCTTTATAAATTACCCAGCCTCAAGTATTTCTTTATACCAACACAAGAATGGACTAACATAGAAGGCATAACTTTGTTGATCACTTTTGGTTGAATTTGAAGATGCTGTAAAGTAAACTGAAGCCCATGTAAAGAAGAAATAACCACAATTTATTTTTTTCTCTTTCATTTTTAATTTGCTATCTTTATTGGACATTAGATTTAGGATAAATAGTTTAAATATCAGTTTAGTCTGGAATCCTGGAAAAGAAGGAAAGAAGGAAGATAGAAAGAAGGAAAGAAAGAAGGAAAGAAAGAAAGAAAAAGAGAAAGAAAGAAAGAGAGAGAGAGAGAGAGAAAGAAAAGAAAAGAAAAGAAAAAAGAAAAGAAAAGAAGGAAAGAAGGGAAAAAGAAAGAAATATGGGGTTAATTCTATTAAATTGGATTATAGACTGTATTACCAGTTGAAAGGGCTTCAACCTTTTAAATGAAGCCATAATAAAACAGTCCAGTTAATTACCAAAGGGCCACATTAAGAACTGGGAAAAAGACCCATTGAGTAGACAGGCAAGGAAGGGCTAATTTGTAAGAACCTCTTATGGCATTCTACTCTCCAACCAGGCCTCTTCTCCTCTAAACCATCGTATACTATAAAAGAACCTCTCCTGTTTTTTCCTCACCCACTATTCCTAATCTTGACTCTTATTTAATGAACAAATACTGGTTAAATATAGACTTAACTTTAAAATGTATTTACTCAAATATATTATTAAAAATCATATTAAAACTTCTTGAGATATTCTTCTCAATAGTTGGTTTGATTTAATTTTGAAAAGTTCCAAAGAACTATTTTTGAGCTCCAGTGTTTAATAGTCAAAAATCGGGGCATAGACACCTCACCACCTTATGTGGGATCTGCCTCTCTGCGCCACACACACGTGGGGAACTCAGAGCAAGCCACATCCCCTCCTCTGGCCACAGTTAATTCATATGATGGTGGTTAACTCATTCAAGCAGAGTCAGAATCCCTTTACCCAGAATTTGGAATTGGGACTAAGAGAGCAATTCAATTCCTTTCCAGAAAGGAATTTAGCAGCGTCTTGTTTGAGAACCTGAGAAGCAGAGTGAGTCAATGTATGAAGAGAAAGAACAAAGCATATGTGAAGGGAAGAATCAGAAGACTCAGAGAAAAACAGAGAGTAAAGATGAGGAGGGGAGCTTGACAAAGTATCCTTGTTTTCAAGGGTTTGGGTGCATTTCAACTGTAGCGTTTCACGAAATCATTCAGTCTTTTTAGAGTAAGTTATTTCTCCCTAAGCTGGTTTAAATGGGTTTTCTGTTATTTGAAAACAAGAGTTCTAGCCATTATAACCACTTTCTAATCATTACTAATCATGGAATTACTAATCCCTATGCCTACTTACGTTTTTCAAATTATAAACTCCTTCAGAATAAAATCTGGTTTATAATCATGTTAGTGACCCTGCTTCATCAACCGTCTCTCTGGGCTTCACCTCAAAGTATTACTCTGCAATACAGTGATTGAACTGCTAAGAAAAGTCTATTAAATAGATGGATTTATTGAGTGATAGAGGCTCCAACTGTCTAGACTTGTAAGTGTGCAATGTTCTCTCTTCTGCTTTTGCCCCATCCTTTTATTTTGACCATTTAAGATGAATTTTAAATACCAGGGCCATGACTGATAGAACCGCTACTGCTCTCAGATGTAAAAAGAACACCATGGTACAAATGACAAGTTACCTTCTAGAGTAATCTAAGCCATGTCTACTGAACCAGTTCTCCACAAATGAAATACATTTAGTTGTACGCTCCAGTTCTTGATTATTTGGGGAAAAAATAGCACAGAACCCTGAGGCCAGATGCCTTTAGTTATGTCCTATATATGCCTGTAAAAGGTTTTGTTTTTTAACGGTATGAAACACACTGATTCATATATTAGTTCTCGCCTTTCTTTATATGTAAAAGAAGGAAGTTGAATTACTACATGATCTCTAAGACGGCTTCCAAGTTTTAACATTCTTTGACTAAATTCTTCATAGAAGGATTGACATTATAAACTATCAACAGCCATTATAACACTTTTGTTGAATTTCAACAGATGGGACAACCACAGCAAGGCACCAATTGCTGTTAATGGCAACTAAATAGGACATATGTATATATATGAAGAGTTGTTTCCTCTCCACAGACAAACTGCTTTTTCTTGACTTTTTAAATATGCTTCACTCAGCATGTAACTATTCTTAATTAATATGTCCTTTTACATACTTTTTCTTTAGAAATTTTTTCAGGAATGGATTTTAATGCTAATAACTGAAGTAGGTATAGTTTTAAAAATTTATAAGTTATTTTGTATGTCAAAGCATACTTTTCTCAAATGACCATGATCAATCTTTAAAGAAATTTCATTAACATTTTATTTATTTACATTTTTTACTTTTTTAGAGACAGGATCTTGCTCTGTCACCCAAGCTGAATATTTTTAATGTCTCTAAAAAACAGGAATAAAACAAGTTGCATCCTAAACTTTCATGAGCTTACTGTATTGAGAACGTTTCCAAACCCTGGCACAGGAAGAGCAACCCAGATGGAGCGCAGTGGTCTCCTTACATTGAGGAGACAGAGTTGAAAGTACAGGAGACGAAGGCAACAGGAGATTTAGGGCAGAATACTGGAGGGGTGACAGTCACACAAAAATAGAATCCTGGATGTTTGCAGAGCTCCCTCCACTTGAAGTCTCCAGCTGATTATTGATATGAACATACATATGAGATAACTACATGAGGTCAGGTAAAGAACCACATGAAAGAATTAGGGAGAACAGTTCCCATAGATCCTATAGCACTAATAATAGCTGGTATTCTCATCAGCCAGAGTGGTAAAAACCTTGCAATACATACAGAGTTAAGTAGAGTACCCAGAGAATATTACCTCAATTATGGAAGAAAATATAATTTTAATATAGTCATATCTAGCATCCAATAAGGCTATATTCACAATGTTTAGCATTTAAAAAACATGATTAGGCATTCAAAGAAGCAGAAATATTATTCA
This sequence comes from Rhinopithecus bieti, assembly GCF_001698545.2. Taxonomy (NCBI): domain Eukaryota; kingdom Metazoa; phylum Chordata; class Mammalia; order Primates; family Cercopithecidae; genus Rhinopithecus; species Rhinopithecus bieti. The sequence continues at coordinate 1,705,100 of NW_016812542.1, forward strand.
TAATGAGGAGAAATAGCAATCAATCAAAACTGACCACAATATGACACAGATGATAGCATTAGTAATACAAGGACTTTATATGGATATTCTTATGCTCAAGGTAGAAGAAATAAAAAGTACATTCAGAAAGAACATAGGCTTTTTAGACAGATGATTAATGTATTTATTATACAAATTACTAACTCATTTCTCATCTATGAATCTAGGTTGATAAGCTATTGGAATATGAAAGCCCATCCTGGCAGCCATGGACCTTTGCTGTGGTCAGAATGAGTTGCAAAGAAAATAAGGAGCGTTCCCTTCACCCAGCTTCTCTACACTAGCCTCTTACATAATTATGGTACATTATTAATAGCAAGAAATTAACATCAATATAATGTTATTAACTAAAGACTTTATTTAGGTTTCAGCAGTTTTTTCCCTAATGTTCTTTTTTTAAGCCATCATCAATTTTCTAGAGGTGAAACACAGAGGTTGAAATAAAAAGTTAATGATATAGGATTAATAGCAAGGATTAAAAGTAAGGATTATACTCTTTAGAGAAAAGATTAGTGAATATGAATAAATAAAATAAAACCAACCAATATGAAACACACAGAGAGAAAAAAGAATTTAAACAAACAAACAAAAAATAGAGCAACAGTAAAATGTGAAGTAACTTCAAGTAGCCTAACACACATGTAATTGGAAGACTTGCAGATCAGGCAAGAGAGACAGGCAAGGGCATTAAAAGTATTTGAAGAAATAATGGCCAAAATTTTTCCAAAATTGGTAAAATTCTAAACCTGCAGATCAAAGAAGCACAAAGAATCACAAAGAAGCACAAGTAAATGAATCATCAGAGAAACTACACAAAGGCACATCATAATCAAATTTGTCTTAAACCAGTGATAAAGGGAAAATATAAAAAGAAGAAAAAAAGACATTTAAAGAGAGGAACAAAGATATGAATGAAGCATGTTTATCAAAATAGAAGATAGTTAAGCAACATCTTTAAAGTATTGAAAGAAACATTTGTCAGTCTAGATTTCTATGCTATGCAACAATATTTATGAAAAAAGAAAGTGAAAGAAACACTATTTTCAGACACAAAATCTGAAAGGATTTTTTACCAACACTTAAAAAATGTTAAGAAAATTATTTAAGCATTCAGAAAATAATACCATATGGAAATCTGTAGCTACACAAAGAAATGAAGAGCTATACAAAGAAATAGAAAAGATACAGAAAAATTTTAACTAAGTTATTCTTACATTTTAAATAACTTTAAAACTAATTTTCTGACAAAGGTGTAAAGGCATTTCATTGGAAAAGGATTCTCTGTTCAACAAATAGTGCTGGAAAATTGGCAACCCATATGTAAAAGCAGAAACAGAGACCATACCTCACACCATATACAAAAATTAACTCATGATGGAAAAGAATGCACTGACGGTGAAGTAGGATGCTCCCGCCCCTCCCAAAGCCAAAGCAAAGGCTTTGAAGGCCAAGAAGATAGTGCTGAAAGGCATCCACAGCCACACAAGAAAGAAGATTTGCAAGGGCCCAAGACACTGTGCCTCCAAAGGCAGCCCAAATATCCTTGGAAGATCCCAGGAAAAACAACCTTGGCTACTATGCCAACATCAAGTTCCCCTGACCACTGAGTCAGCCATGAAGAAGAGAGAAGACAACAACACACTTGTGTTTGCTGTAGATGTTAAAGCCAATGAGCACCAGGTCAAACAGGCTGTGAAGAAGCTGTATGGCATTGATGTGGCCAAGGCCAACACCCTGATCAGCCTGATGGAGAGAAGAAAGTATATGTTCAGCTGTCAACTGGTTCCTGATGATGATGCTTTTGATGTCACCAACAAAATTAGGATCATCTGAGACTAGCTTGCTACTTCTCTCTCTAAATAGATAGATACATAGATAGATAGATAGATAGATAGATAGATAGATAGATAGATAGATAGATATAATTTCACCACTAAAAAATTTAACTTGTAATGGATCATAGTCTCAAATGTAGAAGGAAAAACAATAGCTCATGACTGTAATCCCAGCAATTTGGAAAGCTGAGGCAGAAGGATCACTTGAGCCCAAGAACTTGAGGTTTCAGTAAGCGATAATTGTGCCACTGCTTCCAGCCTTGGCTTCAAAGTGAAACTCTACCTCTAAAATAAATAAATATTTTTTTAATGGGTAAAGTATATGAACAAGCGTTTTACTAAAGAAGATGTATGAGTGATTAACAAGGACATAAAATATGTTCAACATTATTAATCATCAGTAAAATGCAAATTTGAACTACAGTGAAATATGTTTTCAAATACAACAGAATGAGTATAAGATACAAAACAGACATTAACAAATGTTGATGAAGATGTGGAGAAAATGGATCCCTTAGACATTGCTGGTGGAAATGTAAAATAGTGCAGCCATTTGGAAAACAGTTTGAGAGCTTCTTATAAAGTTAAACATACAACTACCATAAAACCCATCAATTTCACTCCTTGTTGTCTACTCAAGAGAAATGAAAACATATGTTCACAAAAAGACATCCACATGAATGTTTATAACAGCATTATTCATTATAGCTGAAAACTACAGACTCTATCTGGATTCCTTTCCCTGTACCACGGCTTGGAAGCTCTCTCAATGTAGTAAGCTGATAAAAGTTTAGTGCTCAAGTTGTTTTACTCTTGTTTCTTAGAGGCATTAAAATATTAATAAAATGTATTTTAAGATTAATTATGATCATTGTGAGAAAAATTATAATTTTATGTTCAAAATAATTTATAATTAAAATTTAAAAACTATATCGACTTTCAGAAAGTATAACCTTACTACCAGTAAGGTTCTTATACCATATATGATATAATATAATACAATACTATATGAAGCTAGACTGTGATAAATTAAAGATGTACATTACAGACTTTAAAACAACTGCTAAAAACTCAAACAAACTGTTATAGCTAATAGGTTAATTATGAAGACAAAAATTAACTTTAAAAAATAGCTAATTCAGCAGAAGGCAAAGTGGGCACAAAGGAACAAATAAATATGGGACATATAAGAAAAAGTAACAAATTATAGACTCAAACACAATCATAGAGATAATCACATTAAATATAAAATATCTAAATACCCCAATTAAAAGGCAGAGGTTGTCAGATGTATAAAAAGGTAAGACTCAACTATATGCTGCCTACAGGATTCTACTTAAAATATGAATACACAAAGAGATTAATATGGTTTGGCTGTGTTATCACCCAAATATCATCTTGAATTGTGGTTCCCATAATCCGCATGAGTCATGGGAGGGACCATGTGGAGATAATTGAATCACAGAGGTGGTTTCCCCCATCCTGTTGTCAGTGATAGTGAGTTAGTTCTCACAAGATCTGATGGTTTTATTAAGGGGCTTCCCCCTTCGCTGGGCACTCATTCTTCTCCTTTCTGCCATCATGTGAGGAAGGACATGTGAGCTTGCCCTTCCACCATGATTGTAAGTTTCCTGAGTCTCCCTAGCCCTGCAGAACTGAGTCAATTAAACCTCTTTTCTTTATAATTCCAGTATTGGGCAGTTCTTATAGCAGCATGAGAATGAACTAACACGTAGATTAAAATACATCAATGGAAAAGACATATCATGCTAAAACCATTTTTTTTAAATCTGGAGTATCTACATAAATATTAGAAAAAGATGATTTCATGAAGCAGATAAGATTACTAGGAATAAATATCCATGAAGAAGTGGATTCATGAAAAAGATAAAACAAATAATCTCAAATGTTTATGCACTTAACAGCATAACTTTAATGTTTATAAAGAAAATCCATAATGGAATATATGATGGAACTAAGACAATATAAGGTAAGCAACAATTATAGTCAAAGATTTCAACTTACCTCTTAATAATTGGTAGAACAAAGAGATGTAAAATCAGTTAAGATACAGAAAATTTGAACAGCAGCATCGATCAACTTGATCTGATCCACATTTATAAAATACTTCACACAAAAATATCATAAGGGACACTCATTTCCAGTGCCCACAAAACATTTACCAGGCAAGACTATATTCAGACCCACAAGTTTTAAAGAACATAAATCATACAAATGTATTATCTGACCAGAGTGAAGCTTAGTTAGACATTAATAACAGAAAGATATCTAGAAATTCTCTAAATATTTGGAAAATAAACAACACACTTCTAAATAACCTATGGGTTAAACAAGAATACAAAAAGAAAAACTAAATGAATTTGTGGAATTAAATTAGTGTTTAATTTATACTACTAAACACCTATATTAAAAAAGAAAGGTTTAAAATTGGTCAGGTGGGTGGCTCACACCTGTAATCCCAACACTTTGAGAAGCCGAGGGAGGCAGATCACCTGAGGACAGGGGTTCAAGACCAGCCTGGTCAACATGGTGAAACCCTGTCTCTACTAAGAGTACAAAAAATTAGCGGGGCATGGTGGCATATGCCTGTAATCCCAGGTACTCAGGAGGTTGAGGCAGGAGAGTCACTTGAACCTAGGGGGTGGAAGTTGCAGTGAGCCAAGATCAAGCCATTGTACTCCAGCCTAGGAAAAGAGTGAAACTCTGTCTCAAAAAAAAAAGAAAGGTCTAAAATCAATGACCTAAGCTGCCATGTAAAGACACTAAAAAAAAAGAGCAAATCAAACACAAAATGAGCAGAAATAAGAAAATAATTAAGATTATAATATCATTATTAAATTAATTATGCATAATTATATATACTTGTACTAATTAAATATTTCAGACAATTATATAATAATTCAAAGCAAAAAATTCAGTCATATGGTAAACATAATGTTCTCCATTGTTTATAAAGGCCAATGAAAATTTAAAACAATTGTTCCTTTGAAAAGATCAGTAACATAAATAAACCACTAGCCGATTTTTCAGAAAATGTAAGAGGAGAAAACTCACAAAATACTAATATCAAGAATGAAATAGGAATCATAACTATAGAACCCACAATTATAACTTTTAAAGTAACTAGATTTGTCTTTTAAAACTTCTCCATATAAAAACTCCAGGCCCATATGATTTCACCAGTGAATTTCACCAAATGTCTAAGGAATAAGAACTATCAATTCTATACAAACTATTCCATAAATTGAAGAAAAGGGAATACTTTTCAAGTCATTCTTTAAGAAGAGAATTAGCTGAGAGGAGGTCAAAATGTCAACATTAATAGGAGTTTGAAAGAAGTCAATTCCAAGTCTCATAGATGACCTTGAGGGGCTCAAAACTTCAGTAGAGGAAGTCACTGCAGATGTGGTGGAAAGAGAAAGAGAACTAGAATTAGAAGTGGAACCTAAAATTGTGACTGAATTGTTGTAATATCATGATAAAATTTGAATGGATGAGGAGTTGCTTCTTCTGGATGAGCAAAGAAAGTGGTTTCTTGAGATAGAATCTACTCCTGAAGAAGACACTGTGAACACTGTTAAAATATCAACAAAAGATTTAGAATATTACATATGCTGAGTTGATAAAGCAGCAGCAGGGTTTGAGAGGACTGACTCTAATTTTGAAAGAAGTTCTACTGAGGGCAAAATGCTGTCAAGCAGCAACACATGACGTGCTACAGAAAAATCTGGGAGAAGGAATAGTCAACTGATGCAGCACACTTCATTGTTGTCTTATTTTTTTAAATTGCCACAGGCATTTCTACTTTCAGCAACTACCATTTTCATCAGTTAGCAGCCATCAACACCAAGGCAAGACCCTCTACCAGCAAAAAGATTCAGAATAGCTAAAGACTCAGATGACTTAGTATTTTTTTTTACAATAAAATATTTTTAAATTAAGGCACATATATTGTTTTAGGCATAATACTATTACAAACTTAACAGGCTACAGTATAGTACAAACATAACTTTTATATGCACAGGGAAATCAAAAGATTTATGTGAATTATTTCATTGCAATATTCGCTTTATTGTAGTGGTCTGGAACTGAACCTGCAATATCTCCAAGGTATGCCTGTATTAATGTGCATGGATCAGAGGATGCAATATAAATAACATACCAATTCTTCCCATGGTTATCTACAGATTCAATGTAAATTCAATCAAATTGCCAACAGGGTTTTGGTTTTGTAAATATCAGTGTGTTAATTCAAATATTTATATGAAAAGGCAAAGGAACAAGAATAGCTAAAACAATTTTGAAAAAGTAAAAGTTGGAGGACTCAAACTACCTAATTTCAAGTTTGATTATAAAGCTGTGATAAAAACAGTATAGTACTGAAATATCTATAGATCAATGAAATATAGTCCAGAAATAGACCTACACATACACGATAAATTGATTATCAACAATGGTGCAAAGGCAAGTCAATGAAGAAAGGACAGTCTTTACCAACTAGATATTTACATGTAAACAACAATGGACCTCATTCCATACCTTCTACCATACACAAGTATCAATTCAAAAGGATCACAGCTCTAAAATGAAAATCAAAAACCATAAACTGGCTAGAAAAAAATATAGGAAAAAATATTTGAGACATTCAGTTAAGCAAAACTTTGTTAGATATCACACTAAAAGCACAAGCCATAAAGGAAAAAGTGGTAAGTTGGACTTTGTCAAAATGCAAAACTTCTGTTCTTCAAAAGACCCTATTAAGAGAACAAAAAGATAAGCCGTAGACTGGTAGAAAATACTTTCGATTCATATATTTGATAATGGACTTGTAGTCAGAATATATAAATAACTCTAAACGCAATAATAAGAAAACATTTCAGTTTAAAAATAGGACAATGATTTGTATAGACAGTTCATAAGAAAAGATGTATCAATGGAAAATAAGCCTATGAAAACATAATCAACCTCAATAGGTATTAGAGAAGTGCAAATTGAATCCACAGTGAGATACCATAACTCATCTATTAGAACAGCAATAATAACAAACAAACAAACAAAAACTGGCAATACCAGGTGCTGGCAAAGATGTTTAGATTTTTTACACTGCTGATGGGAATACAAAATGGTACACCCACCTTAGAAAACTGTTCATCAGTTTCTGATAAAATTAACATACACTTATTATATGATCCGACAATCCTACTCCTATTTATGCTAGAGAAATAAAAACACATTCACACATTCTGCACATTGATGCTCATAACAGCATTAACTATTATCACCAAAAACTGGAAACAAACAAAATTTTCTTTGTGTAAAGAATGGATAAATAAATGTGCCTATTCATATCATGAAATACTACTTAGCAAAAAAGAATAAAAAATCTGCTAATACACAAAACAATATGAATAAATCTCAAGTGCATCACGCTAAGTGAAAGAAGGCAGACTCAAAGGGTTTATACTGTATGATTCAATTTATATGACATTCTGGCACAGGAAAAATTATAGGGATATAAATCAGTTGCCAGAGACAACTTGGAGGAGAGGATGACTAAGGACCATGGGGAGATTTTTGAGGTGTGGGAATTATTTTATATTTTGATTTTGATGGCATTCTCATGACTGTACTGTATGTGTTTGTCAAAACCTACAAAACTATCTTCTAAAAGAATAAAGTATTATATTTTGACAAAATAAGACACAAAGAAAAAAACCAGCTTCATTTTTCAATTAGAAATACAAAGTCATTCCTATGAAAATAAAAGTTCAATAAATCTAATTAAAAGTTCTACAATATTATATACTCAAAATAACAGTATGGGAGATTATTATTTGAGTTTTATATAGTTATTATTTTTGAGCTCCATTCTGAGGCGGACTATCTACAGCTGATCTTCGTTATTTGCAGAGTCTATATTTATGAATTTGTCCACTTGCTAAAATGTATTTGTACTCTCAAAATGGCAGGGCATTTTCATGGTCATGTGTGGACACATGCAGGGTGGCAAAAAACTGAATGACCTGACATATACATTCTCAGCTGAGGGGAAACAAGGCGATGCTCTGTCTTTATGTTTCAGCCATCATACTGTATACAAGTGTCCTTTTCTTGGTCTACTTAGTGACACCTTTTTCACAATTTAATGCTTTTTATTGGCAATTTTGTCTTTTAAATTGGCCCCCAAGCATAGTGCTGTAGTGCTATCTATCTAGTGTTCCTAAATGCAAGAAGTTTGTGCGATGTGTCTTATGTTACAATCTATGTATACCCAATTTTAAAAGTATCTCTAGTTATAAGTCAATTATTGAATAAACATAAAATATTCACACTCTAATAAAGTTAATTGCTATAATCTTTCTACCTTTAAAGTTAAATAACGTTCTTTAAATATATGTTGAATTCCACGGTTTTGAGATTACTGGATATGGTTGTAGAAATAATATAAAGTTAATAAGTATTTTATTTATACTTGATTGAATGCTTTTGAAAAACAGAATTTAGTAATAATTGAAATGATCAAGGTAAGTTTTCAAAAAGTTGCATTCTTACAACCAGCAAATGAAGCAGACAGTATTATTATCCCAGTTTTAGAGATGAAGCATCCAGATTCAATGTGGTTACACTAACACCTTCAAGGTTAAAGAATCTAGTGCCTGAGGGAACAGTTTTAAACTTTAGTGGGTCTGACTCCAAAGCTCCTTCAGTCACTACAGGAGCTGAATATTGGCACAGTTTTCTTGTCTTTTCATTTTTTTGTAAATGATATTTTAGAAATAGTACAGAATTTCAGAAGTCCAACATCATAGTCATTAGTTTGCATCACCTTGCCTTTACAGTCAACAAATTTAATTGGGGAAGAGGCATATATCAGAAAGATTTTTCCATAATTATTTCAGAAATTATCACATTGATTCTGTAGATTGCCCTATTCATGAGCATTCACGTGTTGTTTTTAGAAAAATAATTAAATGTCCCTTTCTCCATAAATAAAGCTTTATATAATGCATTTTAATGGAAGTGAAGGTAACAGAAGAAACTATTTCCTGATGTGTAACCTTCTAAATGTGTAATGTGTTTTTTACTTTGTACTTCATTCTGTATTTGTGAATTTGCCCACTCAAATTTATTTGTAATCTCAAACTCATACCCGTGGCACTTTCATAGTCACTTTATACAAAGAATGAATAGCACACTTGTTGGCCAAAGTTCTTGTTCATTGAATATATGAATCTTGTTGGCTCTGATTAAAAAAAAAAGTTAATCAACCTAGAAAATACCTGATTTAGTGTCTTCCTACTGCCATAAAGTTTCCTCTATTGTTTGCTTCCCTCTCAAATACATGCCAGCCTGTTGAATTATGCAAAAACAAATACAAAAAAGGAAAACATTATATCTACTTTTTGTGTTATTTTAGATTTACATGGTTATTTTTGAGAGATAACAAATACAGAAAATTCAATAGCAAATTTAATTGATTTGGGAAAGTCCATCTAACATATAAGTAACTAAAAATTATTATTCTGAGTTTACCTTTCCTTGGCCAATGTAAATTCAAATACATAAATTTAGTATTATTGGGGAAGGAAGAGAACCCTGATCTTGATTCTTTCTACATTTATATCTAGTTATGAATTTCTGAATCCTCTTATTTGACTTTAAACCTAGGTTTGCTGACAATTGTCAAATGGGGAAGAGCTATTTTATATGAATCTATAAGAAGTAATAAGAATTAACTCACAGCATTTAGGAACAGAAGCATATTTTTGGTTGCTGTCTTCCTTCATTTACCTACTACTTTCAGGTGCAATATTTCCATCTTTCTTATCTGTTCAACCTATCTGTCGGTCACTGGAGTATCTTGCCAAATAAAGGGAAATAAAGGTATTGACTTAAAAAAAAGTAGATATAGGCCGGGGCGGTGGCTCCAAGCTGTAATCCAGCTGGGAGCGAGACGGGCGGTATCACGAGGTTAGAAAGTCGAGACATCCCTGGCTAACACTGTGAAACCGTCTTCTACTAAAAACGAAAAAAAAAACAAAAAAAAAGCTAGCCGGGCGACAGGTGCGGGCGCGCTGTAGTCCAGCTACTCGGAGCTGAGCAGAGAAATGGTGTAAACCGGAAGGCGGAGCTTGCAGTGAGCTGAGATCGCGGCACTGACTCCAGCCCGGGCGACAGAGCGAGACTCCGTCTCAAAAAAAAAAAAAAAAAAAAAAAAAAAAAGTATAAATAACGCAAGAAGAAAGTGAAACATTCCTTTTTTTCTTGCAGAATGCAGAGACATATAAAAGCTGTATTTCTATAGTATGAAAAACTGAGTCTTAGGTGGCAAGGCTGTGAAGTGCTGCTGCACAGTATCATTCAGACATTGAGTTTACAATCCATTTCCAAGGAAACATGCTATTTATCATTTCCCTCCACGTCATTAATCACTTTTCAAGATGTATTTCTATATCCCATATTGTCCTTTCAAATTGATTTATCTTAAAGTCCAATTAATGACTCTTCAAATTCACTTCAAAAACAAAATTATGTTCGGATAATAGTTCTTTTCCTTGAAGAATACAAATTATAATAATATATAAAACTGAAATCTATAACAGAAGAGCAATGAACTTGTTTGGGCCCTAACTGCATTTGGCTAATACTATGATATTCTGAATTGAGCATTCTATTGAAAAACAAAAAGGACTCAAATAGAAGCAACTTATTTGGGAATTATATTATTTACATAATTCACATATTTTCTCTTTTCTTTCACGTGAACAGTTGCCATTAAAGATGCATTGCAAGCTTGCCATTCTTTGGAATAATGTATGAAGTGACATTAACCCTGAGAGCAAAGAACACTTTGAATTTGTCATGACTTTTCTCTGCCCTTTCATGAAACTAAATGCAGGGTGATTTTTGGCCACTGACAGGCTAGCCACTTTTGGAGGAAGACCAGTGAGTAAATTTGATTTTAAAACTGACCACAACTTTTCATTGACATTTATAGGCAGAGACAGATGTTAACTTGTAATAAATTTGAAAGCAGAATTTTATTTTCAGAGCCATGAACCAAATACGAACTTTCGAATGCCGCTTCCTCCATTCAGGCATAACTTTTCAGTATTTGTTGTAATTTGGTCTGGTAATCTACTAGAAATTGTTCCAAGTCAAATTAGTTGAAATATTGCAATGCCAACTTTTAAAAATCTTTATTGAGATATAATTCAAAAGCCATACAATTTACCCATTGAAAATGTACAATTTAATGTTTTCTTAGTATATGCAGAGAGTTGTGGCACCATTACCATAATCTAATTTTAGAACATTTTTTATCACCCCCAAATGAAACTGCATACCCATTAGCAATCACTCTTATTCTATCCCCCATCCTTAGTTAATGAGTTCCTGTTTCTAGAGATTTGACTATTCCAGACACTTTATATAATGGAATCGTAAATTGTGAACTTTAGTGATAGTCTTTTTTTTTACTTAGCATGTCTTCAAGGTTCATAAATGTTGTAGCTTAAGTCAGTATTTCATTCCTTTTTGTGGCGAATACTATTTCATTTTATGGCTATATCACATTTTATCTATCCATGCATAAATTGATAAGCATTTGCATTGTTACCACTTTTTGACAATTACAAATAATAGTACCACAGATATTTATACACAAGATTTTATATAAATGTGTATGTTTTTTTAATTCTCTTGGTTTTATACCTGGAAGTGAAGTTGCTGAGTGTCATGGTAACTCTATGTTTAACATTTTACAGAACTATCAAACAATTTTGCAAAGCAGTTGCACAATTTTACATCCCCACCAACAATATATAAGTGTTCCTATTTCTCCACATTCTCTCTAACACTGGTTATTGTCTACCTATGTAATTATAACTATCCTGGTGGGTAAGGAGTGGCCTTTCATTGTGGTTTTTGACTTGCATTTCCTAATGACCAATGTTGTTGAACATCTTTTCAGATGTTTTTTGCCAACTTGTATATCTTCTTTAGAGAAATACCTATTCGTATCCTTTGTGTACTTTTAATTGTGTATTTGTCTTTTTATTGTTGAGTTGTAAGAATTCTAAATATATTCTGGATACAAATCTCTTATTAGATAAGTAATTTACATTTTTTCTCACTTCATAGGGTTTCCTTTTCACTTTCTTATAATATTTTTTGTGGTGCAAAAGTTTTAGTTTGACAAAACCAATTTACCTGGGTTTTTTCCCCTTTGGTTGTTGCACTTTCAGTGTTATATCTAAGAAGTCATTACATAACTAAAAGTCATGAAGATTTACTTTATAAAATGTTTATAGTTTTAGCTATAATGTAGGTCTGTGATTAATTTCAGTTAATGCTGTGTTTGGTGTAATAAAATGGGTTCATCTTCATTCATTTGCATGTGGATTTTCAGTAGTTCTAGCACAATTAACTGAAAAAAAATCTCTCCATTAAATAATTTGACATTGTTGTTTAAAATCAGTTGACCATATAGATAAGGATTTATTTCTGGATTCAAAATTCTGTTCTATTGATTGATATATCTGTTGTTAGGCCAGTACCACGCTGACTTGATTATTTTAACTTTGTAGAGTGTTTTGAAACCATGAATGTGATTCCTATAACTTTATTCTTTTTCCAACATTATTTTGGATATTCTGGGTCCCTTGAAATTTTATTTGAATTTCAGAATTAGTTTTACATTTAGGCAAAAAAAAAAGCTGAGATTTTATAGAGATTGTGTTAAATCTGTAGACCATCATGGGGAGTAATATTGTCATGTTAACATATTAAGTCCTCTAATCTATAAATGTGGAATATTTTTCTATTCCTTTAGAACTTATAATTTCTTCCAATGATGTTATACAGTTTTCTGAATATATGTTTTACATTTCTTTAAACATATTCCTAAATATTGTATTCTTTTTGATGCTATTGTAGATGAAATTGTTTTCTTAATGTTATTTTCAGATTGTTCCTTGCCAGTGTGTAGAAACAGTTGATTTTCATCTATTGGTCTTGTATCCTGCAACCTTGTTGAAATTGTTTACTAGTTCTAATAGTTTCTTAGTGGAGTCCTTAAGACTTGCTATGTACAAGGTCCATGTTGCTTAAGTAGAGGTCATTTATTTCTTCCTTTCCAATTGAGTCTTTTACTGCTACTGCTAGCCTTATTGCTCTGGCTAGAGCAATAGAAGTACATTGGATTTTGTTTTAAAAAATTACCTACTGACATTACCATGATTTATTTCTGTCCTTTATTCTAGTAATATGGCATGTTACATTAATTAATTTTCATGTGTTAATTGAACCTGAGATAAATTCCATTTGGGCATGGTGTGAATTTTTTTTTTTTTTTTTTGTATGTGTTGCTGGATTCAGTTTGTAAATATTTCAGAAGAGATTTTTGTGTCAACAATCACAAAAAATACTGGTACAGTATACCTGAGTTGCCTTGTCTGATTATGGTATCAGCGCAATACTGACTGCATAGAATAAGGTCATAAGTGTTTCTTCCTTTTCCATTTTCAGAAGAGTTTGTAAAGGATTGGTACTAATTTTAAATGTTTGGTAAAATCGCCAGTGAAGTTACCTGAAATAGAAATGTTGTTTGTAGACATTTTAAAATTCCTAATTAAGTTTCCTTGCTTATTATAAGTCTGTTTAGATTTTCAGTTTCTTAGTGAGTCAGTTTTGAATGTAACTTTTTAGGAACATGGTAATTGTATCATAGATTTACTGGCATACAGTTCTTCATAGTATTTCCTTATAGTCATACTTATTTCTGTAAAGGCATTAGTAATGTCAACTATTCATTCCTGATTTAGCAATTTGAGTCTTCTCTGTTATTAGCATGATCCTAATAGCTAAATGTTTGTCAATTTTGTTGATTTTTTTTAAAAAATCTTTTGGTTTTGTTCATTTTCTGTATTTTTTTCTCTATTTTATTTATTTCCACTATAATCTTTATTATTTTCTTTGTTCTGTTTGATTTGGATTTAGTTTGACCTTTTTTTCTGGTTTCTCAAGGTGAAAGTTTAGGTAATTGATTTAAATTTTTTCTTCTTTTTTAAATTCAGGCATTTACACAACTAAATTTCACTCTAAGCATTGTTTTAGCTGTATGACACAAATTTTAGCATGTTGTGTATTCATTTTATTCATCTCAAAGTGCTTTCTAATGTACTTGGTCATGTCTTCTTTTACTCATTGATTATTTAGGAGTACCCTGTTTAATATCCACATATTTGTGAGTTTCCTGAAGTTCCTTTTATTGTTCTAACTTAATTCTATTTTGTTAGGAGAACATACTTCCTATGATTTCAACAGTGTTAAATTTCCTGACACATATTTCTTAACCCAGTATGTTTACTATCCCGGAGAATGCTCCATGTATGCTTGACAATATATATTCAGCAAATTGAAGTGTTCTGTAGATGTCCATTTGTTTTAATTGGTTTAAAGGGTTCTGCATTCTCGTTGGTCTTCTAAATAGTCACTCTATCCATCATCGAAAGTGGACTATTAAAGCCTCCAATTACTATTGTTGGATTGCCCATTTCATGCCTTTAATTTTGTTAGTCTTTGCTTAATGCATTTTGGGGTTCTGTTGTTAAATACATATATGTCTATAATTATTATCTTCTTGATGAATTGATCTTCTTAACGATAAAACATCCTTCTTTAGTAACTTTGTCTTTTTTAAAATTCTTTTTTTCGGGCCAGGTGCGGTGACTCACGCCTGTAATTCTAGCACTTGGGGAAGCTGAGCTGGGAGGATCACGAGATCAAGAGTTTGAGACCAGCCTGACCAACATGGCAAAACCCCATCTCTACTAAAAATACAAAAATTAGCTAGGCGTGGTGGCAGGCACCTGTAATCCCATCGACTCAGGAAGCTAAGGCAGGAGAATCGCTTAAACCCAGGAGACAGAGGCTGCAGTGAGCCGAGATCGTGCCACTGCACTCCAGCCTGGGCGACAAGAACAAGACTCTGTCTCAAAAAAACAAAAAAAAAATTCTTTTTTCCATAATATTAGTATAGTCACTCCAGCTCTCTTAGGATGGCTATTTGCATGATACAAAATTTTTCATTCTTTAACTTTCAACCTATTTTTACCTTTGAATCTAAAATGTGCTACCAATAGACGGTGTGTAGTTGAATCTTGATTTTTGCACAATCTAACAATTCCTATCTTTGGTTAGATTGTTAAAAACGTTCGCATCTAATGTTATTAATATGGTTTGACTTACGGCTGTCATTTTGCTTTTCATTTTCTATATGTCTCATGGTTCATTCTTCTCTTCCTCCTTTACTAAACTGTCCCTTCCAGGTAAAAACTGCTGTCTTAGCGTGGGAGATGAGAGTGAAGTGAGCCTCCTTTTCTTGGTTGAACCCATTGAGAATAGGGCTTAAATCACACTGAGCTGGGGATGAGGCATGTCCTTAATATAACAGACTTCCATAGTTCTTACTCAGATTTAGTACTATAGATTTTCTTGAATAAATATTTCTCCATTTCCTCTATGTTTTTAGGAGAGTTTCCAGCGACTAAATGTTTTTTTTTTTTTAAATAATTTTCACCAGTTATAGTTGTTTCACTGGGGAGAGGGTTCACAGAGGTCATTACACCACACCCATCCCAGAAATGCTTCTGCCATACCATTTTATATGTCTTCTGAAGAACTTGAGGCAATGCGTAAGTTCTTATCAGTGTCAGAGCAATACAAAGTATATCCAATATATGCTTCTGGGATTCCTCATCTCTGATTTTCAATTTCTCTTCTGACATGGAAAAATACAAAGAAAGAAAGGACATCTGGAAACTCCTTTTTCTACTTTATACTTTCAACTGATGAGTTGGAAAAGATGGTGGAACTGAACAACCCAAAGTCCTGCTAGAAATTTTCAGCTTCCCACAGCTCTCACTAAAAGTGTTGCTATGGCCAGGCACAGTGGCTTACACCTAGAATCCCAGCACTTTGGGAGGCTGAGGCAGTGGATCACTTTAGACCAGGAGTTTGAGACCAGCCTGGCCAACATAACAAAACCTTGTCTCTATTAAAAATACAAAAATTAGTCGGGCATAGTGGTGCATGCCTGTAATCCCAGCTACTTGGGAGGCTGAGTCATAAGAATTGCTTGAACCTGAGAGGCAGAAGTTGCAGTGAGCTGAGATCACATCACGGCACTACAACTTGGGTGAGAGAGTGGAACTCTGTCTCAAAAAAAATTAAAATAAAGTGTTTCTATGTAAGCATAAATCATATTCGTAATAGCACTTTCGTTGGGTAGATTGATGGTACTTTTATATCTCCTGAATTAAAGTTCACATAACTGTGTGCTGGAAATGTCTAGACTGAAATATGATGTCTGAGCCTGTCAATGTCTGACAGAAACCTGTTATATCAATCTGAATAGCTTAGATTTGATCCTTGCCCCTAACTCTTGTAGAGTTCTTGAAAATGTACTACAAACAATGTCTATAGTGGCACAAGGACCTTTACTGTAAGGTATGTGTCATAGTTGCTAAAGAACAATATTAGAAGTACATAAAAAATTCTACAAGGAATATTAGCCACTTTTGCCTCTAATAAGGTACTTGTTAAGAATATAACTCATAATCTAATAA
This sequence comes from Rhinopithecus bieti, assembly GCF_001698545.2. Classification (NCBI taxonomy): domain Eukaryota; kingdom Metazoa; phylum Chordata; class Mammalia; order Primates; family Cercopithecidae; genus Rhinopithecus; species Rhinopithecus bieti. Next base: position 1,721,625 of record NW_016812542.1, read on the forward strand.
GATTGGCAAATATAGTTAATGTAAATTTTCATTTAAAAAAATGATACTTCAAGTTTCAGCTCCAACATGTAAAGAGCTTTGAAGTTGTCACTTGGGGACTTACAAGAAAAAATAACTGAATAAATTGGGGGAAACATAATTTTCTTGAGGTTGCAGGGCAAACCAACTTTCAGAAATCAGGAAAGATGGACAAGTTCACAAAAACATACCTGAGTTCAGTTGATCTGGCGCAGAAGCTACTGGAACTATAAACCTGTAGATACAGTTAAATAGCAATGTTGATAAATGGATGAGGGTTAAGTGTAGAGTTTCTTCAGAGGGAAAGATGCCCTAGGGCTGCATTCTCAATACTTTCATGGAAATCCAGCAGATGTGAAACGCCAAGAAAGCTCACTTCTTATTTTTGGCAGGAAGAGGTGAAAAATACCATTTTGAAGTATGACCAATGTGTTCTCCAGATGAATAACAAAGGCCCATTGCCCAGTGAAAAATATTTCACCAGAGCTTTATCTCACATAGGCAGAAAAGCAACTTCAGCCCACCTCTAGCCTTCTTGCGTCATCCAAGGTGACCGGGTGTGGCGGGGAGGGAGCAAAGGTGAAAAACTTAGGTCACAGTCCAGGGACTTGTTATCAAAGAGGTTTCATGACTTACTTGCTCATAGTCACGTGTCCAGTTGAGGCATAAAAGCATATTTAGTAGTTTCAAAATGGACATTCTTGAGGCTTCTAATACAGAACTGAATTCAAAACAAAAATAGCTTTTTTTGCAATAGGTTTGTCACCAGAACACAGGTATTGTAAAAAGCCACAATGGAAAAGGAATAAAATTTGTGTACACATGGTTGTCTTGGACCCCAGGTTCAGGGAAGTCCACCACTACCAGCCGTCTGATCTATAAATGTAGTGCCATTGACAAAAGAACCACTGAAAATCTGGAGAAGGAGGCTGCTGAGATGGGAAAGGGCTCCTTCAAGTATTCCTGGGTCTTGAATAAACTGAAAGGTGAGCCTGAGTGTGATATCACCATTGATATTCCCCTCTGGAAATTTGAGACCATCAGATATGACTATCACTGATGCCCTAGGACACAGAGACTTTATCAAAAACATGATTACAGCCACATCTCAGGCTTGCTGTGCAGTCCTGATTGTTGCTGCTCACATATATGTCACAGTAGATGAATTTGAAGCTGTAATCTCCAAGAATGGGCAGAGCCATGAGCATGTCCTTCTGGCTTCCACACTGAGTGTGAAAGAACTAATTGTTGGTGTTAGTAACATGGATTCCGCTGAGCCACTCTACAGCCAGAAGAAATACAAGGAAATTGTTAAGGAAGTTAGCACTTACAGTAATTGGTTACAAACCTGCCATAGAAGCATTTGTGCCCATTTCTGAATGGAATGGAGACAACAGGCTGGAGCCAAGTGCTCACATGCTTTGGTTCAATGGGTGGAAAGTCACCTATAAAGATGGCAATGCAGTGGAACCACACTGCTAGAAGCTCTGCATTGCATCCATCCAAACCAATGCCTTCAACTGACAAGTTGCATCTGCCTTTCCAGGATGTCTACAAAATTGGTGGTATTGGTAATGTGCTTTTGGGCTGAGTGGAATTTGGTGTTCTCAAACCCACCATGGTGTTCCCTTTGCTCTAGTCCATGTTACAACTGAAATAAAGTCTGTTGAAATGCACCATGAAGCTTTGAGTGGAGCTCTTCCTGGGGACAGTGTGGGCTTCAATATCAAGAATGTGTCTGTCAAAGATGTTCGTTGTGGCAATATTGTTGGTGACAGCAAAAATGACCCACCAATGGAAGCAGCTGGCTTACTGCTCAGGTGATTATCCAGAACCATCCAGGCCAAATCCCTGCTGGCAGCACCCCTGTACTGGATTATCACACAGCTCGCCTTGCTTGCAAGTTTGCTGGGCTGAAGGAAAAGATTGATTGCCATTCTGATAAGAAGCTGGAAAATGATCCTAAGTTCTTGAAATCTGGTGATGCTGCCATTTGTTGATGAGGTTCCTGCCAAGTCAGGCATGTTGAACAGTCCTCTGACTATCCTCCTCTGCATCCTTTGGCTGCTCGTGATATAAGATAGACAGCTATCATGGTGTCATCCAAGTAGTGAACAAGAAGGCTGCTGGGAGGTGGCAAGTTCATCAAGTCTCCCCAGAAAGCTCAGAAGGCTGAATAAATATTACCCCTAATACCTGCAGATCAGTCTTAATCAAAACTGTTTGTTTCAACTGGTCATTTAATAGTAAAAGACTGGCTAATGATAATAATGCATCATAAAACCTTTAAAAGGAAAGGGAGAATGTTTTGTGGGCCATTTTTTTTTGTTTTTTTTTTTTGTTGTGTGGCCGAGTGTGGCAGTTTTATTAGCTGTTTTTGTAAAGGAGCGAGGCGTGCGATTTATGAAAACAACTTGATCCAAAAGTCTGTCACAGAATTTGTGACACATTAAAACAAAGCTGTACGATGAGAAAATAATAACAAACAAATAAAATTCTTCATCACACCTAAGTCATAAAACACACATTTTCCCTGAGTCTTCATTTCTAAAACCCCTATATCATGTAAATCTTATGTCAAACAAATGTGTTATGCTTTTCTCTTGTTAATCTTTCTTGTATATGGGCAAGAAAAGATATTTTCTCTACTATTAAGTTCAAAATACTTATTATACATTGAGACATAGCAGCAAATCTTTGTGGATCAGTACAAGTCTCCGGAACCAAGTCTTTTGGAAAGAGTGGTTGATCAAAGTATTTTTATTTGGCCAGTGCCAAAAAAAAAACTATAAAATAACTAATTTTCAAATATGTGCTATAAATTAGTTCCAAATAAATGTAAATCTTGAAAATAATTTAGGTTTCTAATTAGTCTTTCCAGACTGCATCAACCTAGAGAAGGCATATACGTCATCATAAGGGAAACAAGCTGTTTTTTCTGGTTCAGCTCTCATCTTCAGAATTGTTATCCCCAATGACACTTCTAGCTCCTGCTCCAATCTCTCTGGAATACTCGGGAAATCTCAGATGTCTCATATAGTGGCCTTTGAAGACATTATCAGGGTACTTACCATTCAGTATGCACCTATCTGACTCTGAGGATGGCTACAAGGATCTCAGGTCACTTTTTGTAGTCTCCAGGCCTGTCCCCAGGGGAAACGTCCCTCCAAAAGTGATAGTTCTTGCTCCTTGCTTGAATTGCAGGGGTTTAATAGAAGAAAACGGTCTAGAAATTCTGAGTAATTCACATTATGATCACCTCAAGATTATCTTTCCATCTGTCCTTGGGTCAAGCTGCATTAATCTCTCTTAAAATAAAATTTTTTCCCACGAAAAGATTAGTCCATCCTATAACAGAGCTAAAGAAATCTTCTAGATGTGACAAATTATAGCTATTTTTTCAGCTTCAGTTACATTTTTGATCAGGAATCTCTTAATATACTAATATAGGTAAAACAGTAAAATTCAAGGTCATTGGAATTTTTTTTTTTAGAACACATGTTCTTTTTTAATTTAACCTTTAAGTTCAGGGGGTATATGTGCAGGTTTGTTACATAAGTAAACATGTGTCTTGGGGGTTTGTTTTACAGATTATTGTATCATCCAGGTATTAAGCCCAGTACTCATTAGTTAGTTTTCCTGATCCTCTCCCTCCTCTCCACCTCCACCTTCCAATAGGCCCCAGTGTGTGTTGCTCTCCTCTCTGTGTCCATGTGTTATCCTTTAAGTCCCATTTGTAAGTGAGAACATGTGGTATTTGGTTTTCTGTTCCTGTGTTAGTTTGCTAAGGATAATGGCCTCCAGATTCATCAATGTTCCTGCAAAGAATATGATCTTGTTCTTTTTCATGGCTGCATAGTATTCCATGGTGTATACATACCACATTTTCTTTATTCAGTCTACCATTGATGGGCATTTAGGTTGATTGGCTATTAGAATTTTTCTATACGTGCTATTATTTTCATAATAGAAATATTTATATTTAACATGTGCAAAAAACCATATAAACAAAGTAAATAAGGAAGTCTGTTTTACTCTAGAAGTTTCTGACTTTCCAGCACATACTACCAAAATATATACCATTTTTTCCCCAGAGCAGTATAGCAACAACTCATTCAAGATTTTGAATGTTGTCTTTACAAAACTTATTATAAATCATGAATTAAACTCCTAAATAAAAAATTTCTCCATTATTATTTCATCCAATATCAACTGCTAAGCACTCATCTCTTCAAGAGAGACACATTCCTTCAGTCTTAGATCTACCTGTATCATCTACACTTCTTAAGGTATGTTTATACTGTGACCTCAACCTCACTCTGATTCCAGCTGCACACTGTTTAATTTTTATTTCATGTCATCTCTGTTGGACATACATTTAAGATGACTAGTGGTATGAAAAAGCACTTAGGTTCTTCCTAGCTGTGAAATTTTGTGTTCTAGGACCAAAGATAAATCACCTATGGGCATGGAAAGCTTTTCATAGTGTTCTTCTTGGGCCTATTTAGCTTAAAGCATTTACTGAATCATATGCTATGGGGTTCAACTGTTTCCAGAAGATCCAATAACTTGGAGATATAAAATAATAAAAATAAAAAAATTAGTAAAACAATTTGAAGCACTGTATCAAAGTAAGGAAAAAAGAACGTGACTCACTGAGAATAATGGGCAGCGTAAGTCATATTAAACTTTCCTAAACAATTATGATGGTAGAATAGAGCATATTTTCATTTCAAAGGACTAATGTCTCAAACACATTTTTTATAAACTTTTAAAAAACATTTTATTTTGATATATTATGGGAAATGAGTATTATTTTTGTTTCCTTTTCATTTTGTCAGTAATTATTTGCTTGAGAATAGTTTCTTATTATTAAATGTTAAGGTTAGGTTAACTCCCTTTGTGCATATGGAAATATAGTGGCTTAATAGTATCTTATTTTGCAAATTGTAAGTAGTGAGACTTTCTTTCCCCTTGTTGTTATTCAAGTTTCAGCTGTCGCTTTAGCAGTACTACTCTTCGAATATGCAATCAACTGTTTGGAAAGAAGAGATGGAAGTCAAATCTTTACTGTATTAAAACATAAGTCTCAAAAGATGGAGTGGACATACTTTACCCTATTCCTCTCATTAAGTACAGATCAAAACCTCAGGCATTATATGTAAAAGAAACATAAGAAGACTCTGAAAGTGGAGACAAGACTGGCTAGGGACTGTGGGACCAAAGAATGATGCAGTGTGTTTCCTGAGTTTCCCTTTTATCTCATACATCCTGGACTGGGTGCTAGAGAATCCAGCAACCCAGAAATATCATCAGCTGGAGCAAAGAGATTCTCTCATGAAAAGTCTGCTCTCTCTAACCAAAAGAGGAGGAAAGGGGCATGTAGCAAGACAGAAAACTTTTAGATAATAACAGCACAACTCCAGTCAAATATTTATGGAAATGCATAATGCAGTCTCACTCCCAACCCCATCAGCAAAGGCTAGAAGGGAGCCTGGACTCCACTCTCATTAGATGGAAACATGGTCCCCAAATTCCCCCACATGATAGTATCAGAGAAGATGGAGTAAGAAACCAAGACCTTCATTCCTGTCCCAAGGTAACTCCTGTCACCCTTCGTAGTGTCAGTGGAGACCATGCAGGCAGTCAATCTACATGCTGACCCAGCTGTTAAAAGACACCCAATTCCCTCCTTACCACGTTAGTGTCTGTATTAGTCAGGGTTCTCGAGAGGGACAGAACAAATAGGATGAATATATAAAAGGGAGTTTATTAAGGAGTATTAACTCACACTATCACAAGATTCCACAATAGGCCATCTGTAAGCTGAGGACCAAAGAGGCCAGTCTGAGTCCAAAGCTGAAGAACTTGGATTCCGATGTTTGAGGACAGGAAACATCCAGCACAGGAGAAAGATATAGGCTGGGAGGCTAAGCTAGTCTAGTCTCTCTACATTCTTCTGCCCGCTTTCTATTCTGGCCACACTGGCAGCTGATTAGATGGCACCCACCCAGATTGAAGGTGGGTCTGCCTTTTCCAGTACACTGAATCAAATATTAATCTCCTTTGGCAGCACTCTCGGAGACACACCCAGGAACAATACTCTGCATCCTTCAATCCAATCAAGTTGACACTCAGTATTAACCATCACAATGTTCAAAGAGAATGAACAGGAAAAATAAAGGGTATTTATAACCTCAAGCAATAATGAAGACTACCTCATTCCTCTGACTAGTATCAGTAGAGGTCATGTGGGACAAAGTAACAAGGTACTTCTCCTCCTCCCAGATAGGATGATGCCATCAGAGACCTAGTGGGAGCCTAAACTCCCATCCCTGCTGATCAGTAACAAAGTACAACTTACCTTTGGGTATCAGCGAAGGCCACCCTCACCTGGCAGTAATGAGGTAGCACTTCTGCCAGTGTGGTATCAGAGGAGGCCTGCTGAAACAGAAGACTTAAATAAGATCTGGATTCTCATAGCCTAATACTCAACATGTCCAGAATACAGTAGAAATTTACTTATCATACCAAGAACCAGGACTTGAATGAGAAAAGACAATCACTGCCTAACTGAACCAAATCTCAGGGATATGTGAACCTGTAGCAAAGGATCAAACATCTGTGTCATTGGAGTCCCATGAGAAGATAAAGAAGGTGAGACTAAAACAGTACTTAAAAGAATGTCTGCAAATTTACCAATGTTGGCAAAAGGTACAAATTACTGATACAAGAAGCTTAGTGTAAGCATTAATAGAACTTGTGGCCCATTTCCTTGCTGTCAAACTTTTCATTCTCTTCTTTCATGCAAAGGAGGAGGCGGCGAAGAAGAAGAAAGAAACAGAAGGAGAACACAGAAGGAGGAGGAGAAGGAGATGAAGAAGAAGAAGAGTAAGAAGCAGCAGCAGTTTAGTGTACCTTAAACAGGATGAACCCAACAAATTCCACGTCAAGATGCATTCTATCATACCTATGAAAAACTAAAGCATATAAAAATTGAAAGCAGCAAGAAGAACTACATCCTACCTATAGTTTGAATAATAGCAGATTTATCATAAAAATCATGGAGGCCAGAAGAAAGCGGTACATTTTTCAAGTGCTGAAAGAAAAAAACAATCAACCTAGAATCCAATATTCAGTGAAAATATCCTTCAGAAATGAAGAAGAAAGCAAGATAGTCCTAGATAAAGAAAAACTAAGGGAATTTCTAGCCAGCAGTGCTATCCTTAAGGGAAAGAAAAGACTGAAGAAAGTTCTTAGAACAGAAAGCAAATGATTTAATAAAAGAATCTTGAAACATCAGGGAGGAAAACAGAGTAACATAAAGAGTAAAATATATATGGCAATATAACAGGTTTTCTTCTCTTCTTTAGTGTTATAAATCATGTTTGAAGAAAACTTTTAGCACTATGTGAAGTGGTTCTTTTTTAATTTTTAACTTTTCTGGGTACATAGTAGCTGTATATATTTATGGGACACACGAGATATTTTGATACAGGCATGCAATGCAAAGTAATCACATCAGAGTAAATGGAGTATCCATCATTTAAAGCATTTGTCATCTCCTTGCATTACAATCTAATTACACTCTTTTAGTTATTTTAAAATTTACAATAAGTTATTGTTGACTGTAACCACCCTGTTGTGCTATCAAGTACTAGATCTTATTCATTCTATCTAACTATATTTTTGTACACATTAACCATCCCCATTTTCCCTCCTCCCTGCTACCCTTCCCAGCCTTTGGTAACCATTATTCTGCTCTCTATCTCCAGGAGTTCAATTTTTCTTTAATTTTTAGCTTCCAAAAATGAGTGAAAAAAGTTGTTTCTTTCCATGCCTGACTTGTTTCACTTAACATAATATCTTCCAGTTCCATCATTGTTGTTGCAAATGACAGGGTCTCATTAATTTTACAGCTGAATAATACTCCATTGTGTGTATCTACCATATTTTCTTTATCCATCCATCTTTTATGGACACTTAGGTTGCTCCCATGTCTTGGCTATTGTGAATAGCGCTACAATAAACATGAGAGTGCAGATATCTCTTCAATATATTGATTTCCTTTCGTTGGGATATATACCTAGCAGTGGGATTGCAGGATCATGAAGTGGTTTGTAATGTATGTAGAAGAAAAATTTAAGACAGTTTTGTTACAACCAGGGGAAATGAAAAGGACTTAAATTTAAGATGACTATTTTTCACCTAAACTGATCAAATGTCACACTAGATGGGAAAATTACATATATATAATATTTCTATTTTACTTTATATATAATATTTCTATTTTGATTTAGCTAATGTGTTTTGAGTGTATCTCTTTTGTGTGTATCTATTTTTAGTTACTATCCTAGGTATGTAATGTAATACTACTCTGGGTATGTAATGTAATATACCCAGAATAGTCATAAAAAATAGATACACACAAAAAAAGAGATACACTCAAAAACATATTAGACAAATCAACATAGAAGCCTAAAAATACTGTCCAAGCAGCCTGCAGAAAAGTAGAAAAAGGAAAATAGAGAAGTAAAAAGTAGAACAATTAGAAAACAAGAAAATAAAATGTCAGGACATAAGCCCTAACATAGCAATAATTATATCAAATGTAAACTATCTAAATACACCAATGAAAAGACAGAGGTCAGCAAAATGATTACTATTGAAACAAAACAATAACTTCAATGGATTTCAAGGGCATTGTGCACCTCAACAGAATTCCAGGGAGTGCAGCTGTCATAGTGACTCAATCACTTGTTTCAGGAAAGAACAGCCTCGGCAGTGTCATCATGAGTCTCATAAAAGCCATCAACAGCAATAGCACCAGCAAAATACAGAACTCAAGAGGCCTAAGTGACAGATACCATCAAGGCAGCAGAAAAAAATGACAAAAATGAGTGAACATACCTGAGACCTTCTTGGCTTTTTATATATAGACCGTATGAAGTCAACACTTACTAAGTTAACAGGGTACAGAGAACACTATGATAAGCCAGTATTTTACATTTTATCAGTATTATTGTTTTACTTTCCTTCATCAAAGTTGTCACCAAAAGGAAAGAGGGAAAAAGAAAACTGTCCATGTAAATATGCCCACAATAGAATTCACAATACATTTTTTCAAGAAAATGCAAAAAAATATAATAAGGCACAATTTCAGGAGATGTTGAGTTATGGACGAATACAGTCCATAGACCAACATACATATTGTGACAAATAAATTATTAATATTAATAAGTAAGTAAACTAAAATAAATTGAGCCTCAGTTCAGCACAATAATAAACCAGGAGATTCACTATAACTAGATGTGATTACACTTCTGATTGACGTGAACTGATAGATGTATAACCAAACTCAAACAGCACTAATTTATGTAAGTGGGGCATCATAGTAGTCCAGTCAATGAAGTTATAAGCCTACAGTCGAAACCCATGAACCTAAGGGTAGATGTATTTTGCATGGCAGTTATGAGAAAAGAAAAAGGAGACATGAATACAAATAATACATCTCAGACCTATATTACAAACTGCAAAGTCAGATGCAGCAAATGAAGGATATTTTCCCAATGCAATGCACAAATCTGACAAACAAGCATAATATGGAGATTGAAAAACAGCTGGATGACTGGATGACTCTGTTCACACACACACACACACACACACACACACACACACACACACAAAATGAGAACACTTAAAAAAATCATTTCCTTGTCTCGGTGAAAATTTTAACTCCCATGAATTTTATTTTACTTTGAAATAAAAGCAATACATAAGTAAAGAAAAAAGGGAAAAATACAGTTAGTGAAGTATTTCTCTGAAGAAAATAAAGGTTTGCTGAGAAAAACAACAACAAAAAAAGATATTTGCATAAAACAGAACTTGCTGTTTGTCACCGATAAAAGGTGGTATCAAAAAAAAAAAAAAAAAAAAAAAAA
>NW_016812542.1:1733473-1735331 GCF_001698545.2 Rhinopithecus bieti
AATACCTGGCTTTCTTAATCTTTTGCTTCTAACTTCTCTGTCAGCTACAATAATTTTCATACCAAAAGAATGAACAAATGTTGATGGAATAAATTTTAAGTCCATTTTGTAAGATAATAACAAAACTGTACTTTCTCATTTAAATCTCCAAAATATGTTATATATGAAATGGAATACATTATATACCAGATAAAAATGCTGTCATCAGAGTAGAGTGGTAATGGATCAAATCTAGTATGAAGTAATCTGATAGCAATAAATACAAAACCTCTCTTCTGCGGCCAAAAAAGTATAAGTAATGGGATAAGGAAAACATGCTATTTTTTATATCCTGTTTTATCATCAGACAATGTCATTATAAAATTTGAGTGATGAAAGACTGAGAGCAAAGATGAAAATAGCAACTACTATGTTAGTTGATGGGGATGAGGTGATGTGGACTTGCTAAGAAGCCAAAACCTTGTCAGTGATGAAGTAGAGATTGGTTTGGTCAGATACTGTGTTTATTTTTAAATATCTATCAAATCAAAGCATGGAAACAAAGCAGAATCACTAGAAAAGCCAATAATCAAATTACAAAAAGACAAAACATAGGTTCCTCATCAGGCATGTCAACAATCTGGACAAATACTTATGGATAGCATTTCTGCTGTACAAGTATCTTTGTAAAAGATTGATGGCTTTACTTCTGTACCTAAATTATAACATGATGTCACGTAGCTTAGCATCATTGTATAAATACTTAGAGTGTTTGATTTATAGAAAGCCCAGACTACTGAGTTAACAGTGGCATGCAAAATAATAATAATGATAATAATAATAATATAATTGGTTAGCATGTATTAAGAGAAATAGTGTGTGAAGAATGAGAGTGTGCTATTGGTATTTTACTACTGTGCTCTAGTTCAAATATCCATAAAGCTTAGTACTGGGAACCATAACTTAAAGTAAGAGGGTTCTCCTAGGACAGGACACCTAAAGAAGAAAGAAATTAAACATTTATCCAGGTGGAGTAGAAAAGCCTAAGTGAAAACAAGGTAGTTGGGTGCAAATATTTGAAAAATTATCATGAGAGAGTGTTGATTTGTTCTATACAGTCTCAAGGAGTGGATCTATGACTTGTCATTTATCTAAAAGAAATACGTGTTTTAATTAAATAAATAAACTCTTTTGAGAATTGTTTTCAAAATTAAATGAGCTAGATCGGGATATAGTGAATTAAAAGCATAGACTGTAATAAAAGCCTCATAGGGAGAAAACTCAAATACTGAACAAGGTGAAAAATATTAAATTAGATATTTACTAATGGACTGGGACTGTTTTAACCCCAAGATTCTATAATGTTAGTTATTAAGTGTCAAAGTGCCTAAGTTGGACTTTTTATTTTATGTCCTTGACTCAGCATTTGAAGAAGTATAGCATGGAATAACATAGAGAAAAGGAAGTACATAAAGGGCAAAGGTAATTCTGAGGAAAATTAATTCTGTTCCAGTTGTGTCTTTTTTCATCTTGCTCGTCATTGTCACTACTATATCCATATAATCCTCCTTAAAATTCTTCATTGGTTCTAGACATTCCATTTAGTCTAACTTCTCAGCCTGTCATTCAAATGTTTCAAATAATGAATTAATCTATAACAACTCTCCAACCCTAGCTTTTAAGTCAAGTCAAATTTATTTTTATCTTTCAAATCATCCTTCCCCACCGGAGTGTTCTCTACTCTTATCTAGTTTGCTCCCACTAAGATACGTAACAGAATACTGGAAAAGAGAGGCAAATTCTTTTTTTTTTTCTTTTCTTTTCTCAGGTAAATGTATTTAGTAGTTTGAGTAGTTGATCTGCAAAACTTTAAATTTAA
>NW_016812542.1:1735632-1757982 GCF_001698545.2 Rhinopithecus bieti
TATCTTAATATAATTCACTTAACCCTAAAGCAATTGTGCAATAAGCAAATTATAAAAGGAAAACAACAAAGGTTAACTTTCGACAGGGGCCAATAGACAAGATCTGTGGAGCACAGCAATTAACCTTCACATACTGGAGTCTTGTTTAAAAGGCCATCAAAAACTCAGATTATTGAAAATCACAAATGTCACCAACAAAAGGAATGTTGATTAGAGTCAAAAAAAAAACAAAAAACCTTCCCAAAGGACTGTCTTCTTTGAAGGAATTTCAGAATGTTGCTAGCACAGGTTGACTAAATCTCATTGATGGCTCCATTAGAGAATGAGAATGCCCCAGTCAGTGCTGTTTTTAAAATGCACTGGAAGGGAAAAAAACGAAATAACAATCTACTGTTCCCTAACATATATGGCTTAGCACCCAGAGAAAGCCTCTGCCCCCGAAACAGACTTTCTACATAGGGTTAAGCTTCATTAAATGAGGTGTAACCTTTCATTTTCAGGACATCTCATTTCTTTCAAGGTCTTTAGAGGCAGAAGTTCCACTTGGATTCTAATACACATCTCTGTGAGCTCAGTTTCCTGAAAATATACACCTACTGGGTTCTAGGTTCTCCCTTACCAGTGACTGTATTCATTATTTCACAGCCACCAGAATCGGACATACACTATTAACGTGATGAAAAATACAGCTACTGCTGCAAGTTTGACATAAGTGGAACGCATGTTCAAGTACTTCGCATCCTGGCGGTATTTCTTGGACAGACTGGACAAATTGTTAGCCTTTGAATCCAATGCTGAGAGTGCTTCTCCTCATTGTAACACTTCTTCAATATTGGCCACCGTGATCCTCTGCACATCTTGCAATTCAGTGTTGATGGAGCCTAGGTTTCTTAGAGCACGACTGTCAATGTAGAGCTTCTTGGTTTTTTGAATGAAGATATCAAATTCAATAAAGGAATAGGGTCGGGACACAGTGGGCACCTTCTTCCCATGCTGTTCATCAAATTCTGAGTGCAAATCTTCTAAGTAGGCAAAAGCCAACTTCTTAGGGAAGGCAGCTTCACATAAAACCAAATAACACACCCCCTGCTCAATAATGTAGTGAAAAGTCATGGCTCCTGCTTCCAAGGTACATCTGGTAGGGGACTGTTCATTCAACTTCCGAAAGAGTTGCTTAGCCTGACTCTGATACTGTTGAAGGTCCCGGCCAGACTGTTCATCCTCCTGCATCGAGGCAGCCAGCGGGAGCCCGTCCGCCACTCGGGCGATCATTGTTAGCAACACCATCTTCACAAATTACAGGGATCCAACACTGGCCCGGAAGCCCGTTGGCGGCGTCCTCGCTTCTTCCAAGAGGCAAATTCTTAGCAAACAATTGCTGAGTTAATCAACACTTGACTATGCTTTAAGGCCTATAGCTGCATTTTAGAGTTGAACTCCCATAAAATGCAGCTTTTTTCCTCCTAATTTAAAAATGTCTATTTAGTTTTGGGGTCACTAATGAAGTTATAATGTACTTTTCTACCAGTTTATTACTAGACATAACCAGTTTCAATCACAGAAACAAATACCTCAATACCAGAGGTACAAGAGCACTTTCCCTAAAGAAATGCATAATCAAAGACAGAAGAGAAAAAGAAAACGGAATGTGAAATGCTATAACACGGTAAGTTTCATGTGTACTAGGGGAACCCTGAAGAGTACCCTAACAGTGGTCCTTATCATTTTCTTGTGAAAATCAGTTAACAACCTGTAAAAGGAAGAAAATCTAAGTTGCCTTAAAGGGGAAAACTTAGCCCAGCAAGGAAGTACAGTAAAGAAGCCATGAAACAAGGGAAACTGTATGTACAGAGGGCCAGAAACAAGAGGGAGAGGCATATTCAGGGACCTGGAAATGTTTCATTATAAAGAAGATAGGCATGATAAAGCCGTAGAAATAACAAAGAGATAACGAAAGATCTTTGATGCCATGCTAAAAAGATTGCATTTTTTATGGTAAGTGATAACCCAAAGACAGTTTCTAAGACCGTGTTCTAAGACAGATTCTAACATTGATTTCTAAGAAATGTCTGACTCAATGAAGGAGGATTTTTGGTGTTTCAAAGTTAGAGAATTTTTTTAGGACTTCCAACTTAAATTTAACCACATTTAATTCACTGGTATTGCTAGTACTAAGCTATTACTGATGACACTTCAGTCGGTATACAATGAACAACCTAGATGCAAATAAGCCACATGGGACACAACTCAGAACATGTCCCTAGGAGTAAGAGGTAGTCCTTCCTGAGAGAAAGAGAAAATTGATAAAAGGGAAGTGCTTAGATTCATCCCAGATAAAAAGGCATCAATATACATCCAGCCACCAAACCAGAAATAGTTTTGTTCTTGAGTTATTTATAGGTGGTTAGTTGGAACCCATGAAGCACTTCCCCTTAGAATCATTGTGGAAAATAGTGGTTAGACCCTCTACTTCTTCCTTCCTTCCAACGAATAGGAGCCAGGAACTCTGTCTTCCCTGGTCTAGGGAAATACTTTATCAATGTAAACAAAAAATAAAATTCTAAGGGCTCCCAACCATCTGACTGGATCCCTCCTCTCAGCCAAGAGCATTCCAAAGCTAACCTGAAAACTAGTTCAAGCCACGATGGGAAGAGGGGAGCCAGACATGCCTCATTATACCCTCCTCCCTTTTAGAATTACTGATAGAACAGACTCTAAGTCTGAGAAGAAACACTTACCATCTATTCTCTGAAGGTTGCTACCTGGAGGCTCAACTGCATGATAAAACTTTGGTATCCACAATCCTTTCTCATAACCCAGACACTTCTTTGCATTGATAACTCTTTCAACCAATTGCCAATCAGAAAATCTTTGAATCTGCCTATGACATGAAAGCCCCCACTTCCAGTTGTCCCACCTTTTCAGACTGAACTAAGCTACATCTTACATGTTTTGCTTGATGTTTCACATCTCCCTAAAATGTATAAAACCAAGCTGTACTCCGACCACCTTCAGCACACATTCTCAGGATCTTCTGAGGGCCATTGGTCACTCATATTTGGCTCAGAATAACTCTCTTCAAATATTTTACAGAGTTTGGCTCTTTTCGTTGGCATCAATAAAGATAGGAAGTAAGACAGATAAAGGGTATAAAAGAAACAAAGTTGAAGACAGAACAAGCCCTCAAGGCAGAGTTGTCTGTGAGTGCCCAGAACGTTTCCTGTATAATTCTCTGACGATGTTCCTCTTCTACTGTCTACCTTTTGCTCCTGACTATCTATATTTTCCCACCCAAGCCTGCTCTAATAACCAAAGCAGTCAGCCAGCCTTATGTGCCTCTGTTGTGTGTGTGTGTGTGTGTGTGTGTGTGTGTGTGTGTGTGATTTCCTAAGGGTATTGTTATTGTTGCGTTATCCATCTGCCTTCAGGGAATGAGTTAGGGCTAATTCAATAGGCTAAGCTGTAAAACATCTACTGTTTCCTTCCAGGGGATTTTAAACTAAGGAGAAAAAGACTTGAGTTTTAAGGATATAAGCAGAGGAAGAGGGAGTGTGAGAAACATAAGCACTTCTTTTGTTTTCCTTCCTCTTTTTCTTTGTCATAACTAGTTTTTCTACCCAGTTCCCTTTCATGAACCCTCACCTTGTGGTGAAATTAGAAAGTGGAACTATATATCCTGTGAAGGACAAAATAAGAAATTGTGATTACAAGCTGGGTGCAGTGTTTCATGCCTATAATACCAATACTTTGGGAGGCTGAGGCAGGAGGATTGCTTGAAGCCAGGAGTTTGAGATAAGCCTGAGCAATAATACAAGACCCTATCTCTAGAAAAAATGTAAAATAACCCTGTGGTATGGTGGTGTGTACTTGCAGTCTCAGCTCTTCGGGAGGCTGAAGAGAAAGAATTGCTTGAGCCCAGGAGTTTGAGGCTGCAGTTGTATACCATGATCATGCCACTGTACTTCAGCCTGGGTGACAGAGGGAGACCCTGTCTCAGAAGGAAGGAAGGAAGGGAGGGAAGGAGGAAGGAAGGGAGGAAGGAAGGGAGGAAGGAAGGGAGGGAGGGAAGAAGGAACTGGGACTACATTTCTATGGAGAGCAGAATTAGAAAACTGTGGATTAAACACAGAAAGCCAAAGAATTAAAAACATCCTTAAATATTGAATAGTAGTTTGCTTTAAATAATTATTTTAAATGTATTTCATTTCAAAATCACTGTTTTAAGACCATACATAATATGAAGACAAAATCAAGATAAAAGGTAATTAATGGTTTATAATTATATTTGCTATTTTCCTTGTAGAATTACACTTTGTACTTTTATAGCTTTGGTCAACTTTTACTAACTGAAATGTAAGCTGTTATTTTGGGCTACAATTTCCTCAATAGAAATGTCTTTTTAATGGGGAAAAGTATCTTCTTGTCTGACAAATGCACAATGCATAAAATATTAAAGATCTTAAAATTGCAAAGTGGTATGATACCAGAGAGAGAACTTCTTTTTGCACATAGTACCTCCCTGATCAAAGCAGATATGTTCTGTCATCTCTGAAATCCCAGATAGGATTTAGCCTCCTTGACCTTAACCAACCTGTGCAATAAACCAACAATTATTTAAGTAATGTTTCCAACAGCAACAACATTTAACAAAGAAGAAATAAAATTCCAGCTCTAGTTAATAAAATGCAACTTCAATATTGAACTATTAAATATTTTTTCTAAAAAACACATGAATTCAGTAAAAAAGGAATTCTCTTAATCAAAATATTATTAGTATTAATGAATCATAGCCAAAGGAGCATAAAGCTCTTTAAAATAATTTTAATATTGAACATAATAATTCATATGAAACATTTTAAAGATAAAACATTGATTTAAAAGGCATATATCATTAATCACAAATATCAGACATTAAAGATATTAAGGAAAACTAAGTGCTTTAAACCATTCCCTCCATTTGGAATCTGGTACAGTAAAATTAAATGTTTAAGAAGCAAATTGATATCCCCGAAAATTTTGAGTACAAATGAATACAAGAGTAGTATTTATTTTTAACACCTTTCGTACAATAATGAAGATGTGCTTTTCTTTTTTCTAAATTATGTATCTGTCCAATTTTTTTCTGAGAAAAAAGACATTAAGAACCAGAAGAACAAGCATAATTCAACCATTCAATTCCTTGGTACTCTTCAAGGACGGGTAATAGTTGAAAATCATTATCCCTGGTCTCTACTTTGTTGTACTCCATACTATGTCTTCTGTATTGATAGGCTGTTACAGGTCTTCAAAATGTTTACCATTTGACTTTGAGGTCCGCATCACATTTGTTGATTTAAAGGCTTTATTTGAGATATCACAAGTTCAGTTGCTCATCCCACGTCATGGTTCAAGTTATTACTCAGCTGCCATCATTGATAATTCCATTCCATCTCTGAACAGAGCATGGTATTCCTCTTAGATTGGTGATGTTGAATAAGTATGTTTGTCACCATTTGTTTCAATCCTTTTGCATTCCTGGGACTTTGACTGCCATATTTTATACAATATGGGCACATCGATACCTGAATTTCTGTTTAGTTAAATTGATCACCTCTGGCAATAGGTTATCAGAGCTCTATTAAACAAAAAGACACTGTAAATGTTCTGCCTAGAGGGTTTTCAGAGGTGTTTGAGGAATAAAATTAGCTCTACTGGTTAGGATGCTGCCAATAGTTATATTCACTCATTCTTTCTCAAAAGCTGACACTTAAAAATGAAGAAGAAAGCCTGCTTCCTACCCATGAGGAGCTTGCAATCGGATTCTATAATATGCATTAACAAAATAATTCATGCATGCTGTAAATTCAGCTGGTAGAAGAGATTAGTTTGGGAAGACTGAATGCAATAGAGCTCTTCTATAATGCTTGAGGTTGGGAAGATACATTATATTAACACTTATTTAATTCTAAATATGTGCCAAGAACTTTCACATATTTCATTAAAACATCTCTTTTTCACTGGGATAATTGTATTTAATCCCCTTTTGAGGAACTTAAAGCCCAAGGAATGCAAATAATTTTCCTAAGATCACACAGTTAATAAGTGGCAGAGCTAGGATATAAATAAACTCTATCTAAGCTCTAAATTCTATCATCTTTCTGCTGTACCAACAAGAACTCCTTTAGTCTATGCTGGCTTTGCAATATTGAGGGCAATGCAGACTGGATCACAAATGAAGTAAGTTTGAATCCATTAAATAAGCTGTAGTATTGCCAGGCTTTTCGTAACATGGTTTTCAGTTTTTCAAGCACATGGATCTCCAAGTTTGAAACCAGATGCATAGATAATCACTATTGTCTTGCCTGGAAAGTGAAGAAGGACCCATGCATAGAGGCTTCTCTCTTGTGCCTACATAACGTCATTTTAGGCAGAGATCTGCCAACTAACGTAAGTGAGTCGGGTCTGGAGAGTATAGAATCACATACAAGATTTTCTCCTGAAATATGCTTCTTTAATAGAGTGAAAATGAAAATCAGAAGTACCTGCATTTTATTTTGAAATAGTCAGAAATGCCTTGAAGAAATAGAAAGGGACCATTGCAGTCTCCACATTTAGTGCTATTTAAAAAATTTCTCCCAACAATCCTATGCTGTAGTATACAACACAGCATATTCAAAATAGTTGTGGGAGAACAGCTGTACTGATCAGATGCAGATTTTAAAAGTGGATGAAATAGCGGTATTGTGTCATCAAATCTTCCAGCCCTGGGAGCAAATGATAAGACATGCTCTTTTTTTTCCTTTTTTCCACTTGCAGGTGCAATCATTTACAACTAAATGGCAGGAATGTCTCTCACACAAGCAGTTAATATGCACTAGAATTTTCCCAGTAACCAGATGGCATGCATTTCATACCAAGCTTGTTGAAATAAGAACTGAAATCATCTGCCAATAAGTTGCATGGAAGTTTTCCACAGTCTCCTTAGGTGACCCCATTTAAGATTTTGAATTTTTTGAGGTCAGAAAGCTTATAAATATTCAGTTCTTGGTGACTCACTTTCAGGGCTGTGGTGGAGTAATTATAGAATAATTCTAGTTAGCCATCAATGAAAATATTCTGACTTTAGCTTATGTTTGGTTCTGCTTTTTTTTTCTTATTACCTTCCTTATTTTTTAATCCAGTCTTTACTAAGAGTGCCACTTAAGAAAAATAATGAATCAAAAAAGCCATGAACAATGTTAGTTTCTTTGACTGGAGACATCATTATTGTGAGTCCAAAACTTTAGAGAATGTATGAAAGTATAGAAATTATACTGAAAATGTTTTGAATGTAGTACACATTTGTTTTGGCCTCAACAGCATGCATTACTCCACCATCTGCTACCAATGCTCTAATATTCCTTGAAACAATATCCCTACCCTAGACCTATTCCTAGCTGGAGGCGGATGATGTGATCTCGACTTGCCTAAACAGGATACATCACAGAATTGCATCCGGGATGGTCACATGTCCCAAGTCAGCCAATCAGGGCCAGAGAAGCATAACTATGGAATTTTTGTTGAAATTGTTAGGGAGAAATATATTTATTTTCCTTTAGACTTATAGAATATAGACATGGAGATGCTGGTGGGCATTTTACTATCATGTAAGAGTTTCCTTGAGAATAAATTCAAAAGAGTAGAAAGAAGGCCTTAGAGATGAAAATAGTAAATAGAAATAAATGAGACAGAGAAGAAATTAGAATAAGAAGTGAGGGGGAGTCAGAATGATTGTGTCCTGATGATACTTTTGAAACCCTTGATGTAGCTGAAGCCTAATTCTATACTCAGAATTGTTTTATTTATAATAAACAACACATTCCCTGTTGGCTTCAGTTAGTATGAGCCGGGATCTCTGCTACTTGCAACTTTAAAAGTCTTGAATGATGTATATATAAGGAAATTACATTGGTGCTGTCCTTAATTCTGAAAAAGCAACGATGTGTTCCCAGGGATTGATTAAATTACTCTATGGGAAATTTCTGCTCAACTTTTGGAGCAGAGTTCATTTTCTTGGAAATGTAAGTCAAAATTCTTGTTTTATCTAAATAAACCAAGATACGGATGGCTTGCATGTCCAGTCTCACAGTAGGAGACAGCCTGTGAAGATGAGTGGGGCCATTGATGAGAAAAATTCCCTTACCCATGAATTGTTCAATTTTTAATGTTTATACACATGGACAGCAATGTCATAAGCTGCAGGGTTGTTGTGTTTTTCCCATATGTGAAGGAAACCACATAACTTTAGAATGACTGTTTTCTCTTAGGAAAGAAAGGGAGTAAAACACTATTTCAGATGCCATCTAGACTTATGGTTTCCTTTGTCCTTTGGGGCTCAGCTTTCAGCTTCATTTATTCAATATGGCCCTGAATGGATTTATGAGGCATAACCAGGACTCCCTAGTCCATCTCTTACAGTGACTATTTCAGGTTTCTCCTGTCCTTTCACTCCAATATTTCTCTCTCTCTCTCTCTCTCTCTCTCTCTCTCTCTCTCTCTCTCAACTCTCTGTGTATGTGTGTGAGAGAGAGACACAGAAAGAGAGAGATCTCCTTCTCAAAACCAGCAGTTTCAGAAAACTTGTCCATTTTCAAGCTGATCTTTTTCTCCTGTGTTCCTTATCATATTCCTTCCCATCCTTCTAAAGACAGCTCTGTCGCGTGTGCATGCTTTTTTATATCCACCATCTCTCTTATTTCAATCAACTGGCTTCTTGCCTTCTGCATTCAAGTATTAAAAACATCAAATTTGCCTTGGGAAGAGAAAATCCTGGGTACCACTGCCTGTATCATTCCCATACGATGGGAGTCATTAGTACCACTTGCCTAGGTCTGGTTTATGTCTCCTGATGAAATCCTTGTGATTAGGTGGGACTATGTGACTAGATCTTGTCATGGAGATGTGAGGAAAAGGGACGTCTGTCACTTCTACTAGAACACTTATTTGTCTATGTAAGATTAATCAGAGCTCCCTTTCTATTTGCTGATACTCATCAACACTCCAGAGGCAGATGTTCCATCAACTTGGGTCCAAAAGTGAGGACACACAGAGCAGAATGCCAGTCAAAGGGCATGTAGTGAGTGAAATCTTTGCTGTGTAAGTTGTTGTCAAGGTTTGAAAGCTGTTTGCTACTGTAGCTTAGATTGATGTATTCTGACTGACATACTTAACTGTTCTGTTTTTTCTTAGTTTAATTTCTAGTCTCATAAGAGGAAGATATTTTTTAGGTGTTGTCACTATGTTATGAACATTCCTTCACATTTCATAGGTAAATCTAGCTTCCATGTCACCGAAGTTACAAACTCTTACACTCCTGCTCTGTGTTTCCTGCGTATATTTTGTGCTATCTTGACTTTCTGTTGCAACTCATACCTCTGATCATGACTGTCATCCTGAAATTCCCATGGGTTTTGTTGCCCTGAACTCTGACTTAGACTTCCTTTCATACTTTTCCCTGTTCCCCATGTTAATCCAAGGTTTAATCCTGGCAGGATACTATAATGAAAAGTGCCCACACCATGGAATAAGATAGCCTCATTTTAAATTCTGGCTTAATCACTTATTAGCTATATGACACTGGGCAAGTCACTTAACCTGTCTCAGTCTCAGTTTCCTTTTTAGTAAAACAGGGATGCTACCAATAAAAAAAACAGCACCATCACAAGGATTAGCAACATAATTAATGCAAAATGCCTAGCTCATAGTTGAGACTAAATGATGATGATAATGATTTTTATGCAATTCAACTGCCTCTAATCTCGTTGATTTGGGGGGTCTATTTTACCCTAAACAGGATGATTGTATTATACAAGCCTAGAGAGTACTACTCACATTGCGTTCTAAATATTAGCTCCCCATGAAGTGCAAGTCCAATGTGACGGTTGTGTTTAAAGTTGTAATATTGTAGGACACCATTTTAAAAGACCAGCAAGAATTCCAAATATGTGTCTTTGTCCCTGTCTTGTTAATGGCAAAAAATCCAATTCTCTGTTATTTTTCCTTTCTGATATAATTTTGGGAATTCTTGCTACACAAATACTTAACATTTGACACAAATCCATGATGGCAGTTGCTCTGATGGTCTAAACAATTGCTGCCACAGGATTTCACGGACCCTTCCTCACTATCTGCTATGGTCTGAAAGCTTTTGTTCCTCCAAAATTCGTATGTTGTAACTTAATCCCCAATGTCATGGTATTAAGAGGCAGAGTCTTTGAGATGTGATTAGGTAATGATGGTTCTACCCTCATGAATAGGATTAGTGCCCTCATCAAAGGGGCCCAAAGGAGTTTGTTTGTCTCTTCCACCATGTGGGGACACAAAGAAAATGACATCTCTGGGGCACAGGCCCTCATCAGACACCAAATCCTCTGGCACCTTAATCTTGGACTTGCCAGTTTCCAGAACTATAAGCAATACATTTTTATTGTTTATAGATTATTCAGTCTAAGATATTTTGTTATAGCAGCAAGAATGTACTAAGACACCAGCTGTTTAACTGGCTGATTCAGGCTGATGTTGCTTGGCCTATACCTGTATTATTTCCCAAAGTAAAGCTAAGATCCACTGAAATGTTTAACTCATTACTCCAGAAGGCTTGGAGATAAAGGACATCACAGAGTAGTTGATGGCTTTCAATGGAATTGGCTCTGAAAAGAGGCTACACTTAGGACCCACTGGTTCAAATCTAGTATCTAGAAGGCTGTCAACTAGCTCAGCATCTAACAATGGGAAGCCCCAACTTAGAACCTAGAATCAACTCTGTTAGGACCCAGAGGAAAAAGATAGGTCATTTTCTACTCCAATCCCTAACTTCTTTCCTGCAGAAGGAATTTTCTTCCATGACGTTGACAGCCTCAATTATAGCAGAAGCTAACAGTGGAAGTAGCAAAACCGAACAGCAGTATTCCTGGTTGGAAAGTCACTGATGGTCAATTATGAAAGATCTGTCACAGGAGAAGCCTTCAACAGAAGCAAGTGGGTAGTGGAAGACAGAATTGATTGGGCTCTAGTGTCAGCATGAGGTGAATCTCAGATCTATCACTTATTAATAGTGTGACTGTGAGGAAGTCACTACAACTCTGTGCCTGAGTTTATTCATAACTGAAGATGATATTAGCATCTGTATCATAGGATTGTTATGGAGATTTAATGAGATAATGCACATGAAGTACTTAGTATAATGTCTGCCTACTCTAAGCACTCACTACAAGTATTTGGAAGTATTCCAAATCAGGTATTATTATCAGTATTAATAGCTAAAACCTACCATTTGTGAAGCACCTATTCTGAGCCAGACACAATGTTAAGCACTTTACTTATATTTAACCCTATGAGTTAAATATGTTATTTACATTACTGCGGGTAAAGAGAAGTTAGATGACTTTTTCCAGATCAGAACTGAGACAGGAACTCAAAGCTCTCTTTTATGTTTGCCCCATTGTCCTGAGAATGCAATTACAAGATCCATGAGCCATCCCAAAATTTTAGAGTTTTGACAATGTATTTGGGACACAAGCACATCATCAAGGTGAAGATTCCAGCTCTGCTTGTTCAGCCTCTTGCCACCAGAGTAAGAGGAAGATATGCCTATTACCTTTCTTGTCTTTCTAGATGATCTGTAAGCCTGAACTCCTGTGGTCTCCTATCCAGAACACACATATATACACCCCCACACCCCCCACATATATACCTACATACACATACACACACGCGCGCGCGCACACCTACATGTACCTCTTCTCACTCTGCAACTGCAGGTCCATATTTCAGAAAAGTATCCCTGTTGAGCACCCCAATATGTATTACTAAACAGAGGACTTAGAAAATCAAGTCTGAAGCGAGCCTTCAAAAACACTGTGTATATTTAGCTTACAGCTGTTGGACTGAAACAACATTCCAAAGTGACCTTTCCTGGAGGAAAATAAAATCAACTTTTACCTAAAATGTAAAAACTTCCTGAACCCCCAAGAATGGCAATGTTTAAAATATTTTCAGACCCAGTATCTACTGACCTGTTTATCCCATGAACTTGAATACAATCCACATGTTAACCTCAAGTATTACCACCATGTTATTGACTCCGAAAGTAAAAACTCTTGACTAGACCCTTGAGCCAAGTTTTAATTCCATGTTTTCTGCTTCCAGAACATCTCCACTTGGATGCCCGCCCAACTGTCAACTAAGAACTACACGTATAGGGGAAACGATAGTGTACACTGATTTGAAGTGTGGCTATACAATTATCCAGTCTTGTTTGAATCCATGTCCTACCATTTGCAGCTCTGTGACCTTGGGCAACTTGGCCTCTGATACTCAACTTTCTGAGCTATAAAATAGGACTACTAATAGAGCATATATCACAGGGCTATGAGAAAGAAATAATACATAGTAAGACATACCAGAATGCCTGGCACGTCATACATGTCTGATAAATATTTTTCCACTGTTTTACATTATTATTACTTTTATTTTATTTTGAGATGGAGTCTCACCGTGTTGCCCAGGATGGAGTGCAGTGGCATGATCTCGGCTCACTGCAACCTCTGCCTTCTGGTTTCAAGCGATTCTCCTGCCTCAGTCTCCTGAGTAGCTGGGACTACAGGTTAGCATCACCATACCCAGCTAATTTTTGTATTTTTAGTAGAGACGGGGTTTCACCACATTGGCCAGGATGGTCTCAATCTCTTGACCTTGTGATCCACCCACTTTGGCCTCCCAAAGTGCTGGGATTACAGGTGTGAGACACTGCACCCGGCCTACATTATTATTATTATGCACAAATTAAATTCATCTTTCCTCACTATTCACAAATAAACTTTAGTTGCACTCAATGGTACTTTTTCTTCAGGATCAAAACCTTGGAGCTTTTTTAAACTTATCTTTTGTTATCCATCTGTGACTTAAGTTATTTATAGAATGATATAACATATCGGTGAATACATTACAAATGAATGAAAAAAAGAACGTAATCACCAAGTACTAATTTTTTCTTTCAATAATTTTTCTCTTTCTCTTCGTTCCTCCTGTCAAGAGCCTGGCTTGGACTTCCACCTCCTAATCAACTCCATGAAGTCCCCAGACAAAACACTCACCCTTTAGGTTTTTGCCCCGGTACTTCATTGTTGAATCAAATTTTCTAAGACATTGTTTTCAATTCATCATCATACAATGACTCCTGATCTCCTTATTTGATTTTATTCCAAACTTCTCATTTTGGCTTTAAGAGGTTACCATCAGTAGGCCCCTTCTCCACAGTCTGATCTCTTTCTGCTCCCAGCATTGACCCTCTGTCCCCTTTCATAGAGTCCTCATCCCTACCATATGTCCAAGGCACTGGTAAAGGTAAATGTCATCCTGGCTCAGCCACCCCGAATCCCTCAAGCTTTTTAAAACCCAAATCTGATCATGCTCCTCCTCTGCACTTCATCCTGTGTTAGCTCTTTTGCTTTTAGAACAAAACACAATCTCTTTACCAGCATGTTTACAGAGTCAACTATGTTTTAAACATCGTAGTAGGCAAAGATGAGCAAGGTATAGTCCTGGCTTTTAAGGTGCTCAGAGTCTTAGAGGATGTGAAAGTGACCCATAAACTTGGCCCCTCCCTACCTCTGGCTCATTTGTCACTTCTCACTGGAATCCTATTCTTCAGCCCTATTTAATAAATTGCCAGCAGTTCTCCAAATGTGCCCTGCTCCCTCACCTTCCCTTGGAAGGTTCTCCTAGATCCACCACCATCCCTGTCTAGTTTGGGCAGTCCTCTTCTGTGTTTCTAGAGCATTCTGTGATAGCGTCTTTCATAGCATCACAATAGTGGTAAGAGGTCTCCCCAACATAACAGTCAACAGGAATTGTGCTAAACTCTTGTGGCAGCTAGTATATACCATAAAACAATAATGTGTTACTCTCTTCTGCTTATTGGCTTTTATGTCGACGCTTTGATTCTCTTCTTCAGAAAGAAAGTGTCCATGTATTTAAAAATTGTTATGAGCCATCCCTTCATTGGCCTTCCTTCCTTCCTCAAGGGAATTTACCTTTCACTGAAGGCTCCTCAATCTTTTCCCACAAAGCTTGAGTTCCAACCCTTAGCATCCTTTATTGCTCTCTTTCAGGCTCCAACCTCTTAATAGTTTGTACTTTTCTACCACATAGGACTTGCAACCCTGGATCTTGTTTTGTAGACATGTAATTAAATGACAATTAAATACATTTAGGGATCAAACAAGTCTGTTTTCAAATTGTAGCTCTGCTGTAGTAAAATTTAGAAATCACTTTCTCTTTCTGAACCTCAGCATTTTCATACCTAAAATGTAATAATAAAAGATTGTCTTATAGAATTGTTGGGAGTATTAAAGATACACTTTAGGTAAAACTCCACAGTAGCCAGAACTTGTTAGGAAATCTAGGTCTGCTTATCTCTATCTATCTATCTATCTATCTATCTATCTATCTATCTGTCTATCTATTTTTCATCTATCCGAAAATGCTTTGTTGTTCAGTCCCTAGATTTTATCACCATGCGTGTTGCTTACTTCTTTATACTTTTAGTCAGATGGCCTCAACAGTGATGGCCACAACAAAGACTTATGTCAGAGAATTTCCAATCACTGAACACATGAATAAATTATTAGAGCATTTAGCTTCCTCCTGCACTCTCAGCAGAGGCCTTTTTTCTTGTTTCCCAGAGAAAATAACACCATCAGACAGGCACTCCCTGAATATCTCACTCCCAAATCTCCAGACCTGCAGTAGGAGAATGTGACTCTGATTAAATGTCCTCTTCTCCTACCCTGTCACAAACTTCTGCCATCAGACTGTCTCACTAAAACCTCTCATACTGTGGGCTATGAGTTAGTCTTCATATGAGTGAGTTAGCCCTCATACTCTCTCTCTAATAACTTTAACCACTTACTCTACTGAAACACAGATTATTATAACAAAGGAAATATTTCCTAAAAGTATCAACTCATCAAGAAAACATAACAATCCTATATGTGCATGATGCTAATAACAGAGATTCAATGCACCTGAAGCGAAACCTGATAAAAGTAACAGAGAGTTAAAAACACATCTACAATTATAGTTGAAAATGTCAGCATTCCCTTCTCAGTAATTGATTTATGAAAAGTTGACAAAACAAGTAATTGTTTATAAAAGAACTGAGCAACCACTATCAGCCAAATTCATCTAGTTGAAATTTATATAACACTATACTCAACAACAATAGAATATATTTTCAAGTATACACGGAATATATACCAAATAAACCAAATTCTGAGCCATTCAAAATAAATAAATTAAAATTCTAAAATATTCAAAATTGAAAGTATGCAGTTTATTCTTAGATCACAATATGGATTAACTAGAAATTAATAACAGAATAGTACCTAAGAGATTACTAAATAATTGAAAATTAAACAGAGCGCATCTAAGTAAACTATTAATCAAAATCAAAACTATTAATCAAAAAATCTAATTTCCACAATGGAAATTAGAAAATACTTTGGATTGGATGAAATAAAGAAACTACATAAAGAATTTGCAGAATGCAAGAAAAGCAGTACTTAGAGGAGAACTTATAAACTTGAATGCTTAAAAATCAACGATATGTTTCTATCTTGAGAAACTAGAAAAATAGAATCAAATTAAACTAAATACAAGAAGAAGAAAGAACAATAGAGACAACAAATTAATAAAAAAAAAAAAATCAGGAAAAAAGAACCGGGAAAAAATAATGAAATCAAAGAGTGGTTCTTTGATGAGATCAGTAAGGTTAATAAAGCTCTAGCCAGACTGATCAGGAAAAGTAAGAGAAGACACAA
The DNA here is from genome assembly GCF_001698545.2 of Rhinopithecus bieti. Classification (NCBI taxonomy): domain Eukaryota; kingdom Metazoa; phylum Chordata; class Mammalia; order Primates; family Cercopithecidae; genus Rhinopithecus; species Rhinopithecus bieti. The sequence continues at coordinate 1,751,472 of NW_016812542.1, forward strand.
TAAACCAGTATGAGGCATGAGAGAGGAAACATCAAATCCCCTAGATTTTAAGAAGATATAAGAGAACGTTGTAAAAAAAAAAATTTTATACCAACACATTTGACAACATAAAGAATGGACAAATTTCTTAACAAAGTACAGACTACCAAAGCTCAGTCAAGAAAAAATAGATAATCCAAACACCCACACATCAATTAGAGAAATTGAATTTAAAATTTTAAATCTTCTAACAAAGAAAACTCTAGGCTTTCTTGGTAAATTTTACCAAATTTTAAAAGAAGAAATAAAAAATGTTAAAGAACAAATGCTTCCAGAAAATTGAAGAAAGCCAGTATTACCCTAATACAAAAACTATATAACTATTACATGAGAGGAAGTTAAAGACCAACATTTCTAATGAATACAAACGCAAAAACATTTATTACAATTTTAACAATAAAGTCCAACGTTATCTAAGACTATAATATTTAATGGCTGTGATGGTTAACTTTATGTCTTCTTAACTAGACCACAGGATGCCCAGACAATTTGGTTAAACATTATTTCTGGGTGTGTCTGTGAGGGTGTTCCCAGGAAAAAAAAAATTAACATTTAAATTTGTAGACTGAGTAAAAGCAGATCGCCCTCCTGAGTGTGAGCACTCCATCCCACTGAGCACTTGAATCAAAGAAAAGGTCTGAGAAAGTTTGGATTCTCTCTCTATGACTGTTTGAAGTGAGGCATCAGTCTTCTCCTTCCCTTATACTATTGGTCCTCTACTTCTCAGAATGATACCAGCCAGTTTTGCTGGTTCTCCAGTTTGCAGACAGCAGATTAGCCTATATAACCACATAAGCCAATTCTGTCTAATAATATATATATAATCTATACATATGTAATACATGTATGTGTGTATATATTTATATGTATGTACGTTTGTGTGTGTATGTGTATCTACACATACATATTCCATTGTTTCTTTATCTCTGGGAAAACCTAACAGATACAATGAACAAGTGGGATTCAATCCAAAACTGTTGGTTTAACATTGAAAAACGTATGCAATTCACCATATTAACATATAAAAAAGAAAACAATATAATTATCTCAAAGATACAGAAAAAGTATTTGACAAAATTTAATACCCATGTAAGTTATTTTTAAACTAAGTAATACATGAATAGATCAAATATTTTTACTTCAAAAGAGAAATGTATTAAATAACCTACAGCTAGCATCATATTTAATGTTGAAAGACTGAATGCTTTCTCCCTAATATCAGGAACAAGACAATCTGCTTTCATGACGTCTATTAAATATTGTACTAGACAATCTGATGACTGCAATAAGGCAAAAAAAAAAAAAAAAATCCAGGTTGAAACAGAAGTAAAACTATCTTTGCATAGACAATATTTTGTGATATTTTAGATAATCTTAAAAACTCTAAAAAAGAGCCTACTTGGATCTAATAATTCAATTTATCAAGGTCTCAAAGCACAAAGTCAATATAAAAAAGTCAATTATATTTTTATATAATAACAGTGAATATTTAAAAATGAAATTTAACACCCATACCACTTACGATAACATCAAAAACATCAAATTCCTAAGAGCAAATATAACAATAATTTTTAAGACCTCTACACTGGAAACTATAAAACATTATTAAGGAAATTAAAGACTTTAATAAATGATAGTATATTACCATGTTTGAGGATTAAAAGACTCAGAGTGGTTTAGACGGCAGTTCTCCTCAGTTTGCTCTACTTATTTAAGGCAGTCCATGCCAAAGTCACGGTAGTTTTGTTGTTTATTTTTGTTCTTTATTTTTTATGGAAATCCACAAGCTAGTTATAAAATGTATATGAAAAGGCACAGAACCTAGAACAGCAAAAGCAGCATAAAGTAAGAAGATAAAAAGCAAAAGAATTTACATTACCAGAGATTAAGACTTACTCTACATCTACAGTAATTAAAATGACATGTATTTCACAAGTATAGACCAACTGACCAGTGGGACAGAAGGAAGATGTGAGAAACAGTGTCACATGTGTACAATCATCTGATTTCTAACAAATTCTTCATTAACATTTATTGCAGGGATAATATTTATAATAAATTGTGCCAAGTCAATAGTGTATTCATATGGAAAACAATAAACCTCAACTCCCTACTTCATCCCATAAACAAACACACATGCACAACACACACACACACGCACACCCACACACACATACACACATACACGAGTTATAGTCCTGTATCAGACAGCTTCTAAAATACAACATAGAAAATATTTTTATTACGTTAAAATTGGAAAATATGTTTTAGCATGATTTTGAAATGCACTAATAATAAAATAAATAGTACATTGGACTTCATTAAAATTAAGAATTTCTATTTATCAAAAGTCACTATTAAGAAAGTAAATGAGGTTTTATTTATTTATTTATTTTTGTCCTCCAAGATGGCAGATTAGATGCTTTTAGCACACCTCGCCACTTGGAAACAGCAAAACAGTCCATAAAGATCAACCCTGTGAGCTTTAATTCAAGAAAGAAAATGGCAATTCACTGGAATAGCAAAGGACACCCAAATCATGGAAAAGAGAAGGTAAGCAAGCAGTCCCCACCCCATTATGGCATTTGCCTGATAAAACTGAGTGAAGTGTCTGTACATGACGTAGGCAGAGAGTCTTCCTCTGTGACTCACCTTTCCACTAAGGATACTTGCAACCCAGGCCTAGGAAGAGCATCTTGTTTGTCCCAAGCCCTGGAGCTAACTTGGGGAGTGGCTGGGAAATGCTAAAAGGAAAAGAAACCTGGAAAAGCTGCAGAAATTTTCCCAGGCCCAGGACTGAGAGGAAGACTCCATTTTTAATACAGGCTCATAAAAAGTCAGTCATTACTTAGTAACGAGGCAATGTGGCTGCACAGGCTTTCAAATCTCGGGCCAGAGGTTGAAGTGCTTGCTTGAGAGTTGGTAAAGGACCCCCACAGCCAGACTGAGTGGCAAGTGTAGTTAATCTTCCAACAATAGATGCTGAAACTGGGCTCTGTCCTATCACAGGACTGGAGTATGAGCGATATGGTTTGGATCTGTGTCCCCACCTAAATCTCATATTTAACTGTAATCCCTAGTGTTGGAGGTGGGGCCTGGTGGGAGGTGATTAGATTATGAGGGTGAATCTTTCTTGAATGGTTTAGCAACATCCTTTTGGTGCTGCTATCATGATAGCATGGTCACAAGATGTGGTTGTTTAAAAGTGTGTGGCACCTCGCCCCCGTCTCTTCCTCTAGCTCCAGCCATGTGAAGTACCTCACTCCTTTTTGCCTTCTGCCATGATTGTAAGTTCCCTAAGACCCTCCTCCCAACCTCCAACAAGAAGCGGATGCTGTCATGCTTCCTGCACAGCCTGTGGAACCATGATCCAGTTAAATCACTTTTCTTTATAAATTACCCAGTCTTAAGTATTTATTTATAGCAAAGTGAAAATGAACTAATACAGGGAGAAAAGCTGTTGAAACTGCAGTTTCTCCTGGGCAGTGAAACTTGCAGCCAGGAACAGCTTTGTAGCCTGGAACTGGTCTGTGTTTGTCATTGCTGGGTGGCCTAGTGTGTTCCTCTGAGACTGTAGTACAGTAGGGGCTTCTCTGCTCCACATCCAGGAATATCTTCAGACATCTGAAACACACACTCACCTGGCTTGGCAGCCTCAGCCACCCCGCCCTTCTTGTGCAAAGATCGTGGTGCAGCAGGGATCTCTCCACTCCCTGCTCAGGCAGATCTCCAGGCATCTGGAGCATCCGCTTGCCTAGATCAACAGCCTAAGCTGTCTTACCTTTCCTGTGCAGAGGCAAGAATGTTGACTCTCACCACTGCTATTCAACATAGTACAGAAAGTCCTAGCCAGACCAATCAGGCAAGGGAACAAAATAAAAGGCATCCAAATTGGAAAAGAGGAAGTCAAATTATCTTTGCTCACTGATGACATGATTGTATACCTAGGAAACCCTAAAGATTCCTCTAAAAGACTCCTAGACTTGGTAAATAAATTCAATAAAGTTTAAGGATACAAAAATCAATGTACATAACCAGTAGCATTTCTATAAACAATAAAGTTCACGGTGAGAACTGAACCAATAACTAAATCCCACTGACAATAGCCCTCCCATACACACACAGTATCTAGGAATACATTTAACCAAGGAGGTGAAAGATCTCTACAAGGATAATTACAAAACATAATGAAAGAAATCATAGATGACACAAACAAATAAAAAAGCAACCCATACTCATGAGTTAGAAGAATCAATATGATTAAAATGACCATTCTGACCATAGTAATCTACAGATTCAATGCAATCCCTTTCAAATTACCAACACTATTTTTCACTGAACAAGAAAAGAATTCTAAAATTTATATGGAAACAGAAAAGACCCCAAATCACTAAACCAATTCTAAACAAAAAGAACAAATCTGGAGGCATTACACTGCCTGACTTCAAATTATACTTCAAAACTATAGTAACTAAAACAGCATGCTACTGGTACAAAAATAGATACATAGATCAAAGGAATAGAATGAAGAATCAAGATACAAAGCTATATCCTAAAGCCAAATGATCTTTGATAAAGTTGACAGAAATAAACAATGGGGAAAGGACATCTTGTTCAATAAATGGTGCTGGGAAAATTGGCCAGCCATATGCAGAAGAATGAAACTAGACACTTATCTCTTACCATATACAAAAAAAAATAGAGATTTAAATGTAAGACTTGAAGCTACATAAATTCTAGAAGAAAACCTAGAAAAAATTATTCTGGACATTGGCCTAGGCAAATAATTTATCATAAAGTGATATTTGCTCCAAAAAGAAATGCAACTAAAACAAAAAACAGACAATGGGAATTAATTAAACTAAAAGCTTCCGCACAGCAAAAAAGAAAAAAAAAAAAAACAGAATAAACAGACCTTCTACAGAAGGGGAGAAAATATTTGCAAATTATGCTTCTGGCAAAGGATTTGTATCCAGAATCTACAAGGAACTCAAACAACTCAACAAGAGAAAAAACACACAACCCCATTAAAAGTTGGGCAAAGGACATGAGCAAACATTTCCCGAAGGAAGAAATGCAAGCAACCAGAAAATACATGGAAAAAAAAAATCCTTAACATCATTAATCAATAGAGATGAAAACTACAATGAGATATCATGTTATGTTACACCAATCAGAATGGCTAATATTTGTTTTGGAGCACACATATTTATTTATTTATTTAATTTTACTTTAAGTTCTGGGATACGTGTGCAGAACATGCAGGTTTGTTACACAGGTATGCATGTGCCATGCTGGTTTGTTGAACCTATCAACCCATCATCTAGGTTTTAAGCCCTGCATGCATTAGGTATTTGTCCTAATGCTCCCTCCCCTTGCCCCCCACCCCACAACAAGCTCTAGTGTGTGTTGTTCCCCTGTGTCCTGTGTTCTCAATGTTCAATTCCCACTAATGAGTAAGAACATGTTGTATTTGGTTTTCTGTTCCTGTTAGTTTGCTGAGAATAATGGTTTCCATCTTCATCCATGTCCCTGCAAAGGACATAAACTCATTCCTTTTTATGACTGCATAATATTGTATGGTGTATATGTGCCACATTTTCTTCGTCCAGTCTATCATCGATGGGCATTTGAGTTGGTTCCATGTCTTTGCTACTGTAAACAGTGCTGCAATAAACATAAGTGTGCATGTGTCTTTATAGTAGAATGATTTATAATCTTTTTGGTATATATCTAGTAATGGGATTGCTGAATCAAATGGTATTCCTTGAGGAATCACCACAGTCTTCCACACAATGGTAGAATTAATTTACACTCCCACCAACAGTGTAAAAGTGTTGCTATTTCTCCACAGCCTCGCCAGCATCTGTTGTTTCCTGACTTTTTAATGATCACCATTCTAACTAGCATGAGATGGTATCTCATTGTGGTTTTGATTGTATTTCTCTAATGTCCAGTGATGATGAGGTTTTCTCATATGTTTGTTGGCTGCATAAATGTCTTCTTATGAGAAGTGTCTGTTCATATATGATTTCCATTTTTTGTATTTGCTGAGGAGTGTTTTACTTCCAATTGTGTGGTTAATTTTAGAATACATGCTATGTGGCAAAGGTATATTCTATTGATTTGGGGTGGAGAGTTCTGTAGATGTCTATGTATGGCCATTTTCACGATATTGATTCTCCCTGTCCATGAGCATGGAATGTTCTTCCATTTGTTTGTGTCCTCTTTGATTTCACTGAGCAGTGGTTTGTAGTTCTCCTTGAAGAGGTCCTTTACATCCCTTGTAAGTTGGATTCCTAGGTATTTGATTCTCTTTGAAGCAATTGTGAATGGAAGTTCATTCATGATTTGGCTCTCTGTTTTTCTGTTACTGGTGTATAAGAATGCTTGTGATTTTTGCACATTGATTTTGTATCCTGAGACTTTGCTGAAGTTGCTTATCAGCTTAAGGAGATTTTGGGCTGAGACT
>NW_016812542.1:1761334-1810915 GCF_001698545.2 Rhinopithecus bieti
CGGCAGACTGCTGTGTTAGCAATGAGGGAGGCTCCGTGGGCATGGGACCCTCCCGGCCAGGTGTGGGATATATTCTCCTGGTGTGCCCGTTTGCTTAAAGCGCAGTAGTGGGGTGGGAGTCACCCGATTTTCCAGGTGTTGTGTGTCTCAGTTCCCCTGGCTAGGAAAATGGATTCCCTTCCCCCTTGCGCTTCCCAGGTGAGGCGATGCCTCGCCCTGCTTCAGCTCTCGCTGGTCGGGCTGCAGCAGCTGACCAGCACCAATTGTCCGGCACTCCCTAGTGAGATGACCCCAGTATCTCAGTTGAAAATGCAGAAATCACCGGTCTTCTGTGTCGCTTGCGCTGGGAGTTGGAGACTGGAGCTGTTCCTATTCGGCCATCTTGCTCCGCCCCCTAAGGTTACTATTATTATATGTGAATTTGATCCTGTCATCATGATGCTAGCTGGTTTTTTTGCAACTGGGTACCTCAGTCGGAAATGCAGAAATCACCAGCCTTGCGGTGATCTCACTGGGACCTGCAGACCAGAGCTGTTCCTATTCGACCATCATGACCCCTCCCCAGAATGGCTATTATTGAAAAGTCAAAAAAACAAGTGTTGGCATGGATGAGGAGAAAGGGGGATGCTTATACAATGTTGATGGGAATGTAAATTAGTACAATCTTTATGGAAAACAGTATGAAGGTTTCTCAAAGAACTAAAACACAGAAGTACTATTCCATTCAGCAACCCACTACTGGTTATCTACCCAAAGGAAAATAAATCATTATATCAAACAGACACTCATATTTGTATGTTCATTGTAACACTGTTCACAATTACCAAGTCATGGAACCAACCTAAGTGTTCATCAAGAGTCAACTGGATAAAAGTAATGTAATAAATATACGCCATGGAATACTATGCAGCCATAAAAAATAAAATCATGTCCTTTGCAGCAACATGGATTAAGCTGGAGGCCATTGAGTGAACTGACTCAGAATCAGAAAACCAAATACCATATTTTCTCACTATAAGTGGAAGTTAAGCAATGGATATATAGGAACATAAAATGGAAATAATAGAAACTAGTGATTCTAAAAGGGAGGACTCTGGAAGAAGGGCAACAGTTGAAAAATTATCTATCAGGTATAATGTTCACTATATGGGTGATGGGTATATCAGAAGCTCAATCCCCACCTGCATGCAATATACCCATGTAACAAACAAGCACTTGGATCTCCTTAATGTCAAATTAAGAATTAAATAAATTAAGAAAAAGAAGTAAAAGGCAAGCATGCTACAGAGTTGGGAAAGATATCTCAAATACATAAAATGCTAAAAGCATTTTAGAATTTCTAAAAAGTAATTTTCAAATTATTAACTTGAAAATAAGTAAAAATTCAAGACATACATAAGCGAAGACTTGAAGTTTTCACTTTGTGAAGTGAAAAGTCACTTCAGAAAGAAAGATATCAAAATGAACAATCAACATTTGAAAAGATTCTCAATATTATTAGTTATCAGAAAAATGCAAATTAAAATCATGACATATCACTGTATACCCACCATAGCTGAAATTAAAAATAATTTCAATATCAAATGTTGGTGAAATTTTGGAGTAAATGAAACTCTTCCACATTAATTACAGAAGTCTGATTTGATACAAACATTTTAAAAAACTTTGGCAGTATCTACTAACACTAGATATATTAGATATATCTCCTATGATTAATTCCATTGTTGAATGCATACCCAACCAAAATAAGTGCTATATCCAATGAAAGTCATAGCCAAGAATATTTATAGTATTTTTATGTACCATATCCATAAATCATAAAGAACTCAATTTTCATCACCAATAGAATGAGGAAATAAACTGTGGAATCTTCACGCAATAGAACACCACACAACAATGTAAAAGAACAAAGTTCTGATACATGCAACAAAAACAAAGATAACCCTCAGTGCTATAATAATAACAAAAAGAAGTAAAACAAACTAATTTTAATATTTTGGTGACAGATTTCAAGATCAAGGGCTCCCTTATGTGCAGAAGGATGAGAAAAAAGGACACAAGGTTGATCAAATCACCTAGGAAGTCGGAGTAGATAGAGAAGATGAGGATCTTAAAAATAATCTTGACAAAGAACAGTCAATGGAGTAAGAGACAAGAGTAGAAGCACTTGTTTATGCAAGACAAATGCTAAAACATTTCCATAAAGGAGTGATCAACCCTATCAAATACTACTTGGAGCATAAAATGTCCGTGGTAGAAAATTAAACACTAGACTGAAGGACTTCAGCAAGATGGTGGAAAAGGAAGCTCCTGACTTTTCCTCCTCCCATCAATTCACTAACAACTTACACGCTGTTCAAGTTCCTCTGAGAGAAATCCAGAAGCTAGTTTCACACAGAGGGCAAATAAGAGAATATCCACATTAAACTGAGTAGAAAAATCTGAGACATACTTGTACCACAAACTCCACCCCAAGCACATCACCTTACCATCAGAAGGGAGATCCCAACTCACAACTTCTCACTAAGGAGTGAAGGGTTTGGACCACACTCATAGTACTCCAACTTTTACAGTTGCCACCTGAGAAATCAGCTTCTAAGTCACTTAGCTTTGGGAGTAAACAGGGCTCAGAATTCATGAGTATTATAGCACTACAGTGAACAGAGGCACTTTTAATGATCCCTTTCATCAGTTATCCCCTCCAGGTTCCGTGCAATGTGAGCAGGCAAAAATGCCCAACTCCCAGCTTCTCCCAGGAAGAGGTCTTACTGCATAGTTTCCTAGCTCCTGCCTCTAATTAGCCTCCATCTGGGAACTGAAGGGAAAAGGAGTAGAAATCCTCCAGAAGTTTGAATGGGCATGTTTATTGTGGCACTATTCACAATAGCAAAGACTTGGAACCAACCCAAATGTCCATCAATGACAAACTGGATTCAGAAAATGTGGCACATATACACCATGGAATACTATGCAGCCATAAAAAAGGATGAATTCATTTCCTTTGTAGGGACATGGATGCAGCTAGAAACCATCATTCTCAGCCAACTATGGCGAGAACAGAAAACCAAACATCGCATGTTCTCATTCATAGGTGGGAAGTGAACAATGAGATCACTTGGACACAGGAAGGGGAACATCACACACCAGGGCCTGTCGTGGGGTGGGGGGAGTGGGGAGGGATCGCATTAGGAGATATACCTAATGTAAACAATGAGTTAATTGGTGCAGCACACCAACATGGCACCTGCACACATATGTAACAAACCTGCACATTGTGCGCATGTACCCTAGAACTTAAAGTATAATTTTAAAAAAAGAAAAAAATAGAATCACTCCTTTAAAAATCTCCCCCACACACAAAAGCAAGCCCAGGACAAGATGGATTCACAGAATTGTATCAGATATACAAAGAAAAATTGATAAGAATCCTACTGAAACTGTTCCAAAAAAGCAAAGATGAGGGAATCCTTCCTAACTCTTTCTATGAACTCAGTATCACTCTGACACCAACTCCAAGCAAGGACACAAGAAATAAAGAAAACTACAGGCCAGTATCCTTGATGAAGATAACTACAGGCCAGTATCCTTTATGAAGATAACTATAGGCCAGTATCCTTGATGAACATAGATAGAAAAATCTTCAAGAAAATACTAGCTAAGCAAATCCAATAGTTCATTAAAAAGATAATACACCATGATCAAGTGGGCTTTATTCCAGGAATGCAAAGATAATTCATTATATGCAAATCAATCAGTGCAGCTGACCACATTGCAGAACTAAAAACAAAACCATATGATCATCTCAATAGATGAAAAAAGGCTGATTCAAAAAAATTCAACATCCCTTCATGATAAAAATCCTCACAATCTAGGCATCAAAGGAACATATCTCAAAAGCCAGAACAGACAAACCCACAGCCAACATTACACTGAATAGAGAAAAGTTGAACGCATTCCCTGTAAAAACTAGAACAAGACATGAATGCCCACCCTCACCAATCCCATTCAACGTATTACTGGAAGTCCTAGCCAGAGAAATCCGGCAAGAGAACAAAATAAAAGTCATCCAAATTAGAGTAGAGAAAGTCAAACTATTTCTATTCACTGGTGATATGATTTTATGTGTAGAAAACTCTAGACTCCTCCAAAAGCTCCTAGATTTAAAAAATTACTTTAGTAAAGTTTCAGGATACAAAATGACTGTACGAAAATCAGTAGCATTTCTATACACCAACAATGGTCAAGGTAAGAACAAAATCAAGAAGTTAATCTTGTTTATAATAGCTACAAAAGTAAAATAAAATACCTAGGAATACATTTAACCAAGGAGGTAAAAGATTTCTACAAAAAGAATTACAAAATACTGATGAAAGAAATAGTAGATGACACAAACAAGTGAAAAAAACATCCCATGCTCATAGATTGGAAGACTCTATATTGCTAAAATAACCATAGGGCCCAAAGCAGTTTACCGATCCAATGTGATCCCTTTCAAATTGCCAGCATCATTTTCCATAGAATTAGAAAAAACAAATTTAAAATTCATTAGGAACAAAAAAAAAAAAAAGGTCAAGTAGTCAAACAACAACAAAAGAACAAAGCTAAAGGCATTATATTACCTGACTTCAAATTACACTACAAGGCTATAGTAAGCAAAACAGCATGATGCTGCTATAAAAACAGACACACAAATCAATGATACAGAGTAGAGAACCCAGACATAAAACCACATATCTACAATTAAGTTGTCTTCAATAAAGTCAACAAAAATATACACTGGGGAAAGAACAACCTATTCAGTAAATGGTGCTGGAAAAATTGTATTGCCATGAGCAGAAGAAAGAAACTGGACCCCATCTTTCACTATATACAAAAACTAATTCAAGATGCATTGAAGACTTAAATGTTTGATGTGACACTATTTAAGTCTCAGAAAAAAACTGAGGAAAAACTCTTCTGGACATTGGCCTAGGTAAATAATTCACCAATTTGTCAAATGCAACAAAAACTCAAATAGACAAATGGAATTTAGTTAAACTAAAAAGCTTCTGCAAAGCAAAATGTATGATCAGCATAATAAACAGACAACCTACAGAATGGGAAAAAATATTTGCAAGCAGTGCATCCAACAAATGTCTAATACTCAGAATCTACCCAAAGAACTTGACAGGAAAAAACAAACAATCCCATTAAAAAGTAGACAAAGGACATGAACACATATTTTCAAAAGAAGACATACAAAAATCCAACAAGCATATGAAAACATGCTCAGTATCACTAATCATCAGAAAAATGCAAATTAAAGCCACATTGAGATATATTTTACACCAGTCAGAACGACCATTACTGAAAGTCAAAAAATAACAGATATTGGCAAGGATGCAAAGAAAAGGGAATGTTATACACTGGTGGTAGGAATGTAAACTAGTGAAACCTCTATGTAAAACAGTAAGGAGATTTATCAAAGAACTGATAATAGAACTACCATCCCTTTCAGGAATCCCATTATTTGGCCATAAGTCCAAAGGAGAAAGTTATTACATAAAAAAAAAAAAAAAAAAAAAAAAAAAAAAAAAAAAACCTGCACTTCTATGTTTAGTGCAGCACTATTCACAATAACAAAGATAGGAGATCAATCTAAGTGTCCATCAATGGAGGACTGGATAAAGAAAATTTGCATACCATGGAATATTACTCAACCATAAAAAATAATGAAATTATGTCTTTTACAGCAATATGAGTGACATGAGGCCATTATCCTAAGTGAAACAACTCAGAAACAGACAATCATATACTGCATATTCTCACTTATTAGTGAGAGCTAAAAGATGGATACGCCTGGACACACAAAGTGGAATAAGAGACACTGAAAAATACAAAAGTGTAAAGTGTGGGGAGTGAGGGTTGAAAAATTACCTATTGGATACAATTTGGGTGATACGGACACTGAAAGCTCAGACTTTACCACTACACAATATATGCATGTAAGAAATTTGCAACTTACCCCGAATCTGTAAAATTAAAATTAATATATAATTGTCCTTGAAAACAATAAAGTGAATGCATATATAATTTATGAGCCATGAAAAATAAAAGTAAATAGAGACTTTACTAAACTCCCATATAAAAAGACATTGTGGCTGAATTAACTTAAAAACTAAGATTCAACTGTATACTATGTACAAGAAGCTCATTTTAGATTCAAGGACACATATAGGTTGAAAGTAAAGGAATGGAAAAAGTTATTACATGTAAATAATAACGAAAAGAAAGCAGGAGTGCTATACTTATACTAGACAAAGTAGACTTTAATTCAAAAACTGTCTCAACAAAGAAGTTCATAACAATAAAATGGTCAGTTCAAGAGAAAGATACAATAATTGTAAATACCTACACACCCAACATCAGACACATAAGAATATAAATAAATATTGACAGACCTGAAATGGAGAAATTGATAGCAACACAGTAATAGTAAGAGATTTCAATACATCACATTTAATAATGAATAGAAAATCCAGATAGCAAATCAATCATTAAATGTCAGATGGTGGCCAGGCGCAGTGGCTCACGCCTGTAATCCCAGTACTTTGGGAGGCTAAGGTGGGCAAATCATGAGGTCAAGAGATCGAGACAATCCTGGCCAACATGGTGAAACCCCGTCTCTACTAAAAATGCAAAAATTAGCAGGTGTGGTGGTGCACACCTACAGTCCCGGCTACTCAGGAGGCTGAGGCAGGAGAATCGCTTGAACCCAGGAGGTAGAGCTTGCAGTGAGCCGAGATGACACCACTGCACTCCAGGCTGGGTGACAGAGCAAGACTCCATCTCAAAAAAAAAAAAAAAAAAAATTCAGACTGCACAACCCTAGAGACCAAATGGATCTACAAAACAAATACGGAACTTTTCACCCAACAGTAAAAGAATACACCCTCCTCTCAAGTACACATAAAACCTTCTCCAGAATGTGTTAGGTCACAAAACAAGTCTTCACAAATTGAAGAAGATCAGAACAGTACCAAGTATTTTTTCTGGCCACAGTTAAATGAAACTGAAAATCAACTACAGCAACAAAATGGGAAAATTCACAGATATGTGGAAACTAAATAATATACTCTCGAAAAATCACTGCATCAAAGAGGAAATCAAAAGAGAATTTAAAAAATATCTAAAGACAAAAATGAAAGCACAACTTACTAAAACTTACGGGATGTAGCAAAAGCAATACTAAGAGGAAAGTTTATAGCAATAAATGCCTACATTCAAAAAGAATAATCACCTCAAATAAATAATCTAGCTTTATGCCTCAAATACCTAGACAAAAAACAAACTAAAGCCAAAATTAGCAGAAGGAAGGAAATAATAAAAATCAGAGCAAGAGTAACTCAAGTAGATAATAGAAAAAAAAAATCAACAACAAACAAAAAGCTGTGATTTTTTGAAAGAATAAACAAAATTGACAATTTTACAACTAGGTTGAAAAAAAGACTCTAATAAATACAATTATAAGTAAAAGAAAAGATACAACTGATGCCACAGAAATACAAAGAATTAGAAGATACTTCTATGAATCATTATATGCCAACAAATTGGAGGTCCCAGAAGAAATGGAGAAATCCATAGATGCATACAACCTAATAAGACTGAATCATGATGAAATAAAAAATATGAACAGATCAATAATGACTAAGGAGACTAAATCAATAATCAAAACTCCTAACAGCAAAATAAAGCCCAAGACTTGCTGTCTTCATGGGTGAATGCTGACAAACATTTTAAACATAATTAATGCTAATCATTCTTAAAGTCTTCCCAAAACCAGAAGTACGGAGAATACTTCTTGTGTGTGTGTGTGTGTATATGTGTGTGTGTGACACTGAGTCTCGCTCTGTTGCCTAGGCTGGAGTGCAGTGGCGCGATCTCGGTTCACTGCAAGCTTGTATGGAGAGTACTTCTGAACTCATTTTACAAAACCAGCATCATCCCAATACTAAAACTAGAGAAAGATACCACAAGAAAACTATAGGCCAATATCTCTGATTAACATTGATGCAAAAATCCTCAATCAAATACTTACAAACAAAATTCAACAACATGTCAAAGCAATTATACACCCTGACCAAGTGAGACTTATCTCTGGTATACGGGTTGGTTTAAGATATGCAAGTCAATCAATGGGATATATGAAATCAACAGAATGAAAAAGAAAAACTATATTATCTCAATATACACAGAAAACATTTGACAAAGTTTATCACCCTTTTATGATAAAAACTCTCAACAAATAGGTATAGAAAGAAATTTGCTCAAAACATTGAAGGCATTTATAAACAGCCCATAGCTAACACGATCATCAACGTTATCTTAGAGAAAAATCTTTCCTCTAAGGTCTTATACAAGCCAAGGATGCCTACTCCCACCACTTTTATTACTGAAAGTACTGGCAAAAGCAGTCAGACAGAAAAAGAAATAAAAGGTATCTAAATCATAAAAGAAAATATAAAATTATTTCTCTTTGCAGATGATGTGATCCTGTACACAGAACCCTTTAAGATTACACACACACAAAAAAAACCTTTTAAAACCAATAAATAAATTCAGTAAATTTGCAGGATACAACATCCACATAGAATAATCAGTTGCACTTCTCTACATCAACAACAATCTATCTGAAAAGGAAATCAAGAAAATAATTTCATTTATAATATCATCAAAAAGAATAACATACTAACAAATAAATTAAACCAAGGAGCTGAAAGATCCGTACACTAAAATCTATTAAGCACTGATGAAACAAATTGAAGAACACATAAACTGAAAGATATCTTGTGTTCATGGATTTGAAGAATATTTTTTACATGTCCGTACCACCCCAAGTGATATACAGATTCAATGCAATCCCTATCAGAGTCCCAAATGGTATTTTTAACCAACATAGAGAAGATAATTCTAAAATTTGTATGTAACCACAAAAGACCCCAAATAGTCACCTTGAGAAAGAACAAAGTTGGAGGCATCACACTTCCTGATTTAAAATTATACTACAAAGCTATAGCTATCAAAACACTGTTACTGGCATAATTATAGAAACACAGACCAATAGAACTGAATTGAGAGGCTGGAAATAGACCCTAACGTATATATTCAATCAATTTTCAACAAGGGCACCAAGAATACACAATGGAGAGAGAATAATCTCTTCAATAAATGGCTCTGGGAAAACTGAATATCCACGTGTAAAATAAAATAGAATAAAATAAAACTGTACCCTTACACCATACACAAAAATCAACACAAAATTAACTACTTAAAACAACACAAAATTAAATACTTAAATGTGGTATCTGAAACAGTAAAACACCCAGAAAACAACTTAGGGAAAAGCTTCTTGTTTTGGCATTGATAATAATTATTTGGATATAATAGCAAAAGCTAAGCCAACAAAATCAAATATATACAAGTGGAACTACATCAAACTTTAAAACTTCTGCACAGCAAAGGAACTAATCAGTGAAATGAAAAGGCAACCCCTGGATTGAAAGAAAATATTTGTAAACCATGTATCTGATAAGGGTTAATATTCAAAACATATAAGTATCTCCTACAACTCAACAATAACAGCAATAAAGAAACCAATAATCCAATTTAAAAATGGGCAAGGACTTGAACACATTTTTTTCCAAAGATGACATGCAAAGGGATAAGTGGTATCTGAAAAGCAACATTGGACAAACGCAAATAAAAACCACAATGAGATGCTACTACAATACCTGTTAGGATGACTATTATAAAAAGAAAATAGGTAAGTGTTGATGAGGATGTAGAGGAAAGGGAAGCTTTGTACACTGTTGGTGACAATATAAATTGGTGTAGTCAATATGTAAAACAGTATGAAGGTTCCTTAAAATAATGAAAATGAAAGTACCATATGATCTAGCAATCCCTCTTCTGTGTATATATCCAAAGGAAGTAAAATCAGTACCTTGAAGAGATACCTGAGCTCTCATGATCATTACAACATTATTTACAATAGCCAAACAACCTAAATGTCCACCAACAAAAGAAAAGATTTTAAAAGCTGTGGTAGATATATACACAATGAAATATTATTCAACTTTTTAAAAGGAGATTCTGTCATTTATAACAATATCGATGCAAATGAAGGACATTATGCTAAGTGAAATAAGCTAGACCAGAAAGAAAAATATTTCAAGAGCTCAATTATGTTTGCAATGCTGAAAGATCAAATACATAGAAATAGTAAAATGGTGGTTACCTGGGGTGAGGAGGTAGGGGTAATGGGGAGGTATTGGTAAAAGAGTATGAAGTTAACAGTTATGTAGAATGAAAAAAATCTAATCTCATGATCTAAAATATAGCATGATGACTATAGTTACAGTATTGTATACTAAAAATCTGAGGCCAGGGTTGGTGGCTTCTGCCTGTAATCCCAGCACTTTGAGAGGCTGAGGTGGGAGGATCACTTGAGCCCAAGAATTCAAGACCAGCCCAGGCAACAGAATGGGATCCCATCGCTACATAAAATTTAAAAATTAGCTGGGTGTGGTGGTACACATCTATAGTTCCAGCTACTCAGAAGGTCGAGGTAGGAGAATCTTTTGAACCCAGGAGGTTGAGGCTGTAGTGATCCATGATTATGCCAGTGCATTCCAGCCTCCACAATGAAGTGAGACTCTGTCTCAAAAAAAGAAAGAAATTTGATAAAAGTCAATTTCAGGTGCTCTCACTACACAAAAAAGGATACGAGATGTGAAGTGATGGATATGTGAATTCGTTTGACTATAATTTTACTATGTGTAGGTATTTCAAAACATTACGTACACCTTAAATTTATGAAACTTTTTAAGAAATACTAGATTGGGGAACATGCATATCATTGGTGACTTTTAGCTCTCCAAGTATAGTTTCAGTGGCACCAAGGGCACTAAAGCATAAGTGGAGTAGGCAAAAGAAGTATGAACGTAATTGCATATGAGGATATGGATACTATTTTTAATACGCTTTTCTAAAAGAGGAACAGAGAAATGTAGCAGAAACTAGATGGTGTTAAAAGAAAAACTTCAGCCAAATTAAATTTAAAGGAGTTTAATTGAGCAATGAATGATTTGCGAATTGGGCAGCCCCCAGAAGAATCACAACAGATTCAGAGAGACTCCAGGGCAGCCGTGGAAGAAGATTTAAAGACAAAAAAGGGGAAGTGACGTTACAGAAATGGGAAGTGAGGTACAGAAACAATTGGATTAGTTACAGCTCAGTGTATGCCTTCTTTCAACAGTTTGAATACTTGACAACAGTGTGTGAGTGGTTGAAGTATGGCTGCTGGGATTGGTCAAGACTCAGCTATTGTTACAGGCACATACTCCCAAATTTGGTTACAATTTGTTCCCAAGGTCTCAAATATAGAAGTATAGAGTCCTTCTCAGCCCATATTTAGTTCGCTTTAACAACGGGAAATGGGAGGTCAAGTGACTTTCTTATAAGATACTATAAGACTACATGCTGATTCAGATACAAGGAAATTTTAAAGATGTATGGGCAGAGGGATGATACAATATCATGAGCGGCATCCTTTTAGACATAAAATATGACCCTGCTCCATTAACGGTTGTTTCCACTTGTAGTACATCTCTGGTTACACAGTTTCAGTCACAAAAACATAAGACACCTTGTTACACTGACTTAATTAATCTTGAAATCCCAACCATACACATGCTATAGCTTTTTAAAAATTTTATAACCTTCTAAACAATGTTATACTATATGACGGATTTTTTTTCCTGGTTTACCATTAATCCAAAGATGCAAAATTGTCTTTTAAATAGGAATGGTGGTGCTGCTTCTGTTCCATCAAGTGCTCTGGTACTATAAAGGCATTTAGCACACGAGGACCGCTAGAAATCTTCTGAATTACTGATCAACAGAGTCATTCTTCAGTATCCACGGGGCACGGGTTTCAGGACCCCGTGGAAGCAAAAATCAGAGGATGCTAAAGTCCCTAATATAAAATGATGTAGTATTTGCACCTAAGCCATGCACATTCTCCCATATACTTTAAACCATCCCTAGATTACTTACAATACTTTGTACAATAGTTGTTATACTTTATTGTGTAGGCAGTAGTAACAAGAATAAAAGCCTGTACATGTGCAATACACATGCAATTTTTAAAAAAAGGTTTTGATCTTCAGTCAGTTGAATTGGTGGATGGAGAACCCATGGACACGATGAGCTGACTGTATATTGTTCTGTTAGAAATTGAAATTTCTTATAGAAAACTCCAGTGAGAGTTTTCTCTTGTTCTATCCAAAACAAATAAATATAACCATAAATTGACTCTTTTGAACAAAAGTACAGCAAGAGATTTATTGATTTTTAAAACAAGGTAAGCATGTTTAGATCTATAGAGCAACATGAACATTGAATATTACTAATGAGAAATAGTTACGGTTTTCACTCGCTTTTTTCTGCAAAAATGAAATAAATAATGCATTGTTTCTGTTCTTTTTTTTTTTTTTTTTCTCTCTCTCTCCTGGTTTTCTTTCTCTGTTAATGGAGTGGCAATTTTATCACATTCCACACATATAGTATGTTTTAACAGTTTTACATTCTGATAACTACTTGGGTGAAAAGCAGTGAATAATGTGTTAATTTAACATTGCTAAAAATGACCTTAACATTTATATTTTCTGAATATGTTATTTGAACACACAACCTCTATCTTGTTTAATATATTTTTATTCACATTTCCTATGTAAATGTATATGTGTATGTAAAGACTAAAACTTAACACTTACCCATGTTCAGTAACAACTGAGGAATCAGTAGAGGGTGAGCCCTAAAATTAATTCTGAAAAAAGTTTGTCTTCAAGTTGCTGCCTTTATGTGAATTGCTATTTGAAGCTAAGTAGCTGATAATTTGTAGACATATTCATTCTTTTGTTCTTAAAACCAGTTGTTTGAATATTAGAAAGAAATATTCATGTCCAAAAGCTTCATGTTTACAGGCAAACTATTATATGAAGATAAGTGTCAACATAGAGTATATTCCTTATAGATATTTTCTGAATGGTGGGTTTTATGGGGACATTTTTCCTTTGGAATGATAAAACAAGAAAAGGATTCCTTCAGCATGACTTCAGGTTTCTTGTGTCTTTTAAAATTTGATGGTTTGAGCCTTCAGCTTGTTTGCAGATACCACATGTGGGGTGGTCTTAGATTTTTAAACTGTATCCTGACAATGCCATTGTCATATAATAATTGGGGGGGCAATTTAGCTTATCTTGCTTCTTACAGATCTTTTCTATAAAGTATCTTGCTGAAAATCATAATATACCTCTTATTATAGCACAGTACTTTATGTTTAGAAGGCATATATTAAAAATCACTATAATTCAGTAAACCCAAGTTTTATTCAATACTCATATGTGTTAACCACATCACAAGTGATGAAGCTGGTTTGCATTAAGAGACCCTCTACAATTTCTACTTTTCTCATGTTTATTTACTTACCTCAAAATAAATAATTTAATTCCAAAGTCATGGTATTATCTCTAAACTAAATTTAAAATAATACATAACTAGAATTGTGTTTGTCTTATAAATTAAACGTATATTCTTGGCAACAGGAACCAGTGAGCTGGCTGGTAGAAAGAAATAATAAACTCTTCCTTCCCTTGTTTTGTCTTAATTCCTTCCTTCCTCTATTAAAAATCACAATGCATTCTAAAAAAAAAAAAAAAAAAAAAGAGTCAGAGAGACCCTGACTCTCCAGCTTTCATTCTGTATATACCAGTATTGGCAAATGACTCAGTTCAATGCCAGGACGCTGCCTGCTTGTCTATTAACCTAATTGACAGTGCCTGTCACATGTGTCAGGGTGACTTCTCTCAGAATAGCTCACATATTTGAGCAAATTGGAAAGAGTGAGGGCAGGAAAGCCTAATCACTATTTCTCCTTCATCTCTGGGACAACAAAGTGCCAGCTTGACTGTTTGAGATTATGTAAAAAACTCAAGAAAAAATAATTTGAAAGAAACATATATGCAAAGAGGACATGCTTCCCAGGACAGACAATAGAAACATGTTACTAAGGGCCTCCAGTGTGGTCTCAGTATCAGGATACAGCTGTGTGACTGTAACACAAAGGAATTTTCAAAGGGTTCCTGGACAGTGATGGCTAAAATTATTCATTTAGAAGCAGGTGGATTAAAAAGAAGAAACATTATTAACTCCTAATATGGAAACTAAATATAAGGGTCCAAGAGAATGAGAGTGAAAGAATTACAGAAAAAAAGCTCAGATATGCATGGCAATGCTAATAAATTAGTAAGATAGCCTCAGGCCTTTTGCCAAGAAAACTGCCAACACCATGGCTCAAATTGTCATGAGACATGTTTAGTAGGATGTCAAAAAAGTCAAATTTCACTCCCCTTATCTAGCAGAGAACAAGAATATATATATACACATTTTTTTAAATGCTCCATTGCAATCTGGTTCATAGGTTATATGAAACTTGGTATTTGTCACACATCGTCTATGTTTTAGTACACTACTAAGCTTTTTCTGGCTCATCAAAATGGGAATTTAATTAACTAAAAAACAAATAAAACCTACTGTTCAATCCCTGTTTGAAAGGGGTCATAGAATGTCTCCCAATTAAAAAGAGAGGAGCCCAGATTAATCTGTTGTCACTTTTGCACTCCTGGATGCATATTTTGAATGGAAATTTTTGAACAGTTAAGATAGACTTTACCACACACGAGCCAGTCTAACTGGGAATTATGGTAGGATAACACCTCATGAATACTGAAGGTATTAATGGTTCCCATCAGTTTAAGCTTTGCAAATACTGTGTCTGTTCCTGACAAATAATGATTTGATTGCTCTGCCCCTAATTTTCATTATAGGCATTTTATGAACTATTCATTCATTCATTTATTCAACTATTATTTATTGAGTGTTTATCATGTGCCAGGCCCTCTGAGAGACCCTTGATTATTGCTGCTCAGTGTAAACTTTGGAAGAATGTAAACCACATACAAACCTAAAATGTTTCAAATTTTTGAACATGTAGAAGCTGCTGAATTAATGTCACCATTGGGATTAAAAAATCTTAAGGATTATTATTGTTTTCTCATAAAATCTGTGTCTTATATCTTAAATTATAAGCTTCTGGGAGACAAGTATTGAACCTAGTTTGTTCTCATATTTTCTCCTACATATCACCCCAAAGAGAAGGTCATCAGTATTTTATACAGAGATTGACTCAGCAAAGTATTAATTTATTAGAGCAAAGTATTCATTTATTAGAGCAAAATATCATACTTAATTGGAAAAAAACTAAAAGCCTTTCCTCTAAGATCTAGAACATGACAAGGAGGCCACTGAAGTCCTAGCTAGAGAAATCAGACAAGTGAAAGAAAAAAAAAAAAAAAAAGGACATCCAAATTGGAAAGGAGGAAGAAGTCAAATTATCCCTGTTTGAGGTCAACATGATCTTATATTTGGAAAAACCTAAAGACTCCACCAGAAAACCTATTAGAACTGATAAACAAATTCAGAAAAGTTGCTGGATACAAAATCAGCATATAAAAATCAGTAACA
The DNA here is from genome assembly GCF_001698545.2 of Rhinopithecus bieti. Taxonomy (NCBI): domain Eukaryota; kingdom Metazoa; phylum Chordata; class Mammalia; order Primates; family Cercopithecidae; genus Rhinopithecus; species Rhinopithecus bieti. The sequence goes on from NW_016812542.1 coordinate 1,776,959, forward strand.
TTTCTCTATGTGAACAGAAAACAATCTGAAAAAGAAATCAAGAAAGTAACCCTATTTGTAATAGCTAGGAATCAACCAAAGCAGAAGATCTCTGCAATAAAAACAATAAAATATTGATGCAAAAAACTGAAGATGACACAAAAAAATGAAAAGATATTTCACTTTCATGGATTGGAAGAATCAATATTGTTAAAATGTCCATATTACTCAGAACAATTTACAGATTCAATGCAATCCTTATCAAAGTACCCATGACATTCTTCACATACATAGAAAAAAAAATCCTGAAATTCATATGAAAACACAAAACACCCAGAATAGCCAAAGGCATCCTAAGCAAAAAGAACAAAACTGGAGGGATTACATTACCTGACTTCAAATTATACTACAGAACTAAAGTAAACAAAATAGCATGGGACTGGTATAAAAAGAGACACATTGACCAGTGGAACAGAATAAACAACCAGAAACAAATTTATACTTCTACAGTGAACTCATTTTTCATAAAGGTACCAATAACATACATAGGAAAAGAACAGTCTCTTCAACAAAGGATTCTGGGGAAGCAGGATATACATATGCAGAAGAATGAAAGTAGACCCGTCTCTCACCATATACAAAAATCAAATTGAAATGGATTAAAAACTTAAATCTAAGACCTCAAACTATAAAACCGCTAAAAGAAAATGTCGGAGAAAGGTTTTTTCCAATTAAGAAAATGTTGGAGACAGTGGAGTAGACAAATATTTCTTGAGCAATACCCCACAAGCACAGGAAACCAAACCAAATGTGAACAAATGGGATCACATCTAGTTAAAAAGCTCCTGAACAGCAAATGAAACCATCAACGAGGGAAAGGGACAACCCACAGAATGGGAGAAAATATTTGCAGACTCTCCATCTGACAAAGGATTAATAACCAGAATATGTAACAAGCTCAGACAACTCTATAGAAAACAATCAAAATAAGATTTAAAAGTAGGTAAAAGATCAGAATAGACATTTCTCAGAAGTAGACATATAAATGACAAACAGATATATGAAAAGTTTATCAGCATCATTGATCATCAGAGAAATGCCCATCAAAATTACAATTAGATGTCATCTCATTCCAGTTAAAATGGCTTGTATCTAAAATAGAGACAATAATAAATGTTGGTGAGGATGTGGAGAAAAGGAAATGTACACTGTTGGTGGGAATGTAAATTAGTACAACCGCTATGGAGAACAGTTTAGAGATTCCTCAAACATATTAACAGAGCTACCATATGACCCACCATCCCCACTGCTACATATATACCTGGAAGAAAAGAAATCAGTATAGCAAAGAGATATCTGCATGACCATGTTTATTGTAGCACTATTCACAATAACCAAGATTCGAAAGCAACCCATGTCCATCAATAGATGAATGGATAAAGAAAATATGTTACATATAGACAATGGAGTATTATTCAACCATAAAAATATGTGAACCTGTCATTTGCACAGCAACATGGATGGAACTGGAGGTCATTATGTTAAGTAAAATAAACTAGGCACAGAAAGACAAGCTTTGCAGGTTCTCATTTATTTGTGGAATCTATAAATTAAAATGACTGAACCCATGGAGACAGAGCAAGGAATGATGGCTACCAGACGCTGAGAAGGGTAGTGAGGGGGAGTTGAGGTGAGAGGGCTACAAAGAAATAGAAAAAATTAATAACATCTAGTATTTGATAGCACAACAGGGTGACTATATTCAACAATCATTTAATTGTGCATTTTAAAATAACTAAACAAGTATAATTGGATTGTTTGCAAAACAAAGGACAAATGCTTAGGGTGATGAATATATTATTTGTCCTAATGTAATTATTATACATTGTATGCCATATCAAAATATCCCAAACTCCCCATAAATATATACACCTACTATGTACCCACAAATGTACATAGAAAAAAATACACAAAGGAGATTTAATGTATATAAAGTAGCTATTCCTAAGGAAGAAAACAAAAATCCTGAGACAGAAAAGATATTTGAAGAAAATTTAAAACAGTGATTAACACAGATATATATTCAAATAAATTTATTAGACTACAAACAGAACAAAAGGACTAAAAAAAGGAAGAAAGAGAAAGAGAGGAAGAGATGGAAGGAAGAAATCCATATTCTCTGCTTTTCATCAGTCTGCTATAATTGCTTCTTACTGATGGTAACTGCTTCAAAATCTCTCAAAGAAACTTTCACGTGGTTAAAATAATGTTAATAATGAGCATGTAAGATTGAGATCTTGCACTCTAAATGCAATTAGTATGGCACATGAGTATATTAATAATGCAACTATTGACATTATTCATTCATAGTATGAGCAATTCATGTTGTATAATATTTTTGTAGACAGTCTTTCTAGAAAACCTCTATACTCTAAGAAGGTGAGTAACGTGAAATGCATTACCTGGGCATCTCAGTCCACCCTCATGTAACAGATTCTTCTTGATGCTTTCAAAAGAAGTAAATCATGTTTGTCATTCCTTGACCAGCAAAAAAAAATCTATAATAACTAAGGATAAACCTGAATATTATTCACCAGTCTAAATACTTGTTGGTGCACTTGCAGATAGCTGCTCTTGACTACCATAGATACTAAGGGGGATAACTGAATCAGGTTAAGTGGGGAATTTTGAAATTACCACCCATATAGTGGGGTGTCCTTTTAAAAGTACTCCCACCACCCCTAAGAGAAATGCTGTCTCCAGTAGTTCTTTCTGCATAAAGCTACTAGGGCCTCTGTCATATGCAAAAAGAAAAGCCAGCCCTGCATCTCTATGAAAATTTATTGTCTAGAACTCATGGTAGACCCCAAGGTAGTAAAATACAAGGGTGAGCAAACATTTTTTAAATTAATTTATTCTTTACTTCTTAAAAAAAAATGGAATACATGTGCAGAACACACAGGTTTGTTACAAAGTTATACGTGTGCCATGGTGGTTTGCTGCACCTATTGACCTGTCCTCTACGTTCCCTCCCCTCACCTCCTGCCCCCAACTCCCAACAGGCCCTGGTGTGTGTTATTCCCCTCTGTGTCCACGTGATCTCAGTGGTCAACTCCCACTAATGAGTGAGAACATGCAGTGTTTGTTTTTCTGTTCCTGTGTTAGTTTACTGAGGATGATGACCTCCAGCTTCATCCACGTCCTGGCAAGTATTCCACGGTGTATATGTACCACATTTTCTTTATCCAATCTATCATTGACAGGCATTTGGGTTGGTTCCATGTCTTTGGTATTGTAAATAGTGCTGCAATAAACATATGTGTGCATGTGTCTTTATAGTAGAATGATGTATATTCCTTTGGGCATATACCCAGTAATGGGATTGCTGGGACAAATGGTATTTCTGGTTCTAGATCCTTGAGGAATTGCTATCCTGTCTTCCACAATGGTTGAACTAATTTACATTCCCACCAACAGCATAAAAGCATTCCTGTTTCTCCACAGCCTCACCAGCATCTGTTGTTTCCTGACTTTTTAATAATTGCCATTCTGACTGATTTGGTGAAATGATATCTCATTGTGGTTTTGATTTGCATTTATCTGATCAGTGATGTTGAGCTTTTTTTTCATATGTTTGTTGGCTGCATAAATGTCTTCTTTTAAGGAGTGTCTGCTCATATCCTTTGCCTACTTTTTGATGGTGTTGCTTGCTTTTTTCTTGTAAATATGTTTAAATTATTTGTAAATTATGGATATTAGACCTTTGTCAGATGGTGAGATTTCAAAAATTTTCTGCCATTCTGTACGTTGTCTGTTTCCTCTGACGATAGTTTCTTTTGCTGTGCAGAAGCTCTTTAGTTTAATTAGATCCCATTTGCAAATTTTGGCTTTCGTTGCAATTTCTTTTGGCAATTTTGTCATGAAGTCTTTGCCCATCTCTATGTTCTGAATGGTATTGCCTAGGTTTTCTTCTGGGGTTTTTATGGTTTTGGGCTTTACACTTAAGTCTTTAATCCATCTTGAGTTAACTTTTGTATAAGGTGTAAGGAAGGGATCCCGTTTCCTTTTTCTGCATATGGCTAGCCAGTTTTCCTAGCACTATTTACTGAATAGGAGATCCTTTCTGCATTGCTTGTTTCTGTCAGGTTTGTCAAAGTTGTAGATGGTTGTAGATGTGTGGAGTTATTTCTGAGGTCTCTGTTCTGCTCCACTGGTCTTATATGCCTGTTTTGGTACCAGTACCATGCTGTTTTGGTTACTATAGCCTTGTAGTATAGTTTGAAGTCAGGTAGTATGATGCCTCCAGCTTTGTTCTTTTCGCTTTTGGTTGTCTTGGCTATACGGGGTATTCTTTGATTTCATATGAAATTTAAAATAGTTTTTTCTAATACTGTGAAGAATGCCAATGGTAGTTTGATGGGAATAGCATTGAATCTATAAATTACTTTGGACAGTATTGCCATTTTCACGATATTGATTCTTCCTATCCATGAGGATGGAATAGTTTTCCATTTGTTTGTGTCCTCTCTTATTTCCTTGAGCAGTGGTTTGTAATTCTTCTTGATGAGGTTCTTCACATACATTGTTAGTTGTATTTCTAGGTATTTTATTTTCTTTGTAGCAATTGTGAATGGGAGTTCATTCATAATTCAGCTCTCTGTTTGTCTATTGTTGGTGTGATTTTTGCAAATTGATTTTGTGTCCTGAGACTTTGCTGAAGTTGTTCATCAGTTTAAGAAGTTTTTGGGCTGAGATGATGGAGTTTTCTAAACATAAAATCGTGTCATCTGCAAACAGAGACAACTTGACTTTCTTTCTTACTATTTAAATAGCCTTTGTTTCTTTCTTTTGCCTGATTGCCCTGGCCAGAACTTGCAATACTATGTTGAATAGGAGTGGTAAGAGAGGGTATCCTTGTCTTGTACCAGTTTTCAAAAGAAATGCTTCCAGGTTTTGCCCATACAATATTATATTGGCTTTGGTTTTGCCATAAATAGTTCTTATCGAGATATGTTCCATCAATGGCACTCTTAGCTGATTGAGAGTTTTTAACATGAAGCAATGTTGAATTTTTATCAAAGGCCTTTTCTGCATCTGTTGAGATAATCATGTGGTTTTTGTCTTTGGTTCTGTTTATGTGATAGATTATATTCACTGATTTGTGTATGTTAAACCAGCCTTGCATCCCAGGGATGAAACCTACTTGATCGTGATGGATACATTTTTTGATGTGCTGTTGGATTCAGTTTCCCAGTATTTTATTGAGGATTTTCACACTGACGTTCATCAAGGATGTTGGCGTGAAATTTTGTTGTTGTTGTGTCTCTTCTGGGTTTTGGTATCAGGATGATGCCAGCTTCATGAAATGAGTTAGGGAGGAATCCCTCCTTTTCAATTGTTTGGAATAGTTTCAGAAGGAATGGTCCTCTTTGTATTTCTGGTAGAATTCAGCTGTGAATCTGTCTGGTCCTGGGCTTTTTTTGGTTGGTAGGCTATTAATTACTGCCTCAATTTCAGAGCTTTTTATTGGTCTATTCAGGGATTCAACTTCTTCCTGGTTTAGTCTTGGTAGGGTGTATGCATCCAGGAATTTATCCATTTCTTCTAGATTTTCTAGTTTGTGCAGAGGTGTTTATAGTAATCTCTGATGGTAGTTTGTATTTCTGTGGGGTCAGTGGTAATATCTCCTTTATCATTTTTTATTGTGTCTATTTGATTCTTCCATTCTTCTTTATTAGTCTAGCTGGTAGTCTATTTTGTTATTTATTTATTTTTTCAAAAAACCAGCTCCTGGATTCATTGATTTTTTGGAGGGTATTTGTGTTTCTATCTCCTTCAATTCTTCTCTGATCTTAGTTATTTCTTGTCTTCTGCTAGCTTTTGGATTAGTTTGCTCTTGTCTCTCTAACTCTTTTAATCGTGATGTTAGAGTGTTGATTTCAGATCTTTCTAGTTTTCTGATGTGGTCATTTAATGCTATAAATGTCCCTCTTAAGATTGCTTTAGCTTTGTCCCAGAGACTCTGGTACATTGTCTCTTTGTTCTCATTGGTTTCAAATAACTTCTTGATTTCTGCCATTATTTCATCATTTACCCAGCCAGGAGTTATTCAGGAGCAGGTTGTTCAATTTCCACAAAATTGTATGGTTTTGAGTGAGTTTCTTAATCCTGAGTTCTAATTTGATTACACTATGGTCTGAGGGACTGTTATGATTTCAGTTCTTTTGCATTTGCTGAGGAGTGTTTTACTTTCAATTATGTGGTTGATTTTAGAATAAGTGCCATGTGGCACTGAGAAGAATGTATATTCTGTTGATTTGGAGTAGAGAGTTCTATAGACATTTACTAGGTCCACTTGATCCAGAGCTGAGTTCAAGTCCTGAATATCCTTGTTAATTTTCTGTTCCATTGATCTGTCTAGTGCTGACAGTGGGGTGTTAAAGTCTCCCACTACTATTGTGTGGCAGTCTAAGTCTCTTTGTAAGTCTCTAAGTACTTGTTTTATGAAACTGGGTGGTCCTGTATTGGGTACATATATATTTAGAACAGTTAGCTCTTCTGGTTGCATTGCTCCCTTTACCATTATGTAATGCCCTTCTTTGTCTCTTTTGATCTTTGTTGGTTTAAAGTCTCTTTTGTCAGAGACTAGAATTGCAACTCCTCCTTTATTTTTGCTTTCCATTTTCTTGGTAAATTTTCCTCCATCCCTTTATTTTGAGCATCTGTGTGTCTTTGCATGTAAGATGGGTCTCCTGAATATAGCACACCAATGAGCTTTTACTCCTTATCCAATTTGCCAGTCTGTGTCTTTTTAATTGAGGCATTTAGCCCATTTACATTTAAGGTTGGTATTTTTATGTGTGAATTTGATCCTGTCGTCATGATGCCATTTGGTTATTATGCTCATTAGTTGATGCAGTTTCTTCGTAGTGTCATTGGTCTTTATATTTTGGTGTGTTTTTGCAGTGACTGGTACCAGCTTTTGCTTTCCATATTTAGTGCTTCTTTTAGGCACTCTTGTAGGGCAGGAATAGTGGTAATAGAATCCGTCAGCATTTGCATGTCTGGGAAGAATTTTATTTCTCCTTCACTTATGAATCTTAGTTTGGCTGGACATGAAATTCTAGGTTGAAAACTTTTTTTTTTTAAAGAATGTTGAATATTGGCCCCCAATCTCTTCTGACTTGTAGAGTTTCTTCTGAGAGGTCCACTCTTAGTCTGATGGGCTTCCCTTTGTAGATGACCTGGCCTTTCTCTCTGGCTGCCTTTAACAGTTTTTCCTTCATTTTAACCTTGGAGAATCTGATGATTTTGAGTCTTGGGGTTGATCTTCTTGTGGAGTATCTTAATGGTGTTCTCTGTATTTCCTGAGTTTGCATGTTGGCCTGTCTTTCTAGGTTGGGAAAGTTCTCTTGTGTTTTCCAGCTTGTTTCCATTCTCCCCACCTCCTTCTGGGTACTCCAATCAATTGTAGGTTCAGTCTTTTTTATGAAGTCCCATATTTCTTGGAGACTTTTTCCATTCCTTTTCATTCTTTTTTCTCTGTTCTTTTCTGCATGTCTTATTTCAGTAAGGTGGTCTTCAAACTCTGATACCCTTTCCTCCGCTTGGTCGATTCAGCTATTGATACTTGTGTATACTTTACGAAGGTCTTGTGCTGTGTTTTTCACTTCCATCAGGTCATTTATGTTCCTCTCTAAACTGGTTATTCTAGTTAGCAATTCCTCTTTCATCAAGGTTCTTAGCTTCTTTACATTGGGTTAGAACATGATCCTTTAGCTCATCACGGTTTTTTATTACCCATCTTCCAAAGCCTACTTCTGTCAATTAATCCATCTGATCCTTTGTCCAGTTCTGCACCCTTGATGGAAAGACATTGCAACCATTGGAGGAGAAGAGGCACTCTGGCCTTTTGGGCTTTCGGCACTTTTTTCTTTGATTCTTTCTCATCTTTGTCTAGTTTCAGTCTTTGAGGCTGCTGACCTTGGACGGGGTTTTTGTGGGCACCCTTTTGTTGTTGTTGTTGTTGTTGTTGATGCAGTTGTTGTCACGTTCTGCTTTTCTTTCAATAGCCAGGTCCGTCTTCTGCAGGGCTGCTGCAGTTTGCTGGGGGTTCACTTCAGACCCTATTTATCTGATTTGCTCCCAAGCCTGAAGTTGTCACTCAAGGATGCTAGAGAGCAGCAAAGATGGGTGCCTGCTCCTTTTTCTGGGACCTCTGACCTCAAAGTGCACCAACCTGATGCCATTAGGATCACTCCTGTATAGGATGTCTGACAAATGGAGGGTCTCACCCAGTTGGGTGGCATAGGGAGCAGGACCTGTTTAACGAAGCATTTTGTCCCTTGCTGGAGAGGGTGTGTTTCACTGGGGAGAATCCCACTCATCTGGGCTGCCCAGATTCCTCAGAACTACCAGGGAGAGAGGCTAAGTCTGCTGGTCCATAGAGACTGCAACCACCCCTCCCACTAGGGGCTCAGGCCCAGGGGGATCCAAATTCTGTCCCTGAGCCTCTGGCTGGAGTTACTGGAAATCCTGCAGGGAAACCACCCACTGAGGAAGAATGGGTTCGTGTTAGTCCTGAAGAGGTGCTGCAGACTGCCACAGCCAGTGTGTTGGGCTATGACGACAAGTCTTGGGACTAAGCCATCCAGCCTCCCTGGCTCCAGCAGGGGAAAAGCACAGCCTGGAGCTATAAAAATGGGTGCTGTCCTTCCCCTGCCCAGGAAGCTTAGTGTGTTAGGCAGTTGCAAGTCCCAGTGCTAGCTGCTGCCCTTCTCCCAAGGAGTCCAAACTGCTTAGACAGCAGGCAGCTCCAGCTGGTGCTGGTTGCCACTTCCACAGAGAGTTCAGTAGGTTTAGGCAGATTCCAGCCGAGAGGTTGTAAACATCTGTGCATTCCAGGGTTGCGACACTAGGCCCTGGTAGCATGGGTTTACAAGTGGGATCTTCCAATCCATGGGTTGCACAGTTCCATGGCAAAAGCACAGTTCCCCTGGCTGGGTAGCATGCTTACTCACAGCCTCCCTTGGCTGTGGGGAGGGGTATCCCCTTCCCCATGTGGCTCTCATGTGAGCCACCGCACCTCACTGCTCTTCCTTCTTTCCATGGATCACGCCAGCCTTCTAGTCAATTTTGATGAGAGAACCTGGATACCTTGGTCAAGGATTCACATGCTTATTATGGAGCCTCTGAACACTGCTGCTTCCAGTTGGCCCCGCAAACATTTTTGCAATAAGAATGACTATAAACATAAGCAAAACAAAGGTTCCCCCCCAACCCTTTCTCCTATAACTTTTCTCCAGATCTCAAAAGAAATACTTAAATCTAGCAAAAGTCAGATTCATCCAAATTAATTTTACTCCAAAGGGACGTAAGTATAAGTTCAATTAAGCAAGTGATTATTAGGACTTGTTGTACTGTGGGTCACTGGGGAAAATTACTAAAGTTGAGCGATAAAAGGAATGTTCTGACTTCAGGTTGGCCTGGAATTTTAAAACTCAATTCTCAAGAAACTCAGCACTGCATTTTCACTGAACTATTTACTGAATCAATATGGTTGGTTAATATTTTCCTCAGTAAAGAGAAATTCAATACTGAAAAAAGTCCTCTCAGAAGACTTTAATTGAAATGAGGTGGACAAAGTTAGATCACAATCCACAGGAACATGGAGGAGAGCTATGCAAATCAGCCTGAGGTTTTCAGAACGTGTTCCCAGATGAGAAAACATCTCATGAACTGAGTTCTTTACGACAGGGTAATGCCATGTTGGATAGGAGAAAAACTATTTTATACTAAGAAAATAAAAATAGCAAGGAAGGGTGACATAAAGAGCCTGGAATTTTTGAAAAATCATGTAATTCAGTAAGAAGGTACTCAAAAGATAAGTAAGACTTAGCTAGGGAAAATGTGGAGGGAAGAGTATTTTAGGCAAGAAAAACAGAGTGTGGGAAGACCCTGGGGAAAGAAGGAACCAGGCACATTCACAGACCTGAAAGAGGCCATTGTGGTGAGAGCACACTGAGCATGGTTGAGAGCAAACTGAGGTCAGGGTGAATAGCGAGGAAGGGCTCGCCCACACAGGGTCTCATGGGCATGTTAAAGATTGTATTTTGTCCTTAGTTCCCAGAGATGCTATCTGGGTTGTACAGAGGAGTGATATTTTGAAGTGATTATACTGGATATTATGTGGAAAATGAATTATGAGAAGGCAAAAATGACCACAGAAAGAACAATACGAGACTTTTCATTTGCCCCAGGAAGATATGATCGTGATTTGGGCCAAGTTCGTGGTCTAGAGCTTGAAGGAAGATAAATGAATATGAATGATAAAACGAAAGAGAACTTGGGTGATTACTTGAATAAAAAGGTTCAATTTATTCTATAGTTGTGGGAGATATTTGGAGAATTTTAAGATTTTAAGCAAGGATGTAGCTTTATCTGACTGTTTAAAAACAGCATGGAAGACTGGAAGAAGAAAGGTAGTTTGGAAGAAACAAAATCAGTCATTGAAAGAGAGAGACGTTGTAATGACAGAAAATCTGTCGAAGAAGAAAACCCAGTGCCTAGTGACTCACTACAATTAGTGCCAATGGAGAATGGAATCTAGAATGAATAGATCTTTGTCTTGAGTTTTTACTGATGTAGAAACTGTAAGAGGAGACAAAAAGTTGGGGGAATAAACAAACACATATACCTTAACATGTGCTGAGTGTGTGGTGCCTGTGGGATGTCTAAGGGGTTATATAGAGGGCTTTAGGACTTGGGAGGAAGGTCTAGACCTGCCAAAGAGAATCACAGTCACCAATGTACAGCTGGTATTTGAAGTCATACATTTGGATGATGGCCCAGGAAGAATATTTTGAACAGTTAAGATTCTAAACCTCTTCTCATTTTATTGTTTTGTTTTGTTTTTTTAATATACTAGAAACATAAGGCATATGTCCCTCATCACAAGTCCTTTCCTCCTTGATGATTTTGATCATGGCACCATGTTCATTCAAAGGAATGTAAGAGGGGGCAAAGGCAATAACCAAACAAAATAAAGCCCATGTAATTTTTATACTCTTCATCTCACCCCCAAATTACTGAAAGTTACCAATATAGGTTATTAAATATATGCATACCTGAGAAAACCCAAAATTGTCTAAAATAATGGCCACCACACAGTAGGCTCTTAAAAATGTATATGTTGAAGGTTCTCCATTGACTAGAACAACAGAAGACACTAAATGAGACTGATATAGAAAATAGCTGAAGAGAAAGAAGGAACACTAGGAAAGATGATGCTAAGGAGGTCCAAAGAAGAGATTAAAAACTCAAGAAAAAAATGTCAAAAATCTGAGTGCTTTTATCACACACAATTTCATTTACTTCTCTCTCTTCTCTAGTTTAAATAACAGGTCTTAGGCTGTCATTCACCAAAATGCATAAGAATCACTAGGACAACTATTTCTGAGCTGCAAGGTAAGCAGGTTGAACTGCAGGTTTGCCCTACAAGTCAATCTTCTATTATTGCTACCACTTTATCTATCACTCAAAACAAGTTATTAGAATGCCAGCGCATCAAAATGATTTCATTTTAGGGATTAATTATTGATGATAGCAAACCATCCCTTAACTCTTCTTAAAAGACAAATACTAGTAACAAATTACGTAAGACAAATCCCACAAATGATCACAATATCACATAATACATAACTGTGAGGAGATGAGATTGAGAGTTGCTGAACTGGACTGTGAACTCCTTTGAAATTTTGCATTCTTAGCACCTGGCATATGGTAGGCACTCAATAAATGTTCAATGAAATAGACTGGATTGAATTTCCAAACTGAGGAGCCATGGTTTTTTCTTCCTTTTGTCTTCATGAATGCTGATGGCATGTCTTGCCTTTGGCTGGCTACTACCTACTCATTCTCAAAGACTATGTTGGTATGATTTCCAAAACCTTCCCTCAGCCTCCCACCCCTCTTCTGCTCCCCTGCACTACACCCCTCCCCACCACCATCTTCAGGCTGTGTTAAATGCCCCTTGTTCATACTACTGAAGCAATTGTGCATCCCTCCTTTATGACATTGGCGATATCTGGAGACATTTTTGATTGTCAAAACTTGGGGGTGGGGAGAAGAGATGCTACTGGTATCGAGTGAGCAGAGGCCAGAGGTGCTTCTAAACATCCTGCAATGCACAAAACAGCCCCCCACAGTAAAGAATTGTTCAGCTTAAATGGTTGATAAAGCTAAGGTAGGCAGAGGACGGTGGCTCACACCTGTAATCTCAGCACGTTGGGAGGCCAAGGCTGGTGGATCATCTGAGGCCAGGAGTTCAAGACCAGCTGACCAAAATGGTGAAACCCCATCTCTACTAAAAATAAAAAATAATAATAAAAAAATAAAAAATTAAAAAAATTAAAAAAAAAAAAAAAACCACACAGCCAGGTATGGTGGCAGGCATCTGTAATTCCAGCTACTCAGGAGGCCGAGGCAGGAGAATCCCTTGAACCTGGGAGGTGGATGTTGCAGTGAGCCGAGGTCACACCATTGCACTCCAATCTGGGCAACAGGAGCGAAACTTCATCTCAAAAATAATAAAATAAAGCTAAAGTAGAGAATCCCTGTGCTAAGGCATTCTTTTTCTCTCCTTGTATTTATTGCATTATGTTATAGTTTTTCGTATCTATATAATATGCCTTACAAAGTAAAGAAATTTTATCAATTTTATTCAAATATCTGGCATCACAGATGGCACTGCACTTACAAACCAAGGATCAGGAATTTACTGTGTTGCTGGAGCCTTTTGTTTATTTCTAGGGTCTGGCCTAGAAATTAAAATATGATAGGTGTTCAGTGAATTATGTAATACATATTACTAACTTCTTGACCACTTGAAATTCATCTTTTATCTTCTAGCCCATTCCCATGATCTTGGAGAAATTTACCAGCTTGTTATCTTGATGTTTCTAATTAGAATCTGTTGTATGCGAATGTGGGGTTTTTATTTCTTAAGACTATATATACAATTTTGAAAGTAAATTTTTTGTAAGCTTTAATTCTTGGTGTACTATACCACTAGCATTTCTTCATTTTGTAAAGTGTCCCTTTCTCTCCTTCATCAGCTTCCTATCTTTGTTCTAGTTTTTCAGTTATGGTAAAGTAGGCCACAAAAGCTATGTAATTATATTGCCCAGTAGCTTTCACTGGGGAAAGGTTTTTGAAAGCCTAAATTCGTCTTCAGTTATGGCCACTGGTTCTTCCTTATGTGCATGTTTCTTTACCTGCTGGAAGAACCTGCAGAGATTAGTTAGGCATAGTTTGTTTTAAAGAAAGACATGGTATCTATTTCTTCATTAGTTCTGTGTTTAAATGCTCAATGAATTTGTTTTACATTCTTTGTTCAGCTGGCAATGTCTGAGGCCCCCTTAAAAGATAATGTGAGTTCCCCTGAACAATCTGGGCAAGAGATATCAACCAGGGAGAAGATGCTGGCAGTGGGGTTCCTGGGGAGTTGAACATCTGCCTGACCTCCTATTGGGCTCATCTAATGCCGTAGCCTAAGTTACTTATGTTCCCTAACCTTAGTGGCTTCACTGTTAAAGCAAGCATGATATTTACTACTCCCTGGTCTTCTGAAAAAGGAAGATCATGGCATAGCACTATTAGCAAGGACTTTGGGGTCCAAAGACCTGCTTTAAGACTCAATACTGTTATTCTTTAGCCACGTGACCAGGAACATTTTAAAATCCATTTTCCTTACATCTAAGCAGAAGATACACCTACTTCAGATGCTTAACGAATTAATGCATACAAATATTTAGCAAAGAATGGGCTTATGTTAGGTATTCAATACACGAAAGTACCTTATTTTCCTGTAATTTTATTCTATGTTATTCCATAATAGTTAATAGAATTCAAGCATATGACTTATTTCAAAATCTTTTTTTTTTTAATGAAAGAGTAATAAGTGCATTGAATCAGTGCAACAAATTTTATTCTCTGCATGAGGAAATGCAAAAGTTAGCAATAAGGCACAGTGTGGATTTTCTTGGTGCGGCTTTGGAAATGGTAATAGATCTCAATGAGTCTCTCTGATGAAGTATTCCCAGGTAACTTTCTCTTGAATTAGCAGCATGCTACCTTGTGTTTTTTTTCCAGTTTTCATGTGGCTGTCTCTCTTCTCCCAATCATAGGGACCGGAGATTCCAGCTGGTTAATATGTTGCATACTGTGAAGTAGATGCTATTGTAAATTAAGGCATTATACGAGAATACACCAGAAGCATATAGAAATCATTTGACTTTTTTTAATTTCCATACTTTTTTGCATAAATTACCTAAAGGACACCTTCCAAATCTCCTCAATAGTCTGTCACAAATCACCTCAAGCTACACACCACAGCAGCTGAGTCCTGAGAAATACTTGAAAAGCAAAGCAACTCTGAGACTCTCCACTTGCTCCATCCTACTCATTTTCTTTTTCCACAGACTAGATTTTGTGCCTGGGTGATCACTTTTCCTTCAGTAAGAAGTAAATTGTATTTCAGCTGCTGCTCTTAAGATGTTTGGAACTCCACAGCATCTTTGATTGCTGAGACATCATACACTGCATACAGAGCCAGGTTTAATGACGTGTTCATGGGAAATTAGTCTGCCTCATCAGGGACTGACATTCATCACAACTGCTCTGGTAATGGGAGTTGCTGATTTGTTTGCCAAGTAGATGGTTTCTCTGAGATCAATGTTCAAATGGAGCATTATTAGTACTAATAATATGCTGAAGTCTGTGCTATAAAGCCCTTCAAGTATTCAATTATTCTTTTCTTAAAACCTGACAAATGCTTCCAACCTTCAGCAACTGGTATTTTTAAGTAGGAGCTTAGCTGTGGTAACTTTTTAAATTTTTTAAATGATGTCAATTTGAGAATTATCTTCTCAGCAGATCCAGTATCATTTCTATTCAAAGCAAATGCCTAAAACTCATTTAAAAGCAAAACATTCAGAGGCCTTTTGCATTCCTGTTTCCACTCCCGCCTGTTCCTCTGTAAAGAATATTTACCATTTCTCAGGTACCACTAAGAACATGAAAATGCAGATTTAAAAAGATAATAAATCACATCACGCAAGTTGAGGAAACCCCAACTATCCTTTGTACTGATCCCAAAGAGTTCATGGATACATTTTGATTTATAGCAAATAGACATATCTTATAAGCTTTTAGAAAGTTGCTTATGGCAATGAGCATGTATCTAATAATAAACATGACAAGTGCAATTCTCAGCCCACTAACCCAGAAGTGTGAGAAGTAAATCTTCCTTTCTTTTTCTGTCACTGAATTTGCTTCTAATTTAAAACCTTATTCACCCCTGTTTTTTTATTTCGGTCCTGGGTCTTTTGCATGAGATCAAAACTTTTAGGAGGGGGGGGATCTAATCTGGTCCTTGGTGTCAGGATTGTTATGCTGCTGTCTACTATGGCAGCCTCATCCCCTCTGCTCGCTCCTGGGCAGTGTAGGTCTGAGTTGTGCCATCTTGCAGGCCTAACCCCGTGGCCCCATGGGATTTTTCCCTCACAATTTTGTTGCCCCGCCTTTGGACATGGGCATCGTTTTCTTGCTCCTAGATGACACTAGGCATGAAAATTATGTGGAATTAAAATGCTGTTGACTTGTAAGTCACCTATGACCGACCTTGTCCTGTCTCTTGCATGTAGCAGGCTGCAGGGGCAGAGGTTTCTGCTACTATTGGCTCTGAAAAACTGTCAAAGATGTCTGCATTTCTCCCTGATCCCTAGGACTCACAACCAAGGTGGAGAGTAGTACACAGGACCCCTTTACATAAACTAGCAGACTCAAAGCTCTCCTGGTTTCACTTCTAAGGAGCTCCCCACACCAATCCGGGAAAAGTGACATTTATCTCTAGGCAGGAAGCCCTGCTCCGAGTCCTTCATAGGTAATTTTTGAATCTGTTGTTTTGGCGAGGTGTCCCCTTGTGGCCTCTGCTTTTGGCAATAAAAAGGAAGAAATGGTTCTTTTTTCTTCACTTGCTTTATAAAACTCCTTGCTAAAGCATTTAAAGTTTAATGGCCAAGTTTTCAAATTGGAGAAGGGTTAAGTAGAGTAAGGAAACATAGGAATAAAACTTTGTTTCAAATTTCATAATACTGTCACACTGCACTCAATATTATTGAGTTCCAAATCTGTCACACTAAGTATTAACAAAATTTCAGGGGAGCTCCCTAAACTATAGAACACTTTGTTTTCAGCATATAACCAATATTGAAAGCAATGAGTAAAGGGAATCCTAAATATATACGTCTCTTAGGGCTTTACTCTAAATGACTTTGAACTTTTCTGACTCTGAAAATTTTCCCAAATCAGGTCCCTGGAAAAGTAAAAGGCAGAAGGGAGATGAAGATAAGAGAGAGAAGAAAAATACATAAATTGGCTAGAGACCAAACTATATTTGGCTTCTTGGATTTCAGCATTGATTTTATTTTCCCAACTATTATAAACATCATGAGATCCTATAAACCATAACAAGCAGGTATACTGCCTTATTATACCCCATTTTATAATGTATTTTCTCTGCAAGCAATAGTCATCTTCCTTAACAGTCATTTGTCTTCCAAATATTCATTTTTTGAATCATTTTTTCTGGTTGAATGAGTTGCTTTTTTCTGAGCTTCCCAAATACTGTGTTGAATTGTTAGAATTAACAACATATTGTATTCATCTGATTAAGTGTTTTACCTTTGTATTACCAATGCTTGGCATAGCATTTGGATGTTCAGAACATGTTAAATATGGGGAGAGGAGAGAAGATGAAGAGGTAGGTAGGTTAGAGTTAACCTTTTCAAGGTACAGTTGGGCCATAAGGTCCATTCATTTATTCAGTCATTCAATCATCCAAAAATATTTATTGAGCAACTACTATATGCTAAGCACAATTTTAAGCATTAGGTTTAAGAAAGTGAATGAAATAAAATCCCCACTGAGCTTTCTAAAAGGGAAAGAAGACGATATATATATATATATGCACACACACACAAAAAAAAATGTAGAATATCAGGTTATAATCACTGGTTTGAAAAAAATAAAGCAAATAGAAAAATAGAGTGGGTTCCAGATTAGGAGGGTATTCTTTTATAGAGAGAGCAGTTAGAGAGGTCTAAACACCTCAGATAAGGCTCTATTTGAGCAGAGAACTAAAGAAATAGGAAAACAAATGATGTAGACATCAGGGATAGAAGGGAAAGGGGAACATTTCGTGCAGAGGGAACAGTAAGTACAAGGGCACTGGGGAAAGTCAGTACTCAGTACACTTGAGAAACAGCAAAATGAGGCAGCAGAGGTAAGCAAGAAGGATGGTAGGGAATAACCTGAGAGATCTTTTATGTCAGTATTTTTAGTCTATGACAAAGATTTTGGATTGTATTCTGAATGAGATGAGAATTCAGCAGAGGATTTGGGAACATAAGATTGGCATGATCTAATTTATGTTTTTAAAATATCATTCTGAATGCTGTAGTAGAAAAGCCTGAGAGTAAGGAGGAGACAAGGAACACCAGTTAGGAGGTTATTGCAATAGTCTGGATGACAGATGTTGGTGGCTTAGGCCAGGGTTGGAGAATTGGAATGATTCTGAATATATTTAGAAGACAGAGCCAACAGAATTTCCTAATGGAATGATATGGTTTGTTAGACAAAAATCTGCATTAGGGAAGGTTTTTTAGATTTGAGGGTTGACTAACTCAGTAAATGGTAATGCCATTTCCTGAGAAGAGGAATACAGAGGAAAGAGCTAGTGTGAGGCAGGAAGGGAACAGAGGAATCAAGAGCTGTGCTCTGAACAAGTCTATTTTCAGATGTCTGTTTGACATGCAGATAGAGATGTGGAGTAGGGTGATAAAACAAGAGTCAGCAGTGGAGGGGAGAACGTGAGGCTGGGCATATGAACTTGGAAGTCAGCAGCCTATAAATATTTGTTTAAATCACAGAAATAGGTGAGATTACATAGTGAGTATAGACAGAGGCAGAGGACTCAGTTCTGGGCACTCCAACGTTTAGTCAAAATAAGTAAAAAAGAGGATGAAGGAAAAGAGGTGATCCTCTATCACGAACGTCCTTTGCTATGACATACTCCTCTACCTCTCATGTTGAGGACATCTGCCATCCAGGAGCCATGATGCACTCCTCTACTTCTACTGTTCAGGTAGGCAAGATTTTAGGGTGGCACGGTCAGTTGCGTCAAATGCAGCTGAATGGCAGGTGAGGAGAAGGAATGAAAATTATGCACTGAATTTGGCGATGAGGTGGTCATTCAAGACACTGACATAATCCGTTTTAGTAGAGTAGTGGGACTAAAGTGAAGGAATAGCAGAAACATAAAGAGGAAATACATAACTTTTTATGGAAGATTGGCTATAAAAAGAGTGAGGAAATGAGGCGCAGTGAAACATGGATTTGGGCAGAAAATGATAATTATATTTTTAACTTTTAATTTTGAAATGACAATAACCTTACAAGATGTTGCAAAAGTATTACAGAGCTCCCGCATGCCCTTCACTCAGCCTCATGGTAACATGAAAGATTTAGCAATAAGATACATTACATTTTTGTTTTCTTACGAGAACTACTCAGTGTATTAGCGAAAATGGATAATATAGAATAAACTACACTCATGAGGACATTTTGTAGGTGAAGGAATAAGGTCCTGTCAAGCTGCTTCTATTTCTTCACGTGCTCAGCTTCTTATTTAACAGAGGTATGAGGGCCTATCTGATGAGAACTCATACATGTTCCCACCAATAGACACCATATACAGCATATCTTTCCACTAGGAACAATGTCATGCTCATATTTCAGTCAAACTCTTCCACTTCTGCACCAAATCTTACCCCTCAGTTTGGAAATTATTGGGCAGGTAACCTTGTGCTCCTTCACAATCATAGGTGGCAGCTGTGGCTGTAGCAGATGAAAATCAGAACATCTAGGGCATTCTATGGAGAAGAAAGAAACAAGCTTCTGGAATCAGCAACATAGAAGAACATTAATTCTCTCCCCACCCAGTCTCACCTACAGGTAGGTAAGAGAGGAAAGAAATCATTTTTTTTTTTTTTTTTTGCCAAAGCAGTGTCCTCAAGGAGCAGTCAGGCTTTAGTACGAGAATGTAAGGATGCTGTCACAGAAGAGGGTGAGGATATAGGGATTTTACTCATGAAAAGTCATGTCTTTCATAGGAACAATAAAAGGGCTCAGAGATGGCTGGGTGTGGTGGCTCACGCCTGTAATCCCAGCACTTTGGGAGGCTGAGGCGGGGAGATCACTTGAGGCCAGAAGTTCGAGACCAGCCTGGCCAACATGGTGAAACCCTACCTCTACCAAAAATACAAAAGTTAACTGGGCATGGTGGTGTGTGCCTGTAGTTCCAGCTACTCAGGAGGCTGAAGCAGGAGAGTCGCTTGAATCCAGGAGGAAGAGGTTGCAGTGAGCCGAGATCATGCCATTGCACTCCAACCTGGGTGACAGAGAGAGACTCTGCCAAAAAAAATAAAAATAAAAAATAAAAAACAGCTCAGAGAGTCAAAGGGTTTAAGACTGAGGCAGATTAGGGAGCACATAGAGCCTTATTGGGGAGAATCTAGGCCAAAGATATGATCTGGGAATCTTGGGCTTCATATAAAGATTGAAATAATTTGGGATAAGAGGAATAATAATATTAATCCTGATTGTATCTTGAGATAAGAAGGAAAATCAAATCTAATTATAACCTCTTTCTGAGGACTAAATATTTTTGGCAACCTAAGTGAGAAAGTGGAAATGCCAATGGGGTCAGTCAAAATGTGTTGCCTTTATCCATCTTGGCCAACTTTGCAAATGTGAATATGGAAGATACATGAGGGGTGGACAAAGATAATTTAGTGTATATCAAAATAGAAACCACTGCTACCCTTCATAAAAACCTATTTATTCTGAATAAGTATATTCAGAATTTCTCTCATTTTTTGGCCTGAGATGAACTAGAGCTTACTCTTTTGTAGTATTTGAAGATAAAGTTTGCTCAGCATATTATTAGTACAAATAATATTGCAGATGTTTAACTTAGAAGAATTCTTTCAGTGACATTTGCACATGAATGTGTTAAATTGATCCTGTTACTTACAGATGAGTCATTTCATTTGTTATAAATATATGGTATGAGGGCATTTTCACACAGTCAAATCCTGTTTATAATACATTCCAAAAATGTATGCCTCTATAAATGTATAAATTCATGCTTATTCTAGTAGGAAATGTTTTTTCCCAATTTTGTCTCAACACTAGAAAACTTAATTTTGTGCCCGGTTACATAATCTTAGATAACAGTAGCATCTACTCCTGCTTCCTTTATAGTCTTAGTTCTATTAAATACCTAAATGTTCAATTTCATAATTATTTATTAACCTGTAAACCACCTCCAGATGATTTCAAAGAAGAGGGAAGCAGCATGATTTGGTATCAAAAAATCCTACAATGGAAATCTCTCTGATTCTGCCATTAACTAGCTATCAGACCTCCATCAAATCACTTTACCAAATTAAATATAAGTTACTTACAGGGATTGAACTAAATAATCTTTTGAAGTTTCTTTCAACTCTAAATTCTATGATCATTAAATCGTAAATTATCAATAATCCTAATTTTTGAGTGTTTTAACATGAAAATGTCTACATGAAATTTCTCATTATCATATTAAAAACTGATCTAAGCTCAATAATTTAAACTAATAAGCACTTTTGGTTTTGTTTTGTTTGTTGTTGTTGTTTCTAGAGACAGAGTCTCCCTGTGTTGCCAAGGCTGATCACAAACTCCTGGGCTGACGTGATTCTGCCACCTCAGGCTCCTGTGTAGCTTGAACTAAAGGTGTGCACCACTGTGTCCAGCAAGCATTTATTTGATAATTTAGTGGCACATTAATGGGACTTATTAAAAGTGAATGGTATACAAAGACAGAGAGACATTGACTATCATTATACTATCTTCTTCATTACACGGACCTTTTTAAATACCTTTCTAATTGAAAAATAAATGCATATTGATTATTGAAAATTTACAAAATAAACTAAAGACAAAATTTTGCTACCAGTTCCAACAATCATTAATTATATATAATATATACGTTATTAATATCACGTAAATATATATTATCTATATGTAAAGTGTGTGTATTATATATGTTATAAATGTTATAAATATGCATTAACAAATGTATATTTATTTATATATATTCATAGAAAAGAGACAAGTGTGTATATTCATAGAAAAGATACCAAAATATATAGACTATTTTCCTTCCTATGAATATATAAATAAATTGTTAGCCCTACTTATGCTAGTTGAGGAATATATTGTTTCTTAAGCTGTTTTATTCCCCATTAGATATTCAACCTTTCAATACTATTAGAAGTACATATTTTTGAAAAGATAATTTTAGTTTTTACCTGTAGCCATTATGCAGTAACTGTTACTGAATTTTCTTCATAGAAAATGATTCAAAAACCAGACTAAACATGAAACAACTGTTTATAGTTATCAAACAAACACAAGTCTAACAGAGGAGAGAGAAACATGAGTCCTAATACTTCCCTGGATTTCTGGTTGTAAGTACTTTCTAGACTAAAATGCGAAAATGTAAAGCCCAAACAGAACATGTCTCATGTAGCAGAGGACACAGAAATCAGAGTTTGGGGAAGTCAACATGGCTAGAATTTAAAAGGCAGAGTGCCAAAAAAGAGATACACAAACAACGAAATACAGAACTATGCATAGAGTCGAGGCTTTGGCTGAACACTAAGCTGAGCATGAATAAGGAGAAACTCCATGAGTTTGAACAACGAACTACCAGGGAAGTAACAACCACTGGGAGTTGCTGAAACAGGACTGGAAATTGTTTCAATTCTGACCAAAATGTAAACTACTTAATTAAATCCCAGTGCATTCAGTAAAGACTCCAAAAAGGAAATCTTAGTAGGGCTAAACTAGCTCTAATGTAAAGACTGCTATAGCACCTTCCTAACAGAGCTAAAAAATAAGCTTTGAAAATTAGATGGACCTGTAAGTAATGTAATGTAACTGCCTTCCAAACAAACAAAAAACATCTAGCTCTTTAAAAGAGAACAATATTCATATCATCAACAACATAATATTTATAATGTCTAGCATTTGACCAAAACCTATCAGACATAAGACTCATTTTAAACAGAAGAAAAATATCAGTCACTAGAAATACACCCAAATAAAATGAAAGTAAACAACTTTTAGAAATAGTTTCAAGGACTTAAAGAAAATGAGAGGGAAAAGGAAATGTTTCAAAAAAAAAAACAAAAAACAACAACAACAAAAAACAAAACAAAACAGAAAGAGCCACTAGAGCTAACAAAAAAAAAAAAAAAAAAAAAAAAAAAAAAATAGTACTCAAAAAACATACTGGCTAGAATAGGAGATTAGACATTTCAGAAGAAAATGTTAGTTAATTTGGATATGTTACAATAGAAACTATCCAAACTGAGGCACACAGAATAAAAGGCGAACTGGAGAAAATTAACAGAGATTTCATGAGCTCTGGAACAATATCAAGTGGTCTGAATTCACTTATTCATAACAGGAATAAAACAGAGGACATCACTGCAGATATTACAGACATTTAAAGGTTATCAGATATTGTGAACAAATGTATGCCAATAAGTCTGACAACTTAAATAAACACACTTGTTGAAAGACACAAATTATCAAAACTGACAAATAAGACATAGAAATTTTGAACAGATCCACATCTATGAGAGAAACTGAATTTGTAATATAAACTTCCCATCAAGTTAAGTCCTGATCCAGGTAGATTCACTGTCTGAATTCTATCAAACATTGACATGGTACACAGATCTTTCAAAAACCCTTTCAGAAATCAGAAGAGAATAAAACATTCTCAACTTATTTGCCCTGAAAAACAGAGTGAAACATTAGAAAAAAATAAAATTAGGAGTAGACATCAGCAAAATGGCAGAATAGGAGGTAACCCTCGCATATTCCCAAACAACAACAAAACTTTTGCACTTATCCGCAGACAAAGGTCTCTCTGCTGGAGCCTTAGGATTCAGATTGGAAGTTGTGAAATCTTGGTGGAGCTCAAAATCTAAAAGTGTCATTTTGAGCAATGCAGACTAACACCCAGTTCACTGACCTACGAATCATGCTTCTTGGTTCAAGTCTGAAAACAGCCTCATTCCCCAAAGGGCTTGGCTACAGCCCCATATGGCTTTTAGCATGCAACAAAACCATCGGCCAAGGTGTACTGCACACACTAGTACCTCGTGGAGGGGTTTATCTGCCCACTGACATCAGGCTCAGCAGTGAATATGAAAGTTCCCCTGTAGCCTGGCTCCAACCCCTCAGCTGAGGTCCCAGTTCAGAACTGCTAATATAAGGACCTAGAGGGAAATATGCCCATATCGCTCAGCTCAAGAGTCTGAGCCTCCATGATGGGCTTGCCAACCTCTGTCCCACAACAGATCTTGAGCGCATCTTGTCTTAGTTTCAGTCCTTCCTGCTGCAGTGGGGAAACAATCCTATCTGTGCACAAGCATGCTGGAAAATTCACACCCACACCCATCTAAGCCAACAATATTGGCTCACCACTGTCATCTCACAGAAGATCCCAAGAGAGCCCAGTCTCAGCTTTGACCCTCCCACAGCAGTTGGATAACTATACCATCTGCTTAAGAACCCACTGGGAGAAACATGCCCCTCTGAGCCAATGAAACTGGGCTCTCCAACCTCCACCCCACTGCAGATTTTGAGGTGGCTTAGTCTCAGTTCTGGCCCCACTTATGCTAGTTGAGAAACGACCCCACCTGTCTAGAAATTTACTGGGAAACACACGCTTGTCTGAGGCAATGAGACAGGCTTGCCAGCAGCCATCACATAGCAGGTCTTGAAGGGTCCTAGTCTCAGCTTTGGCCCCACCTGTTACAGTCAAGGAAATACCCCTACTTGTGCAGGGTCCTGCTGGGAGACAAATACCCATCTGAACCAACAAGATGGGCTCACCAGCCTCCATCCACATGAGATTCTGAGGAGGTGCAGTCTCAACTCCATCCCCTCTGCTGCAGTCAGGGATCTATCACCTGTATAGGGCCTGCTGGGAGGCACATGTGTCTGGGCCAACAGGACACTCTTCTGGGGGCAGCTCCATGACCAGCTTTTCCACACAGCCCCAGTACACTCTTTGGGTCTTCCCTAGGTACATTCAGGCCAGAGAGCCACGTCAACCTTGGAGCCCTCACAAGACTCACAGCAAGCCTGGGATTAGAGCACCCTCTAGTGCTAACACAACTGCAGTTATCACATACTCAGAGAACACAGTTATCACAGGCTCAGAGATCTGCTTGGAATCTCTGGAAGGCCCTCAGAATAAGGACTGGCATAAACAAAGCCAGACTGTAAAGGCTGGAATAAATACCCAGTCCTTCAATGTGCAGACATTGTCACGTGTCTGCAAACATCAGAAATATCCAGGGACTATATGACCTCACCAAGTGAAAAAAATGAAGCACCAGCAACTAATCAAAAGTGATAGAGATGTGAGATCTCTCAAAGAAAATAGCTGTTTTAAAGAAGCTCAGTGAACTTCAGTAAAACACAAAGAAACAATTCATAAATGTATCAGATAAACTTACCAAAGAGATTGAAATAAAAAACCAGAAACTGTGGATTTGAAATAGATAATGGATGAAATGAAATGAAAAGTACAATAGAGAGCATCAACAGCAGACAAAAGAATCAATGAGCTTGAAGTCAGGCTATTTGAAAATACATAGAGAAGAAAAAAGAATAAAAGAAGTAAAAGAGTTTATGGGATCTGTGAGACAACATTAAAAGAGCATATAGTCAGGAAGAGAAAGTTGGAAAAGTAAAGGTGTAAAAAGGCAAATCGAAGAATACCAGATAACTTTCCAAACCTAGATAAATATATAGATATTCAGGTATAAAAAGGTCAAAGGTCACCAATTAGATTGAACCCTGTATTAGTTCGTTCTCACACTGCTCTGAAAAAATATCCAAGATTGAGTAATTTATAAAGAAGAGAGGTTTAACTGACTTACAGTTAGTTCCACATGGCTGGGGAGGCCTCAGGAAACTTACAATCATGGCAGAAGGCACTTCCTCACAGGGTGGCAGGAGAGAGAATGAGCGCAAAATTATTAATAAACTTAATGGGTACATTTAACATTTTATGGTAACTGCCATAAGCTTGTTTAGGAACAAACTTTCTAAACTACTAGAGAAAATATCTGTTATTGTAACACAGGTGTGGAGAGGGTATATTAGTCTGTTCTCACACTTCTATAAAGAACTGCCTGAGACTGGGTAATTTATAAGGAAAAGTTTAATTGATTCACACTTCCGCATGGCTGGGGAGGCCTCAGGAAACAATCACAGCAGGAGGGGGAGCAAGCATATCTATCTTACGTGGTGACAGGCAAGAGAGAGTGCATGAAGGAGGAACTGTCAAACACTTATAAAACCATCAGATCTTGTGAGAACTCACTCACTATCACAAAAACAACATGACAGAAATTGTTCCCATGATCCAACTATCTCTCACCACGTTCTTCCCTTAACACCTGAGGATTGTGGAGAATAAAAATCAAAATGAGATTTGAGCGGGGACACAGATCCAAATCATATCAGAGGATACAACCAGTTTCCTCCCCATCATAACAATCATGGCCCGCACTTCTATACCAAAACAGTTTAACAAGAAAGAGCACAACAGATTTATTTAATCAAAGTTTTACATGACACGAGAGCATTCAGACTGAGGGCCCAGAGACCTAAAGTAAACTATCCATTTTTATGCCTTAGGTTCAATGAGGCACAGACAGTGTGTAGAAATGTGACTGGACACAAAAGGTATGAGCTAATGCTAATAGACTAATAGACTGAGTGCAGAAACTTAGCAAGGCTGGATTTTTCCTGGCCTTTCTGTGGAGCATTTTTTTCCTCCTGGGTTTGGGGCAGGACCCTTTCTGAAACAGGGGTTTTATAATCTCTATCAAACCATGTACTTCAGAGAATTTCTTTATGGCCAGTTCTTAGAAAGAAAGGTAGGAGAAAGTCACAGAAATATTTTTAGATTTACTGCTGGCTTTGGGGAGAAGGCGTTCTGGTTTCTATGACTGACACTGGTGAAGAGGAATTCTAGTATCTATGACTAGCCTCAGGGGAGAATGAAGGGAGAGAGACAGCAGGGCAGGACAAGGTCAGAGGAAAACTTGGCCTCTAAGGCTGCTTGTGAGGCCTTTACTTTGGGGTATCATTTCCTGAGTCCCAACAGTAACCATAGGCAGAATAAAGTGGGAGGGGGTGGAAGCATAGGAAAGTACATGAAAAGTGTGTAAGTGTAATATATCAGTAATTAAAATTAAAGATACTTATGAGATCTCTCTATACAATGTTAACAAGAGACACACCGTACAGCAATAGAAGTTAGAACTAAAAGAACAAATCAGCAAATAGTAATAAATCATATAGCATTATAATATGGTATAAAATAAAACCAATGCAGAAGGCTAGATCTTATCACAAGAATATTTCATAAATTGTATCATTTATCAAAATACAAATCTTGAATCTTTAACTGTTTTCTTGTGAATATACCTTATTTGCTTATTATTTATAATTCTATTAAATAAATTAAAAAGGAAAAAAGCATAATACAAATAAAGCATACAAGGTCATTAAATAGTTCACAGCATGTTTCCCTAAATCTCATTTAGCCCTAAACTTCCACTTGGAGGATACCAACATTCCACTTTGAATGTCTACATTTTAGGACAAGCATTCCTCCCCTTCTTTAGGGGTACAGTCTAAAGAAAGGCATGCCCATTTCACCCCCAACAGATCTCTTAGCACTTCAGTCTGTGGGTCTTCATAAAATTTTAAGATGATTTCAGTTTTTTTCCAAGAACAATAGGTAATTAACTATGATTTCATCTCATATATAGGGTGTGAGTGTATGTGTACATATATGTATATATGTATATGTGTTTGAGCTGGACATGAGAAGCTAACAGCATAATAGGGAATGAGGGAAAAGATAGGTTATAGATATTACCTAGAGTATTAACAAACTTAATGGGAACATTTAACATTTAATGGTGTGCTTGTGTGTGTGTATATATATGTAGTATATATAGGATATCACATATATATCATATATTTGACATGTTTCTGCTAATGTGATATATATACTCCAAAAAGACTCATGTTCTAAAAAATCTGACACTGAACCCAATAGTGTTCCAGAGAAAAACAGGGTTGAGGACGATCCATCAAAACTTCTGAAATTTTTTATTCAGAGTATTACCATAAATAATAGGATGTTAAAAATATTGAAGCATAGTTAAAAAAGAAAACATGCTAAATCCCCCAAAAATTAATGGATACAGGACTTTATCTTTGGGAGAGGAAAAAGAAAGGCAGAAATAGGGAGGACAGTAGACTAAAGCTGCAAAGTTCTGGAGATGCGGGCAAAATGTACTTCTAAGAGCACCTGGCCTCACTGAACCATGAGGAAGACTGGAGGTAAATCCAGTACCACGTCCTTGACAGGTGCTAAGCAGGCTGTAATGTATATTTGAGGTTCAGCTGCTGTTCCTTGGCAAAATCTAAGCAGTTATCTGCCAGGGGAAAATTACATATAAGCCAATGTTCCTTCTATGTGAAAATAACATCATTCCTTATTTATGAGTCATATTAATCAATTTGCATTAGAGAAACACTTGTTATGGCAAAATAGACTTTATTCATTGTTGTGACAAACTAGACTGTAACATTATTGCTTTGGAAAAGCACATCCATATACATTTTCCAAGGCAATAATAAGGCAAAACTGCCAACCACTCCTACAAAGTTAAAATTCAGAAACAAATAATCAGAATAACAGAAACAAGAGCTGCTTCTCTTTTCACTATGCATCTTGCTAGTCAATAATTTATGACTCATTTAAAAAAGATAGTTCCTAAAACCTATTAATAGTGCATGGAGAAAAAACTAATGTACACGAAAATGAAATATGAATGATAACCTATTTTTATAAAGCTAAATTAATATTAAAGAATTATCTTCTGTGTGTAGATGAACTAGACACAATTTACCTGAGATAGCTTAAGTTTCTATATGTTTTCACGTAAAATACACTGTGGTTTAATAAATTACATGATAATCCTATTTATGAGGGATTTTATACTTTACACTATTAGTCTATTGTTTTTCTTTAGTTCAACATAAGTAGTGTATATATGTGTGTAAATTATCTTTAACTTACATCCTAACAGAGGATCTATCAAGATTATTAGTATATAAAACATCCTATGCAAGAGTCTACACCACAAGTGTACTTAGTTTACATTTGGTACAGAAATCAGCACTACAGTGGTGCTAGGGCAATTATTTAAATATAAAGTAAATGAGAGGGCTTGTTAATTAAATAAAAGTTATTGGAAGTAATTGGTAAACTGAGCAATGTTCAAAATACATGGTTGGCTAGGAAGATTATACAGGTACCTACATTTTTGCACGAACAAAGTGTAAGAATCTGGCAAGCTCAACAACCTAGAGCCTTAAAGAAAAAAATTGGTCTTGGTTTATTCCACAGAAGAGAAGGTGCAGTTGCATGATTTAGCTAGAAAAGATTCACTGGTCCTAACAACATCATATTGCTTCCACCCTGGAGTGACCTTTTCTGGCAAGTACTTATTAGAATGCCTAAAAGGCCAGAAAGCAAGGACTTTTCCCACTTCCTAGAGCAGGCTTTATGATTATTTTTGCACCTGTTTGTTAATAAATGTTTCCATACATAGCAAATTCATCCTTAGACTTTTGATTCATCATAACAGGTAGTGAGGTGACAGACAAGGAGGCACAGTCTCCATGTTTCTAATTGTTACAGGCTACCAACGTTTATCAAAAGAACCTCATAGCTATGAAAGATTAAATTGGCTTAGGGTTTTCAACATGAGATTTTTTTTTTTTCCAAATAAATGTGAAAGAGTTTTTTGTTTTTGCTTTTGCTTGTTTTGCTTTGGCAAAATGAAAAGTAGTAAAATTATATGTCTGATTCACTTGTATTTTATTTGTTATATATTCATAGAGGATGAATTTCATTCTTTTGGACTAGTAGAATAGAAACCACTGATCCAAAATGTCCATAAAATTATAGAGGATGGGAACTGTCACAGTTTGAATTGCTGTAACATAATACCATAAACTAGATAGATCACAACATAAATTGCTTTCTCACAGGAAAAAAAAATATTAAATTTAAATTTATTTCCTTTAGAAAGAAATGTATTTCTTCCCTGGAGGCTTAGATGTCCAACATCAAGGAGGCGGCAGATTCAGTGTCTGATGAGGGCACACTTCCTGGTTTGTAGACAGCCATCTTCTCACTGCATCCTTACATGGCAGAGGGGTAAAAGATTCTCTGGACTATCTTTTATAAGGAAACTAATCCCATTCATATGGACTCTCTGTGCTCATGACCTAATCACCATCCAAATGTCCCATCTCCTAATATCATCACATGAAGGAGGAGGTTTCAACGTAGGAATTTTGGGGCACATAAACACTTAGCCTATAGCAGGAATATAGTTAAAAAAAAAAAAAAAGGAAAAGAAAAATCAGCCATATTTGGTGGATGAAAGTCAAGTTTATACATGATGAATTAAATATTAATCTTAAATTTTACAGACTGTGAGACGGTCATTGATAGTAAATTGAAGAAGAGAAACTGGCTTGGGCAGTGTCTTAGTCTGTTCCTGCTGCTATAACAAAATACGTGAGACTGGGTAATTTGTAAGGCACAGAAAATTATTTCTCACAGTTCTAGGGGCTGGGAAGTATAAGATATAGGCACTGGCAGGTTCAGTATCTAGTGAGGGTCTGGTCACTCTTCCAGAGTGTTGCTGCTTGTTACTGCATCCTCACATGACAGAGGGCAAATGGACAAAGTGAGTGACTTTTCTCTCCCTCAAGCCTTTTATAAGGGCACTAGTTCCATTCACAAGGATAGAGTTCTCACTACCTAATCACTTCCTAAAGGCCTGCCTCTTAAAAATATTGGATCTTAGTTCCCAACATGAATATTAGAGAAAAACAAAATTCAAACCAAAGCAAGAATTCATTTTTGCTATATTGAATTTAAGTCAACTGTAAGTTGTTCTGCTGAAAAGTATAATAATTATTAGAGCACAAGTGAGGTCAAAGCTGCATTTTATTAAGCAACTATTACTGAGCCCTTCTGTGTGCCAAGAAAAAGAAACTGGGTACACAGTAGTGAAAAGACAGATATAGTTCCCAACCTTACAGAGGTTATAATTTGAGATAATAGTCTAGGATAAGCACTTGCTAATTACATTTCAAGAATGTGTCAAATGTCACAGAAAAGTCAAGGTAAAAATTAAGATAGAGAATAGCACCAAATTTGGCAATAGTAAAGTCTTAAGTGACCTTTAAGAAAGCAATTTCATCAGTATGATGGAAATAGAAACATGATTATAGGGGGTTAAGGAAGGAGTAGAAAAGAGCAGATTAATGCAGTCATAGACCACATGATAAACATTTCTATCAATGTTGGACAGCATATAAATGGTGGTTTCATAAGATTATAATACTGTATTTTCACTGTACCTTTACCATGTTTAGATACGTTTAGATACACAAATACTTACCATTGTGTTCCACTTGCCTAGACTATTAAGTATAGCAACATGTTGTAGAGGTTTGTAGCAATAGTCTATACCATACAGCATAAGTGTATAGTAGGCTACACCATATAGGCTTGTGGAAGTACCACTATGATGTTTGTATAATGATGAAATTGCCTAATGATGCAATTTCTCAGAACATCTCCTTGTTAAGTGATGCATGACTATAGATGCATCATTAATGTCCTCAAAAATAAAGAGTTGTTATGAAGGAAATGCTGATTGCTTGCTCTCTTATGTTCATCAAGAATAAAATAGGGAAAACCATTGACTTTAACCAGACCAAGTAAGGCTTTTAATGGCCATGTGAAAGAATTAACATAATGGTAGTCTTCTCAAAGGCCCATCATAAAAGTAGGGAAATGTAGAAATCCTTGTCTTTGAGGTTTGCATAAAGAAAACAGAAAATTGCCCTAAAATGTTCTAAAAATTGTGCAAGACTCAGGATCATACACCTCTCAAGCCATTTGGTCTGGGCCCAGAGAAGGAAGAAGGTTTGAGCCCAGATAACAGGGGATAATGGTTCAGTTGGAGAAATAGGGAAACCAAAAAAAAAAAGGATTAAGGAGGAGGTGCAGAGGAAGGAGTGAATGAATTGGAGTTGAAAAGTGGAGTTGAGGTGCAGATGGACTATTCATATGGATTCTTAATAATCAAAGCTTTTCTTTGATTATGTTCTAAGTGCTCAAAATGTTTGCTAATTTTATTCTGTAGTTTTCTGAAAATCAGCAACCTGTTCCTAATTCATTTTCTAAAGTGGTTTTGCAATTCCATCTCCAGGTTTTTTCAGGACTCTGTATATAATTTGTGTGGGCCTGGAGTCTTGAATTTGTTTAAAACAACTATGTCTCTTTTAATCTTCTCTTCCATCTTGAGTTTTAATTCGCTCTTACTGATTTTTACTTTTTTAAAGAGATAGCAAGTTCAGAGTAATTCAGTTTGGCCTTTGCCCCTTGTCATTTAGTTCAAATTAGTAACATTGTAGTGTTTCATTTTAGACTCTATTTTCATTTGGAAATCAGATTATCAGATAGGATTTCGAATGGTCTTATTATGGGAGGGTTTACTGTAAAAGACTTTCTGTATAAATTGCAACTTCATGTCATTTAATTATTATTTTAGCTAAAAGACTAGGAATGGAGTGTTTTCACAGCCACTGGTTACCCAATAAATGAGTCAACCTATGGCCCTTTCTGGGTGGGAGAGATCCACTCTGATAGTATCCTCCTTGTTTTCTATAATTAAAAGAATAAAGGCGTCTTATTATAAGAAAACACAAGACGTCTTTGAAATGCCTGACTTCTAATGTTTCTAGAAATCCAATCCATTGAGATGCTTTTTTCCAAATTGAAGAAAAATAGAACTGTTCCCAGAATGAGGTTTTGGTATGCCAAGTTTCAGCCTACAGTAGATATTTTTATGGCAAACTTATGAATCTCTGAAAATAAGAATATATGTAGAACTGCTGACACAGATTCGTTTATGGTGCTGCTTCTGGCACTGGTAGAATTTTATCCAAGAGCCAAACATGGGCCCAAGTTTCTTGGTCTCAGGGAAAAATAGGCCTAACATTCAAGCAAAAAAAGTGCTCTCATTAGTTAATCCAGTTTCTTAACTTATGTGTTAGCAAATTTGCTCATGAATGCAGCATTTCCTAAAATCACTTCTAAGTGATTTCTTCTAAACCAACTTTTGCAGGGTTCCTCCAAAGCCAACTTTTAGATTCAAAACAAGACTTTTCAAGTAATTATGGTATTTTGAAACCGTGATATTAAAAAAATCACTAAAGAAATCCAACTTTGCCTGCTTTGTTTAGAAATGGAGTAAAAGTATAGAAACGAAGTAAATGTCTTAATCCTAGTACTGCTGTTTTCTCTCCCTGATTTTCTATTCCTGGGAAAGTAGGTGACTTAGTCCAGAAAATAGCAAATAAGAATTAGCATTATGAGAGTCATACAAGCTTTGATCTGGACAACTTTTTATTTGACCAAATAATTTTAGTACTAAGAAAAGGACCTAAGACTTGGAACTTTCACCCTCTATGAACCAAAAGAAGAGCATTAAACTACAGAATGCACAAAGTTTTAAATTTAAAAATAGAAGTCAGAGGCCTGCATATGATAATTTAATTATAACTCATACAAAGGATTTATTTATGCAGAACATTTCATGATTTATAAAATATGCATCTTTATTCATGAAGAAACACACTATTACAAATTTCAATTTGAAATTATGTTAGATGCCATTTAAAATATTGTGCTATATGTCAGTTTTCTATGGCTGTTGTAACAAGTTACCATGAAATACTGTTGTAACAAGTTACCACAAAATGTGGATTAGAAAGCACATGATTATTATCCTACAGATCTAGAGATCAGAAGTACAAAATGGGTCTCACCAGGCTAAAATCAAGGTGTCAGCAGGAGAGGATGCCATTCTAGAGGCCTGGGGAGTCCATTGCTTGCTCTTTCTAGCTTCTAGAAGCTGACCATATTCCTCGTCTCATGGCCCCTTTTTCCATCTTCAAACCCACCAAATGGATCAAGTACTTCTCATATCATATAATTCCAACCTCTTCTGCCTCCCTCTTCTACATTTCAGGACCCTGAGATTATATCAGGCCCAGGTGCACAATCTACCTGTTTTAAATTCATATGATTAGCAATCTTAATTCCATCTGCTACCTCAAAATAACATATTCACAGTTTCCAAAGGTTAGAATGTGGACATCTTCAGAAGGCCGTTATTCT
The DNA here is from genome assembly GCF_001698545.2 of Rhinopithecus bieti. NCBI lineage: Eukaryota > Metazoa > Chordata > Mammalia > Primates > Cercopithecidae > Rhinopithecus > Rhinopithecus bieti. The sequence goes on from NW_016812542.1 coordinate 1,810,488, forward strand.
TTCCATACAGTTTTTGGTTTACATAAACCAAAGAAAAAAATACATTCATAAGAATTTCCATGACCAAAACTGCCTTTTATCATCCAAATTTTTGCGTCCATGAGGAATATCTGGGGAGGGAGAATTTTCTAAACCTTCACCTAGAGGACCCTTTGGTAGATTTTCACAGATAGAGCTAAAACCAAGTAAATATTGTCATGAAGCTATCAATTGTATTATTAACATGAGTGATTTAGTCATATAAAGAGAAGACATGTCTACATTGATAGACTTTCTCTACTGTACGTTTTCTGCTTTTCAGAATCTAAGCAGGACTAGATTCCACTAATTTCCTTCCAGAACATTAAATGTCTTTAATTCAACAGACTGCATTAAAAGAAAATTAAAATATTAATTTTACTAAAATTAAATTAAAATAAATTAAATGT
>NW_016812542.1:1811439-1821101 GCF_001698545.2 Rhinopithecus bieti
AAAAAAAAAAAAAAAAAAAAAAAAAAACCAAAAAAAAATCTAGGATTTCTTGGCTACGTTGTCTATCTCAAGAATAAGAAATTGGATAGGAGTTTTATACAGATTTCAAAAGCAGAGAAGAAATCACCTATTTGAAAATTCATCCTAACCCTAACCCTAATGTTAAATGCCATTAACTAGCATTCTAGTTCTCTTATTTGGTTGGTATTAAGAACTGAGATGCGGCTGTAACGAGACGCAGGATAAATTACCTGCCGTCACTAAGTCAGGTAATCAATTACTGACTTCTGTTTAGCCTAAAATAAGTTATTTAAGTCCTCTGATACTTGACTTCTGTACCTTCACATAGTACTCTTATTTATGCATTGCCTCATGAATGTATTACAAAGAATGTCACCCATAATTTTATCCATCTTGTCCTTATTTTCTATACTGATAAATATATACTTTTCTAGTATAATTTTAACAATAATAAGAGTGAGTGAAATACCTAGCTAAGCACTTCTTAAGTGGTACAGGATCAGAAAAAGTACATATAAAGCAAATCAATATCTTCAATATCTTATTGTTAAAGGAGATAGAGCCTCATCTTTGAAAAATAGTAAAACTTCTTCTTTTAGACAAAACTAAAAACAGAAAAGAGACGACATTATGGAGATAGCCGGAACATGCCACTAGAGCACGCAATATTATACTGTCTCTTCTTTTAAACTTTATTCCTTCCTTTATCACCATTTACTTCTCACAGCCAGGTGGACAGACTAAAAAAATACTGTCATTAATTTATGTTTGAAGATTAGAAAAGCAAGTGAACCAATTCTCTATTGATTTATCATATTTGAAATTCCTACTGGTACTAACTGTCATGTGCACTCAAAAGCCAATTACATCCCACAGGGATGAAGAGAGTCAGGTAAGAACTTCAGTGGTCCTTGTCTCAATGGTTGTGCTAATGCTGTGGCAGGTGCTGCATTCAGGGATAATGTTGTGCATGAAGTATAAAACCGAGGACAGCAGTTCACAAAGTGTTTGCCTTACAAATTTATTTTAAAACTGTCTCCCTATTAAAAGGGTACTGTGGTTAAAATATTTAGAAAAGGCTCCACACCATATCACGCTCATAGAAACTTACTTCTAATCTACTCATCTGGCAGTCTTACTGTACTAAATGGCAACTCCACTCTTCCTGTTGCTTAAGCAAAAATCCTTGGAGCTGTCTCAAGTCCTTACTTCTCTCATACCCCCATCCAATCCAATGTCAAATACTTCCAATCTATTCTCAAAATATATCCAAAATGTGGCTAATTCTTTGTTTTAAAATACTGCTACTCTGGTGCAAGCTACTATCATATTTCAACAGTATTATTTCATAGCTTTCTAATTAGTCTCTTGGCTTTCACCTTTTGATCTGTTAAAATGTAAGTCAAATAATTGCAATTTACCATTCAGAACCTTCCAGTGTCTTCTAGTTTAACTCAGAGTAATTTCTCAAACACTTATTGTGTTCTATATGGTCCTACATGATCTGTTCCTTAGCGACATTTCTGACCCTTCCTCTTGTTCATTTTATCCATACTGGCCCCAATTTTGTTGCTCAAACATGTCAAATATATTCCTAATTCAAGGTAATGGCAAATGTTTTTCTCTCCCCTTGAACACTTTCTGCAGTGAGACACATGGTTTGTTCCTTCACTTTATTCAGGCCTCAGTTTAAATACAATATGATCAGTGAGATCTGCCCATCCAAACCCACAAAAAATCATCATTCTCCAACTATATGACCATATCTGTTTGATCTACTTACTATTATATCCTTTGTGTTTAAAAGAGTAGAGACTCAATAAATATTTATGAGTTCAAACAGAAACTTCCAAAGGTAATTCTAAAATTTAAAGAATTGGGAAGAAACAGAACTCATGTGTTACCAAGCATAATCTGCTAAATGGCTTAATTTTTGATGTGCAGGGACAAGAATATTTGCTCAAAAATCTAGGAAAACTAGAGAGGAAGAACCTCTTGAGTATGACAGAATAACTCAGTTATCGAAGCCTCCTCATATTGAAAACCTTTGGGTTTTCATTCCTGCTTCACCATTAAACAACTCCCTGGCTTTGGCCAAGTCACCGACAACATTTTTGAGGCTTATTTACCCCATGTTGGTAGCCTACCATCTTCTAGAGAAGCAGAGACAGGCACCCTGGGGAATAAGCAATGCCACATTAATTTGTTAAGGCACTGTGGCAGGGAGGAGAAGCAGAAGTTTAAAATATAAGCCAGCAATTAGAAAATAAATGGGAGCGTACTTGTTTATTTCCTGAAGTCAGTGCTTATAAATCAGAATACATGTGGAAGAATAAGTTATAAAATAGAAGTATATATGTGTTGATGCCAAGGGGAATATAAAAATATAATTTTATGTAGCTCAACATTTAAATTTAGGAGAGTATCTTCAAACAAGAGGGAATATTTATTAACCTACAAGATGTCTCTTGGGCCCAAACCAACATTCTCTGGTATGTTTCCTAGTTCAAGTGCATATTAAACCCCTGGAGTTTAGTTCAGCACTGAGTAGACTTCCAAAGTTCTGTGTTTTCTGTTACTAATTTTAATGAACACTAAGGGCTTGTATGCATTTAATGTTGGAATCCCACACTGTTTTGGGGGTCTGAAAATTCTGACTTCTGAAGACACTTATGCCAGAGAGTGCTTCCATAATCTCCATATTTTAGCAGAAATGTTTGTGTGATACCGTTCCTTTGTTTTTGTACACATAAAGTTATCAGAGTGGCTCTTAGACACAAAACAAAACTCGGAGCACTGCTGAGCCAAAAGCAGAGTAAAAGGTCAACAACCAGGAATGATCCTAACCTCAATATTTCAAAAATGGATATTCTACAAGTACACAGTACGTTATTTGCTTTTTAGTAAAGAAAACATTCTGAAAAAACAACTCAGCTATTCTTAGAATTCTGGCCCAAAAAGCTGGATCTTAAAATGCATTTTATAGTAGAAAACAGGAATAATTGCTAGAAAAGTGACATTTTTAAAATGTTAAAAACTGAAGTTCAAAGCCTCTAGCAGCCAGAGGTCCCAGATATATTCTTGGTATCCTCCAACTCTCTCTCTTTCTCTGTGTGTGTGTGTGTGTGTCTCTGTCTCTCTCTATGTGTATGTGTGTACATATATATACACACATACACACACACACACACCATACCATAGATCTGTAATACACACACACATACACACACACCGTACCACAGACAGATACACACACACACACACACCCGATACCATATATCTGTAACACATAACTATTGCTCTTTCTACCTCACAAAAATTGGCAAAGTTTAATGAAAATGAATGTAAGGCATTTTGAAAATGATTCAACACTATACAAATGTAAACTATTATCATCCTCCTGTGCTGTGTCAGCTTCAGCATCATTACCAAGAGAAAAGGCACATTTGAGCTGAATTAGTTAGAAATTTTTTTATGAATAGGAATCACAGAATCTTAGTGCTAGAAGGTAATTCAAATATTATTTTATCTAACCTTCAACCCATTTAAGGAACTGTCTTTTACTACATCTCTGACAAAGGTCACTCAACCTCAGCTTAAATCATTCCAGTGATGGGCAATTTGGTGCTTCTTTTAAGGTCATTTACCCCATTAATGGAAATACAAATTTTCTTACGTTGAATTTTAAAAATCTTTTCCATAATTTCTATTATAATCAGACACAGAGCTTAAAAACCTTTCTCCCTCTTCTATCTGGCAGTGCTTTAAATATTTTGTAAAAATTGTCATGCCTCATCTTTTATATTTATTCAGCAATGCTATGTCGAAGCACTGGGCTAAGTGTCAAGAACTAAGGCTTCATCAGAGCTAATGTCTGCCCTCAAGTAGTGTGCAAGTCATGGTCTAGCTTTCCAAAAATAATGAGACAGAAAGTACAGTAGGCATTTCAAGCAGATAGGATTTAATATAGGGAACTGATTATCAAGGATTAAAGGTTAAAAGGCTTGGGATGCTGAGGTAACCTGTCATTGGTATCTACCAGAAGGGCTGAGATAACTCAGATGTTAGTAATTACAAGAAGCAGGGGTCAACATGAAGAGGTGGAGCTGAGCTGGTGCTCAGCTTCCCTGGGAGTGGTTGCTATGTTGCTAGGGCTTAGACCACCAAGAGGAGTAGCTAGTGGGCCTGGAACTCTGAGCCGGTATGGCACAACTGGTAACAAGGGTGCAAAAGAAGCTGGAGACTAAAGCCAAAGTTGTCCTTGACTGCCTGAGAGAAGCTGACAGGGTTCCGCACAGGGGTAATTTTTTCTATCTTTTCTCCTTCCCGACTGCCATCAGTGTCTACCAGTCACAAAAGTAAGCCAGAAAGAGATCGGTCTTAAAAACATGATTCACAGAATCTCAGTCCCAGCATCACAGAGTAAAGTATGTAAGAATAATCTTGATGCTGAGATATAACAGGTAGATAACCTGCAAAATCTACACTTTTGGTCATTCAGTATCCACATGCATTTTCCAAACTGTATTGAAGCCTCCATACAGAAAGGACAACTTCGTGCATCTTCCTAACAAGATGCATACATTCTTCATAAAAACAAAAGCTTTCTCTTCTCAAAAAGAGAAGACACGAAGTTCCATGAGTGACCATACCCATCTCTGGACAATGTTACTCTTCTTCTAATTCACTCATACCCTTGCCTGAATATTCTGTAACACAAAGACTAAGTTTGCCAGTGAAAACAACTGCTACATAGGATAATAAAGGAAAGATAAAAAAAGAGGGAAATTTGGTTAATATATATGAAATATCGTGAAGAAAATATGCTTATTTGCTACAGGCTTCAATTCTGCATCTGGTCCCAACAGCATAGGTGATACTTATACCTTCTTCGCTCTTCTCCCTATCCCATGTCCCCTTTGCCCTCAGCTAGTCAGGATTCTATATCTGTTAGAGTGACACACAGCTTCATCTGGGAAGGACTTGTCTGCAGCTCTGCTTTTGTTGCGTTGATCACAAGTTTTCTGTCAAATTGCATTGCCAAAAAAAAGTGAAACAGTTAAGAGGCCCCCAAGATCTCTTGGGATCTAGATATAGTGCCTATTTTGCTGTGACAACTCAGTTTCAGTCTAAGTTTAACCCTTAATAATTAGAATCTATAACCCCAACCAGCAGATACATTCCATTCTTGGCCTATGATTTCAGTGGCATAAGAAGCCCAATATGGTCAGATAGCAATCTCAACTCCCAACTCAATAGAATAGGGTTATTGAGTCTTATGGTAGAAGCCTTCTTCTCTATGAGACTAAGATTTCTCAGTTAGTAGAGCCCCAGCCCAAAGTTACAATATTAGGAAGCCCAAATTTTGAATGGTTCATTCCGTGTAATAAAAAGAGATGCTTCTCTGACTTCCATTGTTTGATTTTCAGATCTAAATATTCTTTATTGGTTGCTTGTTCAAAGCATACTGTATGAAATAACGATCCAACCTTGTAAAGATTTATCCCAGTTGACATATTAACTGAATCTTCTATTAGTCAAACTATTACTGGGTGGTCAGGTATGTACTAACATTAGTAAATTTCTTAAGAATTAGTATCTTGCTGTTACGTATTTTTTTCTGTTAAATGAGTGTCTTGGTTAGAAGCAATGTTGTTTAGAATACTATGATGGTGAATTAGAATTTCATTTAATTCTATGGACAGTTATACTGGCCAAAAACAAAAAACAACAACAACAACAAAAAAAAAAAAAAAAAAAAAAACACTGCTAGCATGCTAGCAGGAAAGAAAAATCTACTCAGAATAAATGCTCATTTCAGTAAGAAGTTGCTTGCTCCTGCAAGATGGAAGATGCTCAGCTTGCCACCAGCTGGCTGCCTGGTCTCCTCAGAGAATGGTTCAGGCAAAGCATTAATCCCTGGTCTATGGTGTAGGCTGGGTAGGCACTTGGCAGTGACAGTATTTATATTAGCCTTTATGAAGGGATATTCTTGTTGTTCAATACATATATAAACCTCATTCCTCCTACAAAGGCTTGGGACTGTGGGGAAGAAGGCTTACTGCCATCCACAGAATGCATCACAAGTCTGTAGCAACATCATAATCAACTAGCCAATGTGAAAAATCTAAAGGTCAAAAGTTCTGATCACCATGTCATCCTGCTTTCCACAAGATCCATGTACCACCTTATTCCTGGTAACTAAAAGCTGCCACATTGATCTTGGGCTCTTCTGGCCCTATGATCCCTATTAAACTTAGAAAACCCATCTCAAAACCAGCTTTTCCCTCCGCCATCACCAGACTACAGAGGACAGCCACTGCACAGCCTTTCAAAGATGCTGGTGCCCCCTGTCTAGCACCTTTCTCAATGACTTAATGAAGTTGGTTCTCTCAGGGGATTTATTTAGAAGGGGGCAGTGAGATAAGCAGTGTGAGTAAATGAGAGGCTATACATGATAAATATTCTCCAACATCCTTTAATTTTTGGATTCTTTCTGCTACATGATGTTTATTATTTAGTACTTGTGAGAATAAGCATCAAAGTTCAGTTTCTGATCATCCTTACTCCAGGCTGTAATAGCCTAGACCAGAGGTTGGCAAACTATAGTCCATGGACCAGATATACCCACTGCCTATTTAAAGTTTTACTGGAACATAGCCATGTTCTTTTGTTTACATTTTATCTATGGCAGCTCTCATGCTACTAATGCAGACTTGAGTAGTGACAGATTTCTAAATAAATTAACTAAATATGTATGTATACATATACAAACTTATCTAAGTGTGTGTGTGTGTATTCATCCAGCAATGTGTTCTAAAGGAAACCAGCATGCTCTGGCCGATTGCTTGGAAGACCCAAGGACTAACTCCTGCCATATCAAGGGGTGATCAGACCCTGACAGCCCAATTCATGAGTGCTAAAACATACACAAGACAGGCTCAGATATCAGAATGCTAACTTATTGACTTACAGTGAGAAATTCCCGTCACAGAGACCAGAAATATGGATGGCCATATGCTCGGCACATGCTTCCCTGCCGTCAAGCTGTAGGAAAAGCCAAAACCTAATAAGAAATCACTTTATTGATTTTATGAAAAATCATCATCAAGCAGGACAAAAATACCCATAACTATATAATTACTGCTTTTTCCATGTAGGTAAACTTGTATGGGAGTCCAAAGGCTGTTTGGCAAACATTAAAACAGAATGCAGGAAGTGAGAATTGACTGTTGAATGGCAGCAGGCTCTCTGGATATGCTCATCATATCATAAAGGTGACTTTGTAAGTGGGAGAAGACAGAATTGAAGGTCAATGCTGACAGCTCTCTACATTATCTCTACCTTACGGAGAACCTTAGCAGTTGAGACCAGAATCAATGTCTGATATTCCTTTCTCTATACCTCTGCAAATGATCAACTTTCACTTTGTTGAAATTGTGCCTTTTTAGGTGTGTTGGTTATGAAGCCCTTGTAACCTCTTACCTCTTTTGGATGATGTTTCCTATCTCAGTTCTCTTGTACTACATGGCAATCTTATATTTGTATACTCAGAGAAAAATCTATTTCATATTTGTGATATTTTCTTTTTTTTTTTTTTGAGACGGAGTCTCGCTCTGTCGCCCAGGCTGGAGTACAGTGGCCGGATCTCAGCTCACTGCAAGCTCCGCCTCCCGGGTTTATGCCATTCTCTCGCCTCAGCCTCCCAAGTAGCTGGGACTGCAGGCGCCCGCCATCTCTCCCGGCTAATTTTTTTTGGGATTTTTTTAGTAGAGACGGGGTTTCACCGTGTCAGCCAGGATGGTCTCGATCTCCTGACCTCGTGATCCGCCCGTCTCGGCCTCCCAAAGTGCTGGGATTACAGGCTTGAGCCACCGCGCCCGGCCGATATTTTCTATTTAAGCATGCTTTGGGGATTGGATACAATAATTTATGTAATGTTCCTAGCATAATGTCAAGGACATAGTAGGTGCTCAATAAGTGAAAATAATATAATAATATACTAGAAGTGGCAGATATGAATGTAATTAATGGGTATGTTATACTATAAAAGTAGTGTGAACAAAGTGCTATGGGAACACATAAGTGAAATAGTTCCAGGAACTTTACCTGTTCAACATATGTAGCTGTAAATCACTTCCTCAGTGCCTTGGTCATTTTTCTCTGACTATATTCCAAGCATAAATACCAGACTTCATGTGGGGCCCAGAATGTAACACTACACCACCTTAGAATATAGTTCAGTTCATGCTAAGTACAGTATAAACCTCATTTCTCTGTTAATTCACACTAAGCCAAGCATCATTACTGCTCAAATTGAGCTTGTGGTCACCCAAACCCTGTAGTTTCTGTTATGTAAATTTTTTTCACATCAGGTGTCTCCAATCCTGGTCTTGTAGGGCTGAGTTAAAACAAAACCAAAAATAAATCCAAAACAGTACATTCAGTTGAAATTATATTTTCTTCTAAACCATGGATACTCTATTTTCCTTCTTATGCCATAGTGCCTTGGTTTATATACTTTGAGGTAGAAAATTGAAAGTCACAGCCATATCTGCAAAGTCAACAAACACTGTTGGTTCTTCCGAAATTTCCCCACATCTGACTTCTTCCTTTTACACCTACTACTTCATTTGTTTAGTTTCATTTAACAAATGCATAATTCTTATTCAGTGTCATGCACTGTTCTAAACACTTTAAAAATATGAACTCATTTTATCCTCCTAACAACCCCATCAGGAGCAACCCTATTATCCTCAAAGCATAGAGAAGCTAGGTCATTCTCCCAATGTTGCAAATCTAACATGTATCCAGGCACTCTGGCTTCCAGATGTGAGTTGTGCCCACTGTGCTCTATGGCTCAGTTTCCCATTATCCTTACCCTAAGCTAATACAATAGCCTACCTACTAATCTCCCTGTCTTCAGTGTGGCCTCTCCCCATTTGAACTTGTCATCTACATTGTAGACAAATCTACATTTCTAAACCACAGATACATTTATATAATTCCTGAGTTTAAAACCCTGAGATATCTCCCTAGAGATAGGAGATAAGTTCTTTATTATGAGGAATAGTCTGTAATAATTGGCAGAACATTCATGGCTACTCACAACTTGCCTTCAATCTTCTGGTCTAGCCTTATCTACTACTTTCCCACTAGTCCCTTAATGGACTCTCTCCTTCAACCATATTAGATACTGAATGTTATTGCCTAAATATATGAGCATCTACTGCTCATAACATGTGCACACACATACACACACAAATATATATATGTATACATATAACATGCATACCCATACTTATGGAATTCTCATCATACAGCGAATCCCTGATCAAATGTCCTTGATATAATTTATAGAATTACACTTCATGCATAGTAAATTATTCATACCTTTATGTTTCCATATCACTTTGTTTCTTCTACAAAAACAACATTTCAAATATTGTCATATACTCTGTTATGTACATATCTCTCCAACTGGATTGTAAAATTTTTGAGACTAGGAGCTGGGTTCTACCCATTTTCTATTCTTAATATTTAGCATATTTGGGACTTAAAACATTAAGTTTAAAAAATTGAATTGAACTTAAATTTAATATATAATATTTTTAAATAATTTAAGCAAAATCTTTATTCTA
>NW_016812542.1:1821994-1860791 GCF_001698545.2 Rhinopithecus bieti
GTGTTAGCCAGGATGGTCTTGATCTCCTGACCTCGTGATCCGCACGTCTTGGCCTCCCAAAGTGCTGGGATTACAGGCTTGAGCCACCGCGCCCGGCCACTTGCATTCTTTTATAATTAAATAAAGCAATAAAAACTAAAATATATATCAATCTCCACCATCATTTTATACACACCCTCCATAATGTAATAAAAAATTATAAGGCATACAAAGAAAATATGACTCATACTCAAGAAAAAACATAGCAATTAAAGGAAAACTCATCGTTAACCCAGTTAAAGGAATTAGCAATTATTTTAAAACCAATTTTCTAAATATGGTAAAGAATCTGCAGAAAATACATACATAACATAAAAGATATGGTATTTCAGAAGAGATATAAGAACTATATAAAATAAACAAAAGAAATTAAAATATTCAAAATCCAAAGTTTACCCAATTGTCTTAATATCAGATTGGACATTATGGCAGAAAATATCAGTAGATTTGAATACAGATCAATAGAAATTATTGAAACTGAAGCAGAGAGAAAAGGGAATGATTGAAGAAAATAAACAGAGCATCAGTAATACATGAGACAATACCAAGCCACCTAACATTTTGTAACTGCCATCCCAGAAGGAGAATAAAGGCAAAATAAGGGAAAAAATTACTTGAAAAAAATATTAGGCAAAAGCTTTCCAAATTTAATATAAAATATCAACCCATCAACCCACAAATTCAAGAAATTTAATAAACCTCACTTTGGATGACTGCAGAGAGAAAACTCATCTAGGCACATCATAATCAAGTTTTTGAAAACAAGATATAAAGAATAAGTTTTGAAAGAATCCAGAGATAAAAACACATTACCTCCAGGTGTACAGTGATAAAAATGAATACTAACTTCTCATTAGAAAAAAACTGCAAGCTAGAAGACAATAAAACATTATCTTGAGTGTCAAAGAAAGAAAGCAATTGTCTTAGTAAGCTTGGACTGCTACAACAGTTATCATGGACTGGATGGCTTAAAAAACAGACGTTTATTTCTCACAATTCTGGAGCCTGGAAGTCCAAGATAAGGCTGGCGGTATGGTTGGGTTTTGGTGAAGGCTCTCTTCCAGGTCAGATAACTGACTTCTTGTATCCTCACATAGCAGAAAGAAAATAAGCTAACTCTGATCTTTTCTCATAAGGACATTAACCCCATTCATGAGGTCGCTACCCTCATAACTTAATCACCTCCCAAAGAACTCATCTCCAAATAGCATCACACTGGAAATTAAATTTTAACATATAAATTTTGGGGAGATACAACATTCTGTCCATAACAGTTATGTCAGCCTAGAATTTTATATCCAGCAGAAATATCTTCAAAAAAAAGGTGACAGGAATACATTTTAAAATCAAGAAAACTTTAAAGAATTCATTGCCAGCCAAAATAATGAATAGTACAAATTATTTAATAAAGAACTTATACCTAAAATAAATAATTCCTGAGCAAATGGTCAAAGGACTTAAACAGACATTTATTTTTAAAAAGAAGTGGGTATAGTGGCTCATACCTATAATCCCAGCTACTCGGGAGGCTGAGATGGGAGAATTACTTAAGGCCCAGTGTTTAAGACCAGCCTGGACAACATAGCAAAACCCTGTCTCCAAAAAACTTTTTAAAAAATAGCCAAGCATGATGGCAGTGCCTGTAGTCCTAGCTACTTGGGAGGCAGAGGAGAGAGGATCACTAGAGCTGAGGAATTCGAGGCTGCAGTGAGCTATGATCATGCCACTGCACTCTACCCTAGCCTGGGTGACAGAGCAAGACCCTGTCTCGAGAAAAAAAGACCTAAAATGGGTACTAAGTAAATGATAAAGTGTATTTTCGCATTAATTATCAGAAAAAAAGCAAATTAAAACCACAAGAAGAAACATTATGCCCACTAGAATGTCTAAATTTAAGAAAACTGACAATACAAAATTTTGGTAAGGATACAGAGCAACTGGAATTTTCAAATATTGCTGGTAGGGGTGTTGTAAAGTTTCTTATAAAGTTAAACATGCATGTGCCCCAGCAATTTTATCCCTGGAGAAATAAAAATATATATGCACAAAAAAATTGTATATGGAGTATTATTTTTAAAAGCCAAACAATGAAAACAACTTTAGCAAACAGCAGCAGGAAAATAGATAAACAAAATCATAATAGAATAGTTTTGGCAATAAAATGATCATCTGAACACAGAATAATGTGGATAAATCTGAAAAAAAATGTTAAGAAAAAGAATCCAAACACAAAAGAGTACATACTTTTTTTTATTCATGTGTAGTTCAAGAACAGACAAAACTAATTTATGATGGCAGAAATCACAAAACTAGCTGACTCTTAGTTTAAGAGCTGAATAAGAAGGGGCACAAGGGAAAAAACATTTTGTGTAATGAAAGCACTCTATATTTTAATTGTACTTTTGTCAAAACTAATCAACTGGCATATTTTAAATGTGCCCATGTTCACTGTACATAGACTTCAACAAGTAAATATCAATTTCTACTGATGAATAAAGACAACTGTCTTTAAGCATACTAGTTATGTCCCTCAAGGTTTGTGCCTTCTACAGAGTATTCAAATAAATTCCATTGCAGCTGGTAAAGTTATAGAATCAGATGTGGCTAACCACCATACCTTTTTGTTTACCACTAGAGGTTAACCTCCAGCAGGTCATCAATATTAATCAACATATTTTAATGTACAGTTACCATATTAATCTCAAATTCAACATTCTTAGGTGTAGGCTAAAAACTCTCAATCATGCCTAGTTCCATTAGGAAATCATTTCCATTCAAAATCTACCCCTCTCCCTCTCTAGTTGTGATACCAAGTAGAGCTGTAATACCTTTCCTCTATAAACTCAAAGTTGGACCATTGTTCCAGGTCTAGCTGATAAAAGCACTTAATTTCTCTGTCCTAGTGATTATTGTAGCATGGGCGGGTGACTCAATTTGGACCTTGGAAAAAAACCTGAGGGTTTTTTCTCAGAATCATTTTATCTAGAGTTAAAGAAAAAGGGACTCTTTCTAAGTATATTTCTGGAAGAATATAAATTAAAGGCTGCTAGCAGTCTTCTTTTTTACTATATCAGGAAAGTGTATAGTAAGGCAATATAAAGTCAAGTGATAGCAAACATATGAAAGGAAAGTTATCTTTGCATTGAAGCTCCAATTTCCTACCTAGCTTACTATGAGAAGAACCAACTTGGTTTCCTGAGTCATAAAAATCTCCATTCTGTTACACTATCTTGAACTAGATTTCCATCTCTTGCAATTTAAATAAACCAGACTATCATTTCATATTATCATTGAGATAATGAAACTTTTATATACATTACTGGAAAAAAATCAAGAAAATTTTAAGGTGTTTTAACAGTTTGAAAACATTTTAAAATTTAGTATAACTATTACTAGAACCTATTAATCTCTACTTCTTTTACTCTGTATTTGAAAATAATTTATTTAGCATTCTATTATAAAGTAGCAATAGATATTAATGTCAAGTCCAATAACAAGTCATTTTCAATGTCTTCCTTTCAAACAATTGGGAATTCTGAGAAAATGGCAGTGATAGCATTATTTTTTAATGTTGCCAAATCACTCATTGAAACAGACAGATTAATGAGAGTAACAGGGCCAAAAATTAAATAAACAACTTCCACAACTAAACTGGCATCTTATCTCAACAAACCCCAAATACCAGTTGGGTGGGGTGTTGGCAGGGCATGACCCACATAAATACTATATGGGTATGCATAAAGAAGAGGGAAGTAATGAGGTATCTGACATATTTGAAAATGAGAAAACATGAAAATAGCCAGAGTTACAAACTAGAAATCGTGACAGGCCAATTTTAGAATAGCAGCTGAGAACGTGAGATGTTTTGTGAGTAAGGTGTGCAGAAATGAAAGCAGTGTAGGCCCTATCTATGATGTCCCAAAACTAACTATTCAAATCTCTCCTCCTGGACAAAGATCTACAGTGAGGAGAAAATCAGGAACAAAATACAAATTGACCAGGACATAGAAAAAGAAATTTGTTAGTCGGGTAGGGCTGCCATAACAAAATACCATAGACTGAGTGGTTGAAATAATATTACTTTCTCACAGTTCTGACAGCTAGAAATCCAAGATCAAAGTGCCAGAAAATTTGGTTTCGAAGCAGAAAGATTACTTTCTAACTCATTATATGAGGCCATCATTATCAAAATACCAAAACCAGATAAAGATATTACAAGAAAAGACAGTAACAAGACAATCTCTCTCATAAAATTAATGTAAAATCATCAACAATTTATTTATCCAGTCTATCACTGATGGGCATTTGGGTTGGTTCTACATCTTTGCTATTGTAAACAGTGCTGCAATAAACATACATGTGCATGTGCCTTCATAGTAGAATAATTTAAAGGGGAAGGAGAACATTGGTTCAAATACCTAATACATGTAGGGCTTAAAACCTAGATGATGGGTTGACGGGTGCAGCAAACCATCATGGCACCAAGCCACCACCTAGCCTGGGGAGGAACAGGTAAAACCAAGGTCTCCTAAGCACATTTAGGACAATACCCACCTCCATGCTACAGACAGCTGTGAAACTGGGGCCTAGCCTACCTAACCCATCATAGCTATCAACACCACCAACACAAAGCACTTGGGACCCAGTGGGTTGCTCTACCACCACTACTGCCATTACCCACATTATACCAGCTGCCAAGGGGCCTGAGAACCTTCCCATATACCTGGCTCACTGGTCTCAATACTAACGTCTAAGCAAAACCCTAAAGGCCCAAGAAATGGCTCACCAGGACCCGCTAACACTGGTGCCAGAATAATTTGTTCTGGCTACCAAAAACAGGCACATTCAGCTGCTACCTCTGTGGCCCAAAGAATGGCTCAGTTGGTGTCCAAGTCCCCAAAAACCTTCAGCACATCCTCAATTAATAACCATACCCTAAGCCACCAAGGAAATCACAAGCACCACTGACCCTGTGTACTGCCAAAGAAGACATACAAAAATCACACTACCACAAATACCCAAAATCAAAGCCAAGTGTCCTACTCAACCAATAACAGTTATACATCTTCAGGGAAAAATTCTTCCCTATAAAGGCAATTTCACAAAATTGGAACAAGCGTCTACTTCAACAGATGCACAGATATCAGTGGAAGGACACAGGAAACGTGAACAAACAAGAAAATGACATCACAAAAGAATCACAATTGTCCAACAATAGATCCCAATCAAAAAGGATTCCTCAAAATACTAGAAAAAAAATTAAGATATTGATTTTTTTTAAATATCAATGAAATGCAACAAAAATTTGTAAACCAATACAAAGAAATCAGAAAATCAATTTAGTAAATGAATGAGAAATTTACCAGGAAGATAGATATCTTGAAAAAATAATAATAAATAGCTGGGCACAATGACTCATGCCTGTAATTCCAGGACTTTGGGAGGCCAAAGCAGACAGAACACTTGAGCTCAGGAAGTTGAGACCAGCCTGGGTAACATGGCAAAACCCTGTCTCCACAAAAAAAAAAAAAACTACAAAAGTTATTTGGTTGTGGTAGCATGCACCAGTAGTCTCAGCTACTTGGGAGGCTGAGTGGGGAGGATGGCTTACATACATCTAGGAGGTGAAGGTGGCAATGAGCTGAGATTGTGCCACTGCACTCCAGCCTGGGCAACAGAGCCAGACCTTGTCTCAAACATAAAATAAATAAAATAAAATAAAATAAAATTAATTAAATAAATTTTAAAATTAAAAAATTCTAAAGTTAAAAAATTCAGTCCAAGTAATACAAAATACATTCAAAAGTTTCAATACTGGACTAGGTCAAGCAGAAGAACAAATCTTAGAACTTGAAGATAGGTCTCTTAATTCAATCAGATAAAAACAAGAGAATAATAATAATAATAATAAAGAATGAGGCCAGGCATGGTGGGTCATGCCTGTATTCCCAGCATTTTGGGAGGCTAAGGCAAGCAGATCATGAGTTCAAGAGTTTGACACCAGCCTGCCAACACAGTGAAACCCCATCTCTACTGTAATACAAAGAATTAGCTGGGCACAGTGGTGGGTGCCTGTAATCCCAGTTACTTGGGAGGCTGAAGTAAAACAATCGCTTGAACCTAGGGGGCTGAGGTTGCAGTGAGCCAAGATTACACCACTGCGCTCCAGCCCAGGACACAGTGTGAGACTCCATCTCAAAAAAAGAAAAGAAAGAAAGAATGAACAAAGTCTTCAAGATGTTTGGGAGTACACAAAGAGATTGCACTTACAAATTATTTATATTCCTAAGGGAGAAGATAAGTCAAATAGGTTTCTGAAAACCTATTTCAGGAAATAATCAGGAAAAACTTCCCAAGTCTAGCAAAAGTGTTAGACATCAGGACACAGGAGACTCAGTGACCCCCAGAAAATACATTGCAAAAGAACTTTACCATAGCATATTATGTTCAGATTATCTAAAATCAATGTGAAAGAAAGAATTTTAAAATGAGCAAGAGTAAAGCATCTAGTCACCTATAAAGGAAATCCCATTCAAATAACAGTAGACTTTTCAATAGAAACCTTATAGGCAAGAAGAGAATGGAATGGCATTTTTGAAGTGCTGAAAGAAGAAACTATCAGCTAAGAATGGTATACCCTACCAGAATAAGCTTCATGAATGAAGAAGAAATGGTCTTACCCTCACAAGCAAATGCTGAGAGAATCTGTCATTACCAGACCAGTTCTATAGGATATGCTCATACATGTCTTAAATATGTAAACAAGAGGAATATTCACCATCATGAAAATATAAAACTCACAGGTCTTATAAAACAATTACACAAAGGAGGAAGAGCCAAGAGTCAAATGGCATCATGATACAATTCTATCAAACCACAAAGACAAAAAGAGAAAAATAAATAATTTATACAAGAGCTTGAAAACAATTAACAATATGACAGGAAAAGAGCCTCACATATCAACTTTGAATGTAAATGGATTAAATGATCCATTTAAAATATATAGATTGGCAAAATGGATAAAAAGCGTGATCCAACTATATACTCCTTATAAGAAACTCATCTCGCATATAAGACATCTATAGACTGAAAGTAAAAGGGTAGAAAAAGATATTCCACACAACAGGAAAACAAAAGTGAGCAGGGGTAACTATCTTTATATCAGATAAAATAGACTTTAAATCAAAAATAATAAAAAAGATAAAAAAAGGTAATTATATAATAAAGAAATTAATTCAGCAAGATAATGTAACAATCCTAAATATATATGCACCCAACATCAGAGTACCCAAATTCACAAAACAAATTTTAGTAGACTTAAAGAAAGAGATAGTCAGCAATACAATAATAGTGGGAGACTTAAATACCCCACTCACACCACTAGACAGATCATTAAGGCAGAAAATTAACAAAGAAACATAAGACTTAATTTGTGCTTTAGACTATACAGGTTTAACAGGTATTTACAGAACATTTCACTCAACAACTATAGAATATGCATTCTTTTCATCTGCACATGGAACATTTGCCAAGATAAACCACATGTTAGGCCACAAAATAAGTCGTAACAAATTTTTTAAAACTAAAAATTATATCAAATATCTTCTTAGACCACAGTGGAATAAAAATAGAAGTCAATACCAAGAGTAACCTTGGACAGTGTAAAAATATATAAAAGTGAAACAACATTCTGCTGAAGGATGACTGGGTCAACAAGAAAATTAAATTGGAAATTTTAATTTTTTTAAATGAATAAAAATAAAAACAACATATCAAAACCTGAGGGATACGGCAAAAGTGGTGCCAAGAGGAAAGTCGATAGTATCAATGCCTACACAAAAAGTAGAAAGACAACAAATTAACAATGTAATGTCACACCTCAAGGAACTAGGAAAACAAAAACAACCCAAAGTTAGCAGAAGAAAAGAAATAACAAAGATTAGAGCAGAACTAAATGAGAGACCAAAAAACAACATGAAGGATCAACCAAATGAAAAGACGATTCTTTGACAAGATAAATAAAATTGATAAATACTAGCTAGACTGACCAAGAAAAAAGAAGATCCAAATAAACACAGTCAAAAATGAAAAAGGAGATATTACAACTAATACCATAGAAATACAAAAGATCATCAGAGACTATTATGAACAACTGTACACATACAAACTAGAAAAACTAGACAAAATGAATAGATTCCTGGAAACATACAACCTCCTGAGACTGAACCAGCAAGAAACAAAACTCCCAAAAGGACCAACGATGAGTAGCAAAATTGACTCAGTAATAAAAAATCTCACAGGAAAAAAAAAACAAAAAAAAAAAAACTGAGGACCAAATAGGTTCACAGAAAAGAAAACTAGGCCGGGGCAGTGGCTCATGCCTGTAATCCCAGCACTTTGAGAGGCTGGGGATCTCAAAGGCAGGTGAGGCAGGTGGATCACGAGGTCAGGAGTTCAAAACCAGCCTGGTCAAGATGGTGAAACCCCGTCTCTACTAAAAATACAAAAAAATTAGCCAAGCATGGTGGTGGGTGCCTGTAATCCCAGCTACTCAGGAGGCTGAAGCAGAGAATTGCTTAAATCCAGGAGGCGGAGGTTGCAGTGAGCCAAGATCGTGCTACTCTACTCCAGGCTGGGCAACAGAGTGAGACTCTGTTTCAAAAAGAAGAAGAAGTAGGAGGAGGAGGAGGAGGAGGAGGACAAGGAGGAGGAGGAGAAGGCGAAGAGGACGAGGAGAAGGACTAATACCAGTCCTTCTACAACTGGATTCGAAAAATCCAGGAGAAATTCTCCCTAACTCATTCTATGATGCCAGTATCACCCTGATACCAAAACAAGACAGGACACAACATAAAAAGGAAAACTACAAACCAGTATTCCTGATGAATATAGATGTAAAAATCCTCAATAAAATACTAGGATATTGAATCCAACAGTACATCAAAAAGACAATACATCATGGGCCAAGTGGTATTTATCCTAGGAATGCAAGAATGATTCAATATATGCAAATCAATAAATGCGATACATTGCATAAGCAGAGTTAAGGACAAAAACCACATAATCATCTCAATAGATGCAGGAAAAGCATTGGATGAAATTTAGCATCTCTTCATTATAAAAATCCTCAACAAACTAGTCATAGAAGAAACATACTTCAACATAATGAAGACCATATACCACAAATTCACAACCAACATCATACTTAATGGGGAAAAGTGTAAAGCATTCTAAGAACTAGATAAGACAAGGCTGGGTGGGGTAGCTCACGCCTGTAATTCCAGCATTTTGGGAGGCCAAGGTGAGTGGATCACCTGAGGACAGGAGTTTGAGACCAGCCTGGCCAACATGGTGAAACCCCATCTCTACTGAAAATACAAAAATTAGTCAGATGTGGTGGTGGGTGCCTGTAATCCCAGCTACTCAGGAGGCTGAGGCAGGAGAATCACTTGAACCTGGGGGGCAGAGGTTGCAGTGAGTTGAGATCATACCACTGCACTCCAGCCTGGGTGACAGACCAAGACTCTATCTCAAAAAAAAAAGAACTAGACAAGACAAAGACGCCCACTTTCACAACTCTTATTCAACATAGTGCTGGAAATCCTCACCAGGGCAATCAAACAAGAGAAAAAAAATTAAAAGGCACTCAAATTAGAAAAGAGGAAGTCAAGTCATCCCTGTGCCCTAATGATACGACCTTACATAAAACCTTAAAGAGTCCACCAAAAAACTCTTAGATTTAATGAATGAAATCAGTAAAGGTTCAGGATACAAAATCAATGTGCAGAAATCAGTAGCATTTTTATACAGCAATAACGATCTAGCTGAGGACTAAAGAAGGCAATCCCATTTATAATCACCACACACACACAAACACCTAGGAATACATTTAACCAAGCGGGTGAAATATCTACACAGAAAATTACAAAACACAGATGAAAGAAATTGTAGATGGCACAAACAAATGGAAAAGACATCCTTTGCCCTTGAATCAGCAGAATTAACATAGTTAAAATGACCATACTGCCCAAAGCAATCTACAGGTTCAATGGAATCTCTATCAAAATACTAACATTATTTTCACAGATTTAAAAAAAAAGTTCTAAAGTTTATATGGAACAAAAAAGAGTCCATACAGCCAAAGCAATCCTAAGCAAAAAGAACAAAGTTGGAGATATCACATTGCCTGACTTCAAATTATACTACAAGACTATAGTAAACAAAATAGCATGGTACTGGGATAGAAATAGACACATAGATCAGTGGAACAGCATAGAGATCCCGGAAATAAAGCCACATACTTACAGCCAACTGATCTTTGACAAAGTCGATAATAACAAGCAATGGGGAAAAGACACACTTTTCAATAAATGGTGCTAGAAAAATTGGATTGCCATATGCAGAAAATAAAATGGACCCCTATATATTACTACATACAAAAATCAATACAAGATGGGTTAAAGACTTGAATATAAGAACTGAAACTATAAAAATGCTAGAAGAAAACCTAGGAAAATTATTCTAGACATCAGTTTAGGCCAAAAAAGAAAAAAAAACTATCACTATGAACTCAAAAGCACAGGCAACAAAAACAAAACTAGACAAATGGGACTTAACTAAAAGTCTCCTGTTTGGCAAAAGAAATAATTAACAGAGTGAACAGACAGCTTAAGGAATTGGAGAAAATACTTGCAAATATTTCCGCTATACCTTCAACAGGGGACTAATAACTAGAATTTACAAAAAACTCAAACAACAAAAAAAAACCCCAAATAATCCCATTAAAAAGTGGGCTCAGGACATGAATAGACATTTTTCAAAAGAAGACAAATGGCCAATAAGCATATGAAAAGACTACTCAATATTACTGATCATCAGAGAAATGCAAATTAAAACCGCAATGCGATATTATCTTATACCAATGAGAATGGCTATTGTTAAAAAGGCTAAAAATAACAGATGCTGGTGAGGATGTGGACAAAAAAGAATGCTTATCCACTAATGGTAGGAATGCAAATCAGTGCAACCTCTATGGAAAACAGAATGGAGATTTCTCAAAGACATACAAATAGAACTACCATATGATCCAGAATCCCCGGCACTGGGTATCTACTCAAAGGAAAGAAATCATTATATCAATAAGATACTTGCACTTATATGTTTATTGCAGCACTATTTACAATAGCAATGATATAGAATCAACCTACGTGTCCACAAATCGAGGATTGGATAAGGAAAATGTGATATATATTAACAGTGGGAAACTACTCAGCCATAAAAAAAGAATAAAATAATGTCTTTTGCAGCAACATGGATGGAACTGGAGGCACTATTTTAAGTGAAACAGCTCAGACCCAGAAAGATGAATACCACATGTTCTAATTTACAAGTGGGAGCTAAATAAGATGTATACATGAAGCAGAGTGTGTAATGGTGGACAATGGAGACTCAGAGGGGTGGGAGGATAAGAAGGGAGTGGATGATAATAAGTTTCTTGGTGGGTGCAATGTGTGTTGTTCCAATGATGGATGTACCAAAGGCCCTTACTTCATTCACCACAATGCAATGTATCCATGTAACAAAACTGCATTTATACCCAATGAATATGTACAAGTTTTAAAAAGTAAAAGAAAAGATAAATAAAGACCCTGAGCTTCCTGGCCGCTGTAACAGATTATGGTGCTATTACATAGTAAAACCTCATCTGATAATTTGTCCCATTTTCAAAGACAGTCTGCCAATTAAATCACTTTACTATGCAACAGCGTGTCTTTTAAGGTGTTTCCCTTGTTTTGTTTTATAAAATCATATCGTATTTTCAAAAAGTTATCAACAAAATTGTAACAAATTAAAGAATCGTATGAACAGAATTATCTAGCAAGACCAAGAGAGACTTATTTCAGGTATGCGAGACTGGTTCAAAATTCAAAAATCAATTAATCACATCAACAGGCTAAAGAGAAAAATCATATGAGCCGATCAATAAATGCAGAAAAGCATTTGAGAAAACACAACACTAATTCATGATTTAAAAAAAAAAAAATTCAGCCAGTTAGGACTAGGGAACTTCCTCGATCTGATAGAGA
This sequence comes from Rhinopithecus bieti, assembly GCF_001698545.2. Taxonomy (NCBI): domain Eukaryota; kingdom Metazoa; phylum Chordata; class Mammalia; order Primates; family Cercopithecidae; genus Rhinopithecus; species Rhinopithecus bieti. Next base: position 1,834,120 of record NW_016812542.1, read on the forward strand.
ATCTACAAAAAACCCTACAGCTAACCTCATACTTAATGGTAAGAAACTAAACGTCTTCCCCCTAAGTTTGAGAGCAAGGTAAGGATGACCCCTCACCACTCCTGTTCAACATTGTACAAGAATTTCTAGCTAATGCAATAAGACAAGTAAAGGATACAAATAATATATCTATTGGGAAGGAAAACATAAAGCTGTCTTTGCAGATAACATGATTGTCTATGAAGAGAATCCCAAAGAATAGGAAGTAAAAAGACTACTGGAGAAAATAAGTAATTATATGGGGGCTTCCGGATTTAAGGTTAATAAGCCAGAGTTAAATTCTTTCTTATATGGCAGCATTAAACAATTGAAATTTGAAACTAAAGTCACAATATTATTTACATTAGCACAAAAAAACCTACTTAGGTCAAAATTTAACAATACAGGTATAGCATTTATATAAAGAAAACTACAAAGCTCTGCTGAAAGAAATCAAACAAATTCTAATCAAATGAAGAGATATTTCATGTCCATTGGTAAGAAGACTCCAATACTGTTAAGATGTTGATTTTTTCCAACTTGATCTATAGGTTCAGTGAAATCCTAATCAAAATCTCACTGGTGAAAATCGATAAAATCATTATAAAATTTATATAGAAAGGCAGATAACCAGAGGGGCCAAAATAATGCTGAAGTAAAGTAAACTGAGGTGTTAACACTACCTGACTTCAAGACTTACTATAAAGCTAAAGTAACCAAGACACCATGGTATTGGCAAGAGAAGAAATAAATTTGTCAGTGGAACAGAATACAGAGCCTAGAAATAGATGCCATTAACTGATTTTGGACAAAAAAGCAAAAGATTCAGAAAGGATACTCTTTTCAACAAATCATGCTGGAACAATCGGACATCCATGTGCTAACGCAAAATAAATCTATACATAGACTGTATATCTTTTAGAGAAATTAACTCAAAATAGATTATAGACCTAAATATAAAGAACAAAACTATAAACTTCTAGAGAATAACACAGGAGAAAATCTCAGTGACCTTTGATTTGGTGTTTAGATACAGCACCAATAGCACTATCCATGAAAGAAAAAATTGATAATTTGGTCTTTATTAAAGTTAAAAACAACTGATCTGCTAAAGACACTCTTAAGAGAATGAAAAGACAAGCCACAGAATGGGTGAAAATATTTGCAAGGCACATATATGATAAATAACATGTATCCAAAATATACAAAAAAAATCTTCTTAAGATTCAACAATTAAGAAAGCCAACAACACAAAGCCAACAACACAATTTAAGAAATGGACAAACAAACTAAACAGGCTCCTCACCAAAGAAGATGTACAGGTGCAAAACGTGCATAAGAAAAGATGCTCAACATCATATGCCACAGGGGAACTGCAAGTTAAAACAACAATTAGGTATTACTACACACCTATTAGAATGGCTGAAATTAAAAAAAAAATCTGACAATGCTGATGATGATGTGAAGCAACAAGTACTCTCATTCATTGCTGGTGGAAATACACAATAGTACTGCAACTTTAGAAGACTATTTGATAGCTTCTTAGAAAGGTAAATATAGTATTACTATATGATACAGCAATTGCACTCCTAGGTATTTATTCAACTGAGTCAAAGACTATGTCCACACAAAAGTCTGCACATAAATGTTTATAGAAGCTTTACTCATAATTGCCAAAGCCTGGAATTAACCAAGTGGTATTCCAAATGGCGAATGGATATCCAAACTGTGGCACAACTATACAGTGGGATATTATTCAGCAATAAAAGAAATGAAGTACCAAGCCATGAAAACACATTGAGGAATCTTAAAGACATACTATCACATGAACAAAGTCTTCTGAAAAAGGCTACATATTCTTTGATTCCAACTAAATGGCATTCTGGAAAAAGCAAAACTGTAGAGAAAGTAAAAAAACAAAATCAGTGGTTTCCAGGGGCTTGAGGGAGGAGATGAGGAATGAATAGATGAAGCTCAGGGGGTGGATTTTTAGATCAGTGAAACAATCCTGAATGATGCTTTAATAGAGAACACATGACATTATACATATATTAAAATCCAAAGAATTGTACAGCACAGAATGAAAATGTAAATTATGAACTTTAGTTAATCACAATGTATCAATGTTGGGTCATTAATTATAATAGACATACCACATTAATGCATAATGTTAATAAAAGGAGAAATTGTGTTGGGGGAGGGGAGCATATGGTAACTCTGAATTATCAGTTCAATTTTTCTGTTAGTTAAAACTGTTCTAAAAAATGAAGCCTACTATAAATAAATAAGGTGATAAAACACAGAAAAAAAATACCCATTCAGAAATAAAGACTAAATCTGAATGAAAACAAAAGCAAATAAACACAATATGTAACGTAAGAGAAATAGAAGGTAAAAATAAATACATAAAAAGAAAGAAAATGTAGAAGAGAGAAATTGACAAATTAGATGCTAGTAAAGAAGCTTCAACATATGTATAGAAGTCCCTGAAAAAGTAAAGCAATGCAATGAAACAGAACAAGAGCAACAATAAAAATCTGTTGGCTGGGTGTGGTGGTTTATGCCTGTAATCCCAGCACTTTGGGAGATCAAGGTGGGTGAATTGCTTGAGCCCAGGAGTTTTGAGACCAGCCTGGGCAACATGGTAAAACCCTGTCTCTACACAAAATATGCGCCCCCCACACCCCCCGCCGCCACCCAAAAATATTTTAGCTGGGTGTTGTGAAGCATGCCTGTAGTCCCAGCTGCTTGGGAGGTTGAGGTGGGAGAATAGCCTAAGCCTGGAGAGGACAAGCTGCAGTGAGCCATGATCACTGCACACCAGCCTGGGTGACAGAGTGAGACCTTGTCTCAAATAATAAATAAGTAAATCTTTCATTTAAAAAAATGTTCCATACATAAAGATTTCAAACTTCAAATTGAATGGATCTACCATGTTCCTGGGAAATGAACCCGGAACAAACAATACCAAGTGTGGCAGGCAGATGAACACCCCTATCTAAAGATGCCTGCACCCTCTTCCCCAGGATTGTGAATGTTACTTTGCATGGCAAAGGGAGTCTGCTATTGTGATTAAGGTTAAGGACCCTGAGATGAGGAGTTTATCCTATAATATCTGGGTGAACCTAATCACATGGATCCTTGTAGGAATGGAACCTTTCCTGGCTGTGGTCAGAGGGCAGTGTGACTACTGAAAATTCACCAGTGGGAGATATGACAATGCTGGCTTTGAAGATGCATTAAGAGGTCCATAAGCCAAGGAATCTGGACAGCCTCTAGAAGCTGGAAAAGACAAGCAAACAAACACTGCCTTAGAGTTCCATAAAGGAATGTATCTTTACTGATTTATCCCAGTGAGACGCATTTTGGGCATCTGACCTAGAGAATTGTAAGATATAAATATGTCGTATTTTTAAGCCATTAAATTAGTGGTATTTTGTTATAGCAGTAATAGAAAAAACTAATATACCAATAAAATGTAAGAAATAGTCAACTTTAAAGAAAAAATCATTTGGTTATCCAAGCAAGAAAGGAAGTGAGATTGCAATTAGTGTTTTCAATGACATTGCTATTGAATGTCAGCAATGACAGAGGTGATAGAGAAACATTTTCAAGACACCAAAAGAAAAAAGTGTCAACTGAAGATTTAATATCGAGTTATTGACAAATTTTAACAATATGCAAGTTCATATGGAATACCCTTAAATATTTCCTAAAGAATCTTCTAGAAAATGACCTTCAGAGGACAAAAATGACTAGCAAGACATTAACAAAAAAGACTATTATGTCCTCAAAAACTGAAATTGTTAGTGTGAGAGAAAGAAGATATATATGTAAAATATGAATTTAATTAGAAAGTATGAACATACAACATGATATATTTTATCTGTAAAAAGCAAGAACATATACCTTGCTCTGCCTACAGAAAAATAAACAATTATGACCTAAACATAGTGACTAATCTAGGTGGAGCGTATGCAACTAATATCTAAAACCCAGGCTACAAGGTTTCCAAGTACAATTTCCAGAAATCCTTAGAAAAAATGATGCCAAGGTCTGGGAAATAAAATGAATAAGATGCCTCAAATATCTTGTAATACAAGATAACATGTATCTATCCAAAAACATTGAAGTAGTTTAAAAAGATTCTAGGAACCAGATTGAAGTGGCTCTCACTGGCTAAAATCTCTTAATTTGATCATCAATGAAAATAATAGTTACAATATGCTAAAACATATTTTTAAAGTTTACTTCCATGAGTTTATTATAATACAAAAAAGGCCTAATGGGTCATCATCAAAATATGCTTGGAACTATACTCATTAATTTAAAACTAGGTAAATAGAATCAAACATTTATCCTGCCATTCCCATACTAATGTACCACTGGGTACTCTAACAGTAGATCAGAGGATGTTTCACTATATAGTATTATACCAGCTAATAAGTGAAAAAGAAAAGATGGAATAGAATTTAAACATTTTGTTCTCCTAATGCATTACTTGATCTAAGCATGCGGCATCGACGTCTGCTAACATCACAAAAAGAAAAAAATCAGACATTTTGCCTTCTGATAGAACAATACCCATTTATCAAACTGTCTTAGAAAAAAAAACTGAACCCAAAACTAATCAGTCTCTCAAGAGCAAAAGGAAAACTTCGTGCACACACAAAAGCCAAACACACGTGCACACACAAAAGCCAAAACTGATCAAAACTCTAGATCCAACTAGAGGACATATAGAAGACAAAGGAATCTGTCCAAGTACATGAAAACAACTTGTTTCTCTTCAATGACAATAACAAAAGCAAGAAAGCAAAAAGTGGAAAAGGGGGAGCTAGAAAAGAAACTAAAGACTTAAAGGAATTCTTTAAATGAATTGGCACATATGTATCTGATTCAAGCTATAAATATGTTTATAGGATTTATGAGAAAATGGACAGTTTGCATAATTACTGAATATTTGATAATATTTTTTAAATGTTCAGTTTTTCAGTAAGGTATTTATATTTTCATTATGTTAATTAACAAGTGAGTTGTTTTAAAGTTATGTACTAAAATATGGAGACATGAAAACATGATATCTAGAATGAGCCTCAAAATTCTATAGCTTGGAAGAAAGTGAATGTATATAGTCAATGGAGTATACTGGGCATAACATGAGTTGACAATTATTGAAGTTGTGTAACAGATTCAAAGGGATTTCATTTTATTGTTCTATGTTGGTATATATTTGAAATTCTCAACAATAAAATGTTAAAAAAAAAAAAAAAAAAAAAAGACAGTGTTTTCCTTTCTCTGGCCTCCTGACGGCTATTCTGTTCTTTTCTTCGAGATTACAACAAGTGTTACTGGAATAACAACATCAAGCACTTTAAGTTCTCTAGGTAGTTTGAATATAGTGCTTAAAGAATTGGTGGCTTGAATACATGTAAAGCAACTCAGTTTCCTCGTAGCTATGTTTCCTCCATCCTTTCCAGAATGACGATTCCTCTTATAAAGATGATAAAGACAGAGGATTGGAGCAGAAATTAGTTTAGCCTTGGCAAAAAGTGAAAGGGAAGAGAGCTGCCACAACCAGCATCACTCTAGGAATCCCTCCTGTAGGAGTGGAGAGCCTCGAATCCAAATTTGAAGTATATAGGATTGATTTTCAAATACCAACACTTATTATTTAGGCCGGGAGAGAAGCTACAGTTGGACACTGCAAATATTGTAGATTTGAAGTCCTCAGTAGCTGAGTTCATTACGTTGTTAATGGGAGAACATCATTTAATAGAAAGTTAAAAAACTTACAATGCTTATTTCTATAATTTTCACTGATATTATCTCATAATAATTTTAAAGGACATTCATTTGATGTTTTCTACCTACTACCCAATCTTTGTGAATAATATTAAATATGTGAGCTTTCGTGAAGAGAGAAATGCTAAAATGTATTAAAAGGTATATTCCATTATTCCTAACTTGAAATTAAGAGCTCACACTATGAAACTATTTGGATTTCTTGTTTCCCCCCTCATAGCATAGCAGTAGCACATACTCAGCTACGGGATAATATTGGCAAGCACAGCAATGAACTTTTCACTGGAAACCCCAAACACTGAATGCTTCATCTTTCTTTCTTTCTTCTTTTGCCTTCAGAAATTCCCTATCATATAAGATATATAATGCCATTTGTGCCAGAGTGCTTTGCGTAATAATGGTTTCCTTCAGTTTTTCAGGCCTACATAGAAGAATCCCAAAGAGAACTATGCAGTAACATCAACCACAAAAAAGAAAATTGCCCGTTTTCACTGAAACTGCTCTTATTCTTTTCTAAATTTTTTAACAATTTTATCTTTTCAAATGTAAATACTTATAAGAGTTCAGAAAAGATATCCAGTTATTAACATTTCAGGTATAATTATTACTCTTTCTAATCCCCACCTTCTGCATGGACAGCCTCCTTTAGAAGAAGTATTATTACCTCCCTACTTGTGTGGGCCCTCAGACATCTTCAAATAAGCATCTGTAGGTGGGATTCTCTGATTATAAAGGCAGAGTGAAATTAATGTTATTAATGTACAAAGGTGTGAAGTATGAACTTCAACTGGCTTTCCCTAAAGAACTCTGCTGATTACGTGTTTGAAGCTACAGAAGATCTGTCTAAAACATCGCTGTTGAAGCCTTTTACTAGCTCTTGTGCTAATAAGTGAAGTAAGTCTGTGGCTTTTCTATAATGTGGAGTCAAAGTGCTGACAAGCAGCTTATCAGCACTAATGATAACTGCTATGTTTCAGCAGCCGGGATCAGAAGATGCACTTCACATTTGCATTTTTTATTTTTTTTTATTTTTTTCAGAATTGAACACTTAAGAAATCAGTAGAATGTTGCCAGGAGCCTTGCTTGCAAGCTGCTGCCTTTAAGAATTTTTGCAATCCCTGGAAGAGTTACCAGAATACATTCAATTTCTTATGAATTTTTTAGTTCATGATAAGGACAGAATTTTAAGGTGCTCCCACTCCCCGGGGTCTGTTAAACACTTCTATTATTCTAATCATCTTCTGTATATCTGAAATCTCTCAAGATCGTTGCTCCTTTTATGAAGCACTTCAAAAGCTGCAGCTTTTAGGGTGCTGATCTAAAGCTACACTTGATGTTGACAAGGGGGGTGCTGAGTTACAATTCTAAGAACTCCTCTTGATCCTCCAGCTTATAACAGCCTTGCTACATTTAGAAATCTTGATTGTTGAACTACCTTCAACCCACCTAATTGGTCCCAATCATTCATTTCTTATTCATTCACTCATTTACTTTATGGATCAGTTGAAAAAATATTTACTGAGCATCTACTACATGCTGTAATTATTGTATTACATGCTGGTCATGCAAGAAAGAGTAAGAAAATCCGGAAGGAACGCACAACCTAGGGAGGATATCAAAACACAAAAGCTTTGATAAAGCACTTTTGGCAGTCAGAAAAAGAATAAAGAATGCTCCTTGTGCAGTGAGGAAGGTGTCACAAAGAAGGTAATGATTACCCTGGGCCTTAAAGGATAAGGACCCTATAAAAAGAAATATTGGTACCTTTTTATAGTGCATTCTTTAGAGTGCCAATGCAGTCTCTTCCTTGCCCCCTGCAAAGAGAAAAAAAAATCATGATTATAAAGTAGTAACAGGGCTTTGATCTTTAGTGTCAAGAAATTCTATCTTCAGAAAGTCTCTGTTAAAATGTGAAAGAAGTTTGCTCATTAACTCTTTTATAGGACTCTCCTGTTACATCCCATGACTGGTAAGAAGTTCAAATGAAAAGATCAAATTCTTTGTAAATTGTAAAGTGCAATGCAAATATCAGTGATTTGTGATGTTGCTTGTATTATAGTAATAACATCATTACTTTAATCAGGATTATTTTATCAATGTTCTAGACTTTAGCAATACAGGATGGAGAAAATTGAAATACAGAACTGGTTTAAAAAATTGTTTTTGTAATATCATGGTGGATACTTCCAAAAGGCTTATTAGGGAAAACAGGCTTGGAGCTTGGCATAAAGAAAATTGCTTTGTGCTACCAGAGAGACAAAATAAAAAGTAGACTTGATTATCTCATTTTGTTTAGAAATTAAAATGACTTCTGACTAGTTGTCACACACTGAAATCAGGGGCTCCCATTTCACATGTTTATATCAGCCATGCTACCTTATTTCAATGAGATTGGATTTATCCTTCATCTTCTCAACCTACCTGTCAGTTACCAAGCAAGAAATTTTTCTGTGGCTAGCTTAAACCTATACTGGGGTGCCAATAAACCAGAGACACCAAAAGTATTTCTGAAGAAATAGATTTGCAATTTTAATTAGAAGCATCAAAGTAATCATTAAAAAAAAAAAAAAACCAATACCCTATTGCACAATTTTAGTCTTCTTTTTTAATTTAGAATTGTTTTAAATCAGACATAGGGAAGAGTATCAGAAGGTTCTCAGTGTTTAAGGCCCTCTAAAGGTCTTAACAGGATCCCATTTGGGATTTTAAAATCATCTTTATAATTTTCCTGCAATCCTAAATGACTGAAAGGAGTAGCAACATGATCTCCTAAACTGAGCGTAAGCCTGAACATCAAGGTCTCTGAGTACCATCTCCCTGCAAACTGAAAAATGGGCAAATGGTGCTGGACTAATACGAAAGGATGTTCTCAAACCAGGTTATATTATTGGGTGCAGCCTGAAAGCAGCTAGCACTAGCAGCAAGCTTTCCACTCAAGCTGTTAATGTTTCCTAAGAAAATTCCTCACATTTAAAAAGTGTCTAGCCCCAAGCCTTCCTGTCGCTCCCATGCTACACACAAGAGTAGAAAAATGGTCTTACAGTTTGATTTGCATAGCCAGATTATGTAAAAAATGGTCCTTAGTATCTTTCTCCTGGTCTGAAATTGTTTCTGATAAAGTTACCAGTGCATTAGACAATACAGCCTTCCATCCATCAGGAACATGTGTAACCACAGGTGAGGTGACAGGTCTCTCTTCAACAAATACATCCTCCACAAACACATCTGCACACGTTAGTTAACCAGAATTGGCTTATTTGCAAATCCCACTGAAGAAATGACTATGGTGTTTGGTATCAGTGTGGTGATGTGGTTCAAAGCACATACTCGGGCAAAACAGAACAGTAACTTCAAAATAAGAAAGTTTTTTTCTCACATGTGTAAATGCATTATTCACTGCAGCATTTTTTAAGATCCCCCTTTCCTCTCACATCTTTCTTTTGCATCCATGAAGGCTCCTTACCTTCACTTTCATAATTCTCCCAGTGCTGGCCACTAACTCTCGCCTTTCTAAATATCACCCTTTTCTTCTACTCACCGCCATTAGGAGTCCTCTGTTGGCTCCCCCCTTAATTTTAATACTGCATCTCAAAGCCCAACAAGAAAAAATTGGTATGGAAACAGCAGACCCCACCTTAGATGGAGTAGAGGGGAAGCACCAAGTAGAAAAATCTAAACATTTTGTATTTTTTACAAATATATATATATATATATCCTTTCTGCTAGCCTAGTTGTCATCTCAGAAAGCTCAGGGTCTTAAGTAAATAGGAAATGATGGGGAAGTTTTATTGGGGTAGAGGTGATACTGAGAATATGTGGCACCACCCAGGAAGACACCCCCTGTAGAGTCACAGCCACGAGATCTTCCATGGATTCAGAGCCTACAATGTGTCTGCGAGTTTCACATATATTATTTTATTTTTCCTCAGCACAATATGGTGGGATAGAGTTTACTTTTTTATTTTATAGATGAAGAAATGTGGGAAACTGAGGTAGGCTAAATAATTTCCCAGCTATTTGTAACAGAGGCAACATGAAAGCTCAATGCTTGTAGCTTGCAAACCAGTCACATTATTACCCTCAAGTCGCAGTATTTCCACAGTGGGAGGACTGCCCCTCATAGCCGGGAGATAGCATTAGATGCTATTGTAGCTCCTTAATAGAAACATTGCCAAAGACAGCCTTCACCCACCTCCTCTTAATGTTGGGCCTGGCCCAGTATTTCCACAGATTATAAGACTATGCTGGCATCAACCACTTTGACCTGCCCTCTCCCCATCTCATAACAATCTTGTGTCTTATCTTAAATGTGGTTCACAAAGGGAAATAGCCATCAGGATGGCAACCACCCACTCCAGCTTTGGGGTAATTGATGCTAAGTGAAAGAAAGCAATCTTTCTCTTCCTGCCTTGCTCCCTTCCTTCAGATTCAGATGCGAAGGTTCACAATTCTTAGGAGTTAAGGGGGTTAAATCTTCATTGGCCATTCTTTGAGCTTTAAAACAAAACCAATAAAAAAGTTCTGTAAGCCCTAACACCTTTTATATATTTTGTAGTTAAAAGAGAAGAAAGAGAATAATGTGCCCATAGCAAGGCATATATATATGCCTTCCACTTCAACCTATTACATTTTCATTCTAACCCTATTTTCTCTATACAGCCTGCCAGCAATATTCTTAATTACGGGTCACTATTTCTTTCTTTTTAAAATAAGAAATAGTATAAAACCTCCCATTTTCCACTTTTATGGAAGGGACATAGAAACGTATTAGTTAAAGGCATTCTGTTTGCATTCTGTTTTTCCTACCAAAGTGCTCCTTATAAAATCCAGTTCACTGTATAATTAATGACCTTTTCTCATGCTTTAGGGCATAAGCTGATTACCAGTCTGGGTCAGAGAAAACATTTCCCGGGTGTAGAATTGCACAATTAAATGTGTTGTGAGGAATCTGTGTTTTCCTTTGATGCTTTGGTCTTTGCCACGGTAGGGGGCAGGATGCTGGGCTGGATGGGCAGTGGCTGTGTTACAGTGTGCCACATCCTCTGCTTCTCCAAACACACTGGAAAACGACCTGAGACCACCTGAAATACTTATCACACGCGCTCTTTTCTGATGCTCCCACAAGAGAAGCAGATGTCTGCAAGTGAATAGTCAGGATGCAGCCAACCGAAACAAGTTTTAACATTACGTGAAAGTTGATCTTTCTGGGGGAGGGGGAAGAAGTAAAGAACCCCTCCTGACTAACTTTGCTTTCACTCAGAAGTTGTTGATGTATCATTTTTTGTATAAATTAAAACTTGTGTTTCTGTTTTAAATTTAAGCAAAGGGAAATCATGTGTTCCCTGAAACAGAAAAGCTACAAAATAATTATGTTATATAGGGAATTAAAATATTAAAGTGGATAAGACTTGTGATATCTATAAATCAGCCAAAATTTTCTAAAGCAGTGCTGTGCATATAATTTTTCTGGAAGATGGAAATGTTCTGTGTCTTTGCTGTTCAATATGGTAGCCACTGGCCAGGTGTTGTCAGTCATTTGAGACACAGCTAGTATGACTAAGGAACTAAAATTTAAATCAAATTTAATTTAATCCATGTATTTAATTACATTGTGATTTAAACTTAAATATATTGGTTTGACTAAAGTTCAATAAAATGTTTTATAGTTCTGATGCTTCAATTAACAGTAAAGAACCATCTCTCTTTGTCTATTAGCTTTCTCACTTACAAGTGGGCATAGTTTTATAAATTCTACCTTATAAAAAGGGAAACTCTTCTATTTGTTCTAATTCATTAATGTAGGATTAAAATATACTGTATATCTTCCACATTCTTTTTAAATCTTTATATTTTATTACTTTTATCTTTTTACATATCTTTATAATATATTCTTACATATTTTAAATCTTTATATTATATATTTAGTATCTTTTTATTGCCTTTTTATATCTTTATATTCTTTTTATATCTGCCAAAAGTAAAGAGAAATAACCAAAAGAGAGATACCTTTTAAAAATTTCTCTAGTTTACATAATCCTAAAGGTTCTTAAAGGAAGAAACAAAATATTACTATATACATTTGATGTTTCAATAGTGCAGGTTTATTAGGTGTGACTATCTTTAAAGATGTAAACTATTTTCAACCATCTAGTCAGTTCTCCCTACAAATGTTTTAAAGGGTTTTTGACACTGATGAATAATGATTATGAAACATTCCAACAAGCAGGGAGTTACTACTTTACAATTTGTGAAATACATATTATGGTATATAGTTTATAGACTTACTGTTTTCAAAAGCAATCAAAAATGGTCAAACTCAACCAAGTGTATTGAACACATGTTTCCCCAGCAAAAACAATAAGCAAATACAATAGAGGTCTTTTGACTGATAAATAGTTTATGCTAAAACTGAAAAGAAAAAAAATCTAAATTATTTTAATAACTCTGTACTGAAGGAATTTTTGACAGTCAACACAATCAAAATTACTTGCATATGTTGACATAACTTAAAAGAATTGAGAGTTCTCAACTTTATCCAATCCCATATCTTAAATGATCATCTACTTGAGAAAGCAGGAACACATTTTGCTATTTTAGTAATTATTGCTCTTGGTTTTGCAAAGTTTGCCATCTCATCAGCATTCAAGTGCTAATTATATAAAACTAGAAGTTAGTCAAATATATTCTTGCTGTTATGTCAATCGAATATTTTGGTTACGCTGTTATTTTGAAGAATAGATTTTAAGGCAAAATTTTACCCCAAAGTTAAAAAATACATAAAGAATTGCCAAGTCAGAGATGAAAGTTTCTGTAGTCAACTATAAATAAGTTACAAAGAAAAACCAATTTCATTTATCAAAATACTTATCACTATAATAAATTGTATTTACTTCTCTAATGTAATTAATTTAATTTCTATAATTATCTTGATATACTTTGAAAATATAGAAGACAAAATATTTGTGATTTCCAGAAGTTTATAATTTATAATACCTGCTTTTCATTAAAAAAATCATAACAGTAATTAAATGAATTATTTTAAGACAAGATGCCAATACTTTTTGCCACAAATATTCCACTCACCGGTCCAATAACATTATCTTCATCCAAGGACATGGTGAAAACTATGAGTCCCCAGTCTCTTATTTGGAACTCTCAGAACCAAATGTTTTTGTATTGTTTTTCATTTTTTAGAGATAAGAGTCTCACTCTGTCGCCCAGGCTGGACTGCGGTAACACAAGCATAACTCACTGGGGCCTCAAAATCCTGGGCTCAAGTGATCCTCCTGCTTCAGCCTTTCAAATAGCTAGTATTGTACAAGCATGCACCACCATGCCTAGCTACTGTATTAATTTTTTTTGTAGAAATGAGTTCTTACTCAGGCTGATCTTGAACTCCTCGTCTCAAGTGATTTTCCCATCTCTGCCTCCCGGAGCACAGGGATTACAGGCATGAGCCACCATGCCCTGCCAGGACTGACTGTTTTCAAAATTTAAAATGTTTCTAGGTCAGGCATGGTGGTTCACGCCTGTAATCCCAGAATTTTTGGAGGCCAAGGTGCGTGGATTACTTGAGGTCAGGAGTTTGAGGTCAGCCTGGCCAACATGGTGAAACTTCGTCTACAAAAATACAAAAATTAGCCGGGCTTGGTGGAGGGCACCTTTAATCCCAGCTGCTTGGGAGGCTGAAGCAGGAGAATGACTTGAACCTGGGAGGCAGAGGTTGCAGAAAGTAAAACAATAATATATGATGTAAAACCTACAGAGGGTCCTGGTGCAATATCTTGTAATTAAGCATACTCATATTTTTGCCGTGTAACATCTGAATATTGATAATAAGTGGCCTAAAGACTAGCCGCATACAATTTCAGATCAGCATGTACTGCTAAGTGCATTTACTCAAATGTACCTTAAAATGTTCTGTTTTCAATTAAAAGACAATTCACAGACTATAGGGAAACAATATTTGAAATACATGTATCTGACAAAGGGTTCATTTCTAAAATATACAAAGAACTCTAACAAATCAATAATTTTAAAAATGTGCAAAAAAGACAGCAAAGCCACTTCACAAAACAGAATATACAAATGGCCATTGAGCAAATATAAAAGCACTCAACATCATTAATCATCAGTAAACACAAATTAAAACCATGATGTGACACCATTTCACATCCATTAGAAGGCCCAAAGTCTGAAAGATTAAGACTGACCGTGCTAAATGTTGGTGAGGATGAGTGATCAGAACACTCATACTCTGCTGGTGAGTACAAAATGGCATAACTACTTCAGAGAATTATTTTGCACTTCCTTATTAATCTAAATATCCACTCTATGACCCAGTAATTTCATTCTTCGATATGTACCCAAGACAAATAAAAATATATACCAACCAAAAGACTTAGACAAGCATGGCTGTAGCAGCCTTACTCCTAATAACCAACCATTGAAAGCAATCCAAATTTCATCGACAGAAGGATATGCAAAGTGTACTATGTTTATATAACAGAATGCCACTCAGAAAAAGAGGAATAGGCTGCTGATACAATGTGGATGAATCTCAAAACTTTTGAATAAAAGAATTCAGACATAGAAACGAACATACTATATGACTGTTTACATGAAATCTAAGAACAGGTAAAACTAATCTCTGATGATAGTAATCAGAAGGTGATTCCTGGGAGGATTGTAGAAAAAAGGACAATTTAAGGAAACTATGAGGTGATGAAAATGGTTTATATCTTATTTTGAGTGGGAAATAACACAGGTGTATACAGTTGTCAAAGCTCATCTAATTGAACACTTGGCATCTGGTATTTTACAGAAATTCCACCTCAATCTTTTTAAAAAATCTATTTTCAGAGTTGTTTTTTCACTTAGGAATTGCAGGTCAAGGACTCTGGACCTGTATTAAATGCTTGCTTTTTGACAACTCTTACCTCCAATGGAAGCAGTTAAATACATTTGGCAGCACAGAGGAATTCTGCTGTTAAGGACTGTTGGCCTGAGGATTCAAATCTTAGTGATCATTTAATTTTTCACAGACAAATCTAACACAGTCTGGTTTGATAAACCAAGGAGGATTACTTCAAAGATAGAAAATGCAATTTTGCATTAAAAGCTCAAAGTACACCACAGGTTAATAAACCTAGTAGATAATATTTACATCTTAAAGAAAAGACTCCAAATCTTTTCTAGCCACCACATCCCCAAATTGTGTCTTGTTAATTTTCCAGCTGATGGGGAGAGTAAAACTGAGAGATGAGACTTCACTTGTCTCTACTCATTGTTGAGGGGTCCCCAGATGGGACACCTGCTGTTTTTTCACTCCTATCAGGTTTCAACATTCCAATTACATAGCAATGCTAGGACTTGAAGTTCCTTTCAGATTATATTCCATACTGTACGATAAACACACAGCTTCAACAGGAAAATTCCTTCCAGTTGCCAGGTAGAGCACTGGCTACGATTAAGAATCTTTGGGGAATGACCTGATGAAGACTTCCTAACCAGATACTGCTCTCTTCATTTAAATGCTGGCTTTAAAAAGGATGAAGCATTCAAAACGCTAGGATTATCTTTTACGTGATCATCAATGGCACACGAAACTCCAACATTTGCACCTCTGCCTGTTTCTATCTAGGGAAAATTCAAAACAACTAATATTAAATCTTCAAATTGTGTTATATCTTCCCTCAATTAAAGTTTATTGAGAAAACTCTCCATGTTCACTTTATATTGTTGTCTTTATTTGGTTGTGATCTACTGGGTGAATGGTAGAAAGCAAACAAAACTATGCACTTATGAAAAAAACACATTACAAATTATGTTAATTACACAAGTCTTAAGACAATTCACTGTTTTTTCCTGTAAGAGGCAGTGTGGAATAGAAGAAATGACACAAGTTTGGCAGCATGCCAACATGGATGGAAACAGCCATCTTTCCTAGCCATGGAACCATGGACACTTTCTTGCTACTATTTAAGTCCTAGTTTCCTCATCTGTAAAGTGAGGATGATAATATTAATAATTACTTCAGTAACTACTACAAAGAGTTACTGGAAGAATTAATGGAGATAATATTTGTAAATGTCTAGTACAGCAGCCCCATATTTAACTTCGAGAAAATTACTGAGCACATTATTTCCATTTGCTTCAGTTTTCTATCTGTAAAATGAGGGTAATGGAACCTTCCTGATAGGGTAAAATTAACATGTGTAAAACACTTAACTACTGGCCAATAAAAAGATACTAATATTAGTACCGATTCTCTCCATTCCTCCCATTTATGATACAAACATTCTTATGTTAGCTCTTGCCGCTTCACTATTGGTGTGAATGTTTACCCATCATTGAGAATTAAGCTCCAGAAATGCTCAAGGTTTGAATCAGTATTGCACTGACGGGCCCCTTAGTCTTCAGAACACAGGAACATGATAATAAAGCTGTTTGATTCAAGAAGGTCAGGGCATAACCAAAATACAGCAAGGTCTCTACAGGAAAGAGAGTATTTTTTTCCGGCGGAGGGGGGAAGGATGAGGGTTGGGGAGGATCCTGAGAGTAAGGGATCACCTTAACTAGAAGAGAGTCACAGCACTTCTCTGGAGCAGAACTGCCTTTTCCTGATCCCCAATGCCTGAGAGAGTCCTTGGTACATACTATGTGTTCAAGTAATATAAGCTGAACTAAGTATCTTGTTCAAACTTCCCTGATCTGAAAAGAGCTTCCCTGAATCTCCCCAAAAGGCCTAAACATGCCTAAACACCAGTATATTTAGTGATTTGCATTAAGACTCTTAAAGGTACACATACACGTTAATCAAGTAATTCTGCTTCTCATAATATACTCTAAGGAGAAAATCAGTCGTGAATGACATTTGTTGTACAAGAATATTTAATACAGAATTATTTATAATATTATAAAATTAAAAATAAAAATCCAACAAAAGGAAAGGAGTTACAAAATTGTGTCAAATGCTCAACATGGAATTTTACAGAAATATCAATAATCATGTTTCCAAAGTTTACTTGATAACTGAAAATATTTACAAAACTTAAATGAAAAGCACTTATATATATATACAGAGTTGGTTGTATAAATAACATGACCAGTATATTTTACCTCCAAAATAAATATGTACATAAAGAGATATGTAATTTTACACACAAACATACAAGTATGTAAAGACAGGAATAAATTATTCTAAAATGTGAATGGTGATTAACTCTGGCAAGGCCATGGAAAATTTTATTTGTTTCTCTTTTAGTTTTATGTATTTTCTAATTTTCTGTAATGACTTCATTTTACTTTTACAAATAACATTCTAAATTGCAATCCATGTTGAAGAGCCAAAAAAACAAAAAATAGCAAATATAAAACCACTTTATAGAATGAAACTTTAGGCCTGGCTTTGCCCTTTTGTACCATGTAACCACAGTCTAGTTATCTGCTGGCTTACAGCTTCCAACTCTGTATTTGTTAAGAAAAATAATTCCTACTATTCAGTATTGTTGACAGGATTAGAGATAACACATGGAAAAAGTCTAGAATATTATAGTTGTTCAGTGAATAACAGGTATTCTCATTGTCATTTATATTCTGCCTTTATTTTAACTTGATTTTTGACATCTATATTAATAAATTATAATCCGCATGAGGACAGTGCTTATCTGTGTTCCCCACAGCACTAGGTATAAAGTTTTATGAAGAGCAAGCTTTCAATTAAGCCCACAAAATTGTAGCGAAATAAAGAACTTGAAATATACTTGGAAAATCCTTCCAGTCAAAGGTGATCATTATCTACAGCCACATAACATAATACAGGAAGGATCTCACATATAAAGTTGCAGGTACAGTCACTCACAGTGTTGCCTCTTCCTCCAGTGAATTTCAGAATATGATTGATAATGCCAGCCTTGAATTCTTTCTCAAAACCAAACTTGAATAAGTGGCAAGTACTGTACAAAACAAGCCAGTTCCATCTTTCAAAATATTTACAGTTTAAGACAAAGAAGTTTTAAAATTGGAAGAAAGCATTAAACGCAAATTACATTTAAGTTCTCTCTCCTAAAACCATAAAATACAAATTATTTAGCCTGTGAAAACTAAATGAGATAGTGTATATGGACACATTATAAGTGACATACATGCTATTATTACCAGTGTTTTAAATATATACTCATATCACCCTGTATCTGTTCTTCACAATACTTACTGCTTGTATTTAAATATCATATTAGAAGCCCCTAACCTGACCCCATTCCAGGTTCACTGCATACCAAGCTCCACTTGGAGTCTCTGCTCCAGCACCCTGACTTTCATCCCTCCCTCACACTTTCATGCTCTTCCTATCACAAGGAACGGCCAACACTGTTTTCAGTGCCTCACATGCTCTTTCCTCTGCCCTTTGTCTTCTTAACTCCTCATTTCTCTGCTCTCGGTTCTTGTGTCACTCTTCAAACAAGTCTTCCTGAAGATCTCCAACCTAATGGCATCCCTCTTCTATAATTTAGCAATGCACCGAGTACCTCTCCTTCATCAGCATGGCCAAAGTTATACTTTTTACTAAGAGATGCCTATTAGGCATTCAGCAAACAACTGCAAGAATAATAAATAAGATTTTTACGGGCCTATGTCAAACTTGGGATCAAGAACAAGATTCAAGTTCTGGCTGACTCAGATACTGCTCCATTTAGCACTATGCTGTCAGCTATATGATCCTGGGAAAATTATTTAGCTTCCTTTTCTTGTTTTTGGTTATATCAGGAACTATTTTGAAGCGGCTTAAGCCAAATTTACTGGCTCAAGTAACTGGAAAGAGAATGTCCCCAGACTCCAATCTCCCATATCTAACCCATAACAGCATCTATTTCCATAAACTGCCTTCTTTCCTATCAATGAACTATATTTTCCCGTTAAGTCTTCCTCCACTAGCACTCTTGATTCCATCCTTCTCTCCCCTATTCAACAAACTTGATCCAGCAATTCTTCCGTGTCCTTATCATTTTTTTCCGTCTTTTGAATCATCCCCACTGATGTACAAAAATATGCTATGATTTCTCCTATCTTAAAAAGTAAAATACCTCACAAAAAAACTAATCCATGTCCCCAGTGAAATACCACCTTATTTGCTCCCCTTTGCAGCAAAAAATTCCCTTAAAAAAAAAAAAAAAAAAAAAGCTGTCTATGCTCACTGTCTGCCACTTTCTTTCCTCCCACACTCTCTTGGGTGCACTCCAGGCAAGCTTTTGCTCCAGTTAATTCACTGAAACTACCTCTTCAATACTTCTCCTGACAAGGTCATCAGTAGACCCAGGCTGACCCATTTGACATAGTAACCATTCCTTCCTTCTTGATCCATTTTATTATCTTGCCTGCCAGGGCATCACCCTCTGCTGGTTTCCCCCAGCTTTATAGTTCACTCTACTCATCCATTGTCGTGTAATCAAATGCCTTCTGTATACGCTGATGAAACCCAAATTTATCTCTCTTAGATCCATTTTCCTAGTTCCAGATTCATATATTTAATTCTTTACCGTCATATCTGCTCAGATGACTAACAGCTGTCTTAAACTCAACATGTCCCAAACTGAACTCCTGCTCCACCTACTGCCTTCCCCAACTCAGCTGATAATGATGCCATTCGTCAGTTGCTCTGGGTAAAAAAAAACTTGATGTCATCATTGATCCTTCTCTTTTGGTCATAATACTATCCAACCCCTCAGGAAATCTTGTTGGCCTGCATTTAAATCCATAATCCAGTCATTTCTCACATCCTTGTTCAAGTCACCAGTAATTTTCTCTCCCATCAATTATTCAAATAGCCTCCTCACCAGTTTTCCTATTTCTATTGTTGTCCAATCTGATAGTATTTTTCGACAAATCCCTTAAATGTATAAATTAGATCATTTCACTTTACCGCTCAAACCAGACAATGGTTTCACATTTTACAAACATAAAAACAAAAATTCTTACAACCGCTACACAGCCCCACATAATCTGGACCTACCTCCTTTTACCTCTCTGATCTCATCCCCTTCAACTCTTCCCTCAAATAGATTCTGCCACACTGGCCACCTGTCACTAGTATATACCTGGCACACACTGACTGAAGGTCAAGGCACTTGCTGTTTCATCTCCCGGGATCATGCTTCTTCCAGATACTCCTTTGCCATACTCCCTCACCTTTTTCAAATATTTGTTCAAAATGCCGACCTTGATTCTCTAATTTAAATTGAAATCTGCCTCCCTCCCTTCTCCCAGCATTGTCTATTTATTTTCTTACCCTGTGCAATTCCCCCTACTCCAAGAGATTTATCATTCTCTAACATACTATGCAATTTACTTAAATATTATGTTTATTGTCTGCCTTTCCCTATTAGAATGTAAGTTCACAAAGCAAACATTTTTAACTGTTTTGAAGCCCCCAAACCTAGAACAGTGCCTCGCATTTGAGTTGGCAGGCCCTCAATATCTCTTGAATGAATGGGAATATTAGAGGTGGAATGGGCCTCAGGAATAACTGGCTTCAGAAACAGTACCATGCCATCTGTCCAGAATTTCTGCATCCATCATCTCTGTTTTGTTCTCTGTGTCTTTAGCCTCATTCTCTCCTACTACATGTGAATTTCTTCTGCAGTATGGGGGTGTGAGATGGGGATGAGGCCACAGAGAGCCTTATATTTATAATGTCCCAACTCAAAGTAAAGACAGAACTTTTCTCTTTTATAGTCAAAAAATCAAATTCCAGGGAAGGACTCTGACTCACCTGGTCAATGAGCAAAACGATTGGCCAAGTCTGGGTCACAGAGCCACTCTTATCAGGAGTAGAATCTTGTAATTGACAGCCTTATGCATGGGCTAAGTGACATTTCCAAAATGTAACAGAATATTACAAATCTAATGGGCTGGAAATATCAAAAGAGGATTGCTACATTTTCTTATTTCTCTAATTTTTTCTTTTCTATTATCCTTTCCTTAATTCTAGTTTGTTCTCTTTAGTATTAGGACATATGTTGTTTGTTAAAACCCATGTCTCTAACTGCAATATTAAAAATCTGGAAAATATCACCCCAAGCCTTTAGATGCAGCAAAAAAAATAAAAATAAAAAAAAAATAAAAGAGAGAGAGTGTGTGAAATTGAAAACTGAAGAGAAAACTACCCATGAAAACATTTATTGGTGGTGCATGCCTAGTAAATTCTTCATGACAATCACAAAAATAACTTACCTATGAGTCATGTTTACCATGTACAAAATACATGCACATATTAATGATCATACACCCCTTCAAGATAAGTGATTATTAACCACAATTTACAGATGACACATCTGAGAGATAAAATGTTTATTGTCACAGTGTCATGAAGCAATGAAATAATGGATCCTAGATTCAAGTTTTGATCCTTTGAATACAAATGTCATGAACTTCTTACTATACACCACCACTTGCTCATAAAAATTTTACTAGCAAGTAACATTTCATCTATCACGTTAAAGTTTTCACAATGGCCACATTCTTATCCAGCGCCCAACTGGCACTATCAAGAGCAGACAACTCTAGAATTTTCTCCTTGCCAGACTGAGTCCAGTACTTGGCAAGATGACCAAATGCATGCTTTTATTCCTTCTATAGTATCTATATGGGAGATACTGATGTGCTAGAAATGAATGGGTATTCTGCACTTTCCATGCCATCTTCAAGATCAGTATCCCTAGAAAACGTTTTACCTACTGTGCCTGAATCAGTCCAAAATTTATTAAGAAGTGAAAATTCCTTCAAAGGTTAAGTAAGGATGGGAATGTTCAGTCATCCTGTCCTATTTTTGTCCTCCTGGCTGCAATGATTCATCATAGTTTTAGGAAAGTGTTTCATGAAAGGTTTTATAAACAGATTCATACTGACTTGGTGTATGAATGAACACCTCCCACTGATTCTGGGCAAGAAAACAAATTTTATACAAAATTATGTACTAGTTTCTAGCTAATGCTTCCCCTTCCTACCCAATAGTTAAAATATATTCACTAAGGTGCCGGAAGAAGTATGAGATAGTGATTAGAAACATGGATCCTAAGGTCAGAACACCCCAGTGCAAATTTCAGTTGTCACTTGCTATCTGTACAGCTTTGAACAGCTACTTTTCTTGCCACCTCCTCCTTTTTTCTAATTTTTAATTTCCATAGGTTTTGGGGGAACAGGTGATATTTGATTACATAAGTTCTTTAGTGGTGATCTGTGAGATTTTGGTGACCCATCACCTAAGCAGTATACACTGAACCCAATTTGTAGTCTTTTATCCCTCACCCCACTCCCACCCTTTCCCCTGAGTCCCCAGAGTCTATTGTATCATTCTTACGCCTTTGCATCCTCATAGCTTTGCTCCTACTTATGAGCGTCTTTAAAACCAGGACTGGTAATAGATCCTACTCCATAGGATTGCTGTGAGTACTCAAATAATTCTACAAAAAGCACTTAGAACAGTGCCAGGAAAACCATATAAGACTTTGTTGTTACTATTTTATCTAACTTGTCATTTTACGGATGAAGAAACTGAGACAAAACTTGTATAATTCCCCCAAGGTCACAAATCTAGTGTATGAACATCTGACACCTCATTATCCATATGCTTTTATACACATTATTTTGCCTTTTATATCCTGTCTTTTAATACACAGAAAACTTTCCATTCATTAAGAATAGATGTTAAAAACAAACTGTACATTACATGAGAACCAATGTGGCTGCCTTGAAGATCTACAGTACTTTTGGTAGTAAATAGTTCCAGGTGTGTAACTGAAGGACTCTGAGAATGATGCACAAGCCAAGTCATATTTTAAAACTCACTTATACATCTTGATGAGGGCAATGAGGGACATGTCTTGTTTTTCTGGGATTATGATTTCATTGCTTTGCATGAGTAAAGACCTATTTCTTTCCTTTTCACTTCAGTTAATTTGCTCTGCAAATAGGCATCAGCAGAGATATACTTAATAAAGTGTGAAACTAAAAATGGAAAACTTCCTATTTGTTTCAACCAAATATATGGGAGAGAAACAGTGCATTCACTAGCGCTGGCCATGCATTCGTCAAGGTGTAGTGTCAAAGTCAATGTGTGTTACAGTGAAGGATGTTGCATTCAAAGGCTGCCCTTGCTATATAAAGCGGGACACATGAAAGCCCAATATACCATCTAGGCTATGAATTACCTTTCCCTTTTCTATTCGCCACCTCCTTCCCTTTTATTTTTAATGATAATGAAACTGAATTAGGTATTACGTGTCAACCTAAGGCATGCATCTTCAGTGTCCTTGCATTTATCATCAAATACAGTGCATGCCACCTCAGTACACACTTCCAGGCTTGGCTGTTTTCCTGTCTGGTGCAACGCGCAAGGACAGAGCAGACATATCAGAGACTGACAATCAGGCACACTGATGTAATGTATATAATGTGTCACACTGACAAGTCACCCCAGGAAACACTAAAGGGCCCAGCCAACACTGTTTTTATTATAGCAATGTTTTTTTTTTTAGAAGAAATCTATGTTCAGACAGATTGATTTGTAGATGATTCGAAGGTAAAATAGTTGCTGTCACTTCTGAAGAGATGCCAATACTTGGTCCTTCTATTCTCAAATATTTAGTTATGTATCTAATATATAGCTTATCTTAGAATACTGGCTTAGTCTATCTTAGAATAGTGAATACATTATATGATGGAATGTAAACAATCATAAGTTAAGAAAGTTGTCCGGATATCTGTAGCCTAAGAACACAATGGAGTTGACCAAAACATTCTTTAGCAACATGTAATTCCTACCTTCATTTTTGTATTCATTCATCTATTCATCAAGGTTTTCTTTAGACTTCTTTGTCACAATGTGAGGCAGTAGGGATACACTGTCCATCATTCTACCCATGCGGCTCAGTGACTAGTGAAGGGAGTAAATATACTCGGATAATTTCAGTGTACACATCTTGGAATCTAGTGAGTTCAAACCACATCTCTGAATGACTGGCCAGCTATGAATTACTAACACAGCTTATGTTTTATATAATATAGGCATAAATATAGTATTGAGAAAGGAAAGACTACCTCTGCCTCTAGAAGCACGAGGTGTGAGAGAGGAAAAGACATATGCAATGGGTCTTGAAGGATTATAAGAGTCAAAAGGAGAAGATAGAGGAAGGGCATTTTAGACCCAGGGTTTAGCCTGAGCAAAGGCACAAGAGCCCAAGAAGGTGTGACTTGCTTGAGGCTGAGTGAGAAACTCATGTGTTGCATATCTGCTTATACCATGGTTAAAAGTTGGGGAAAAAACACAGCCAAAAGGATACACGAGGGTCGAATTTTATTCCATGCAAATCCCTTTTTACTTTATCTTATGATCATTACAGGATCACCAAAAAGTTGAAGCAAGACCGTGATGTGGCATTTTGGGGAAAGGTAACTGGTAACAGTATAAAGTCTAAACTGAACCAGTGATGGCATGTTATCAGGAAACCATTTACAAGACAAGTGCAAAAGATGCTTCAAGACAAAAAAGGGTCCAAGTCCAAAAGGAGCAAAGCAGGGCAAATGGAACACAGAGCTGAATTTACAGCGGAAAAAAAAATCTCCTGTTCTACAAAACACATTTCATTCTTTCACCTAAAAACAACATTATAATAGTGTATTGCCTTGTTCAATCAGTCTCTATTTAGGGATAGAGGAAAAACAGACACAGTTAGAAAGACTGAATGTGAGGAGATTTTAGGTAATAGTATTAACTCAGGAAGCATGAAGCAATAGCATCTGATACAGTGATATGATATGTGAATTACACATTTTACAACAATGTAGTAAAACTAGGGAGAATGTTAGCAATAACATTCTCACATTTCCAAAATACTTAGTAACAAATATGAGTGGTGGGGGGCGGGGCAGTGGAGGGATAACAACTTTCTGAAGGCTCTGAAAATTGACTAAGGATAGGCAATGTTGTTTCCTTTGGTTACGGCAAGATTAGAGCAGATCTCACATTCAAACAAGACATGTAGAAGGAGCAACACCCGAAGGGTACCCAATGGCCAGATGTCATCATTAAGTCATTGAGGAAGAGCAGGCAATGACAGGAAAAAGAAGGACTGAAGGAGCCTGCTGTCCGATTTGGAGCTGATTGTCAGTAGCTTGTCCTGGATTAGCCAGGCACTGTTGACCCAGCAGCCATGGTAAATTGAAGTCAGTGCAAAGACCATAAATCTTGCCTTCACATACCACATACGGCATCCTCTTGTGCTTCTCAGACCCTTTCAGTTTCTTACAGGTCATAATCAAACTGGAAGGCATTCACTGTAAAAGTGGTTGTGGTGAGTTGAATGGTAGTCCTCCAACAGATATATCCACCCAGAAGCTGTGAATGTGAGCTTATTTGAAAAAAAAAAAAAGAAAAAATAATTTTAAAAAGCCTTTCCACATGTACTTGAGATAAGGATCTCAAGACAGGATCATGATGGATTAAAGTGGGTACTAAATCCAATGACATTTGTCCCTAGAAGAGGAGTACACACACAGTGAAAAGACCCTGTGAAACCAGAGCCAAATATCCAAGTGATGCATTTACAAGACAAGAAATGCCAACAACTACAGGCATCCACCAGAAGCTAGGAGAGAGGCATGGGACAGATTCTTCCCCAGAGCCTCTAGAAATACGACAGCAGCAACAAAACCTTGATTTTGGATTTATGGTCTCTAGAACTATGAGCAAATAAATTTCTGCTGTCTTAAGCCACCCATTATGAGGTAATTTTTTACCTCAGCCACAGAAAACTAATATAATGGCCTTATTCTAATGTTGGAGTTAGCAGTTCCCAGTTGGGCAGTCATAAACATGCTCTGTATTTGGGGTATTCAGATTTGAATCTACCTGACTTGCTCTAAAAGGCAACTGCAGATTTTAATTAGAGGACATAATTAAAAGATTCAAATAGCAGATGGATATTGTAATCCCAGTACTTTGGGGGACCGAGGTGGGCGGATTACCTGAGGTCAGGAGTTTGAGACCAGCCTGGGCAACATGGTGAAACCCTGTCTCTACTAAAAACACAAAAATTAGCTGGGCATGGTGGCATGCACCTGTAATCCCAGCTACTCGGGAGACTGAGGCAGGAGAATTGCTTGAGCCCAGGAGGCAGAGGTTGCAGTGAGCCGAGATCGTGCCACTGCACTCCAGCCTAGCCAACAGAGTGAGACTCTGTCTCAAAAAAACAAAAAAAAAAACCCTGCTTTTATATAGACATTAGAAAATGCTGCCGGGGGTCCCCTTTGATTTCTTAGAAGTTCTCGTTGAACTAACATTCAGTCTCTAGGGAAGGAGAGACAGAAACGGGAATAAACTCTTGGTCCCAGCAGTGCCTGAGCTAGCCACCACAAACCCCTTCTATGACAAGGTTGCCCTCAATTTTACTCTTACATCTATAATGACTCTCATTACCCTTTCCACTTGTGACATTCCTATTTGCCACTAATTGACCAAATTAATCAGTGGGACGGGAAATAATCGCTCACTAGCTGTCAAGCAAACCTTGTCACTTTGTGACTTCCAAGGGCTCAAAGCCATTCAATTCAATTAGCTTCAGTGTTTTACACACAACACTATATAGCCATTTGCAAAATTCCTTCATGTTTTGTTCTTTCTTTCCTCCAACAGACAATAACACATCTTTAATAAATACACTAAAAATAAACACAAGAACTGACCACGCTGAAAGCGCTGCTTTTGAAGGATTCAACATCCTCTGCTTTAAAATTATCCACTGTAAAAGTTATATCCTTTCTGAGTGCCCTTTTTTTTTTTTTTTTTTTTTTTTTTT
>NW_016812542.1:1861055-1874614 GCF_001698545.2 Rhinopithecus bieti
TAGTTTTTTGTAGTTTTTAGTAGAGACGGGGTTTCACCGTGTTAGCCAGGATGGTCTCGATCTCCTGACCTCGTGATCCGCCCGTCTCGGCCTCCCAGAGTGCTGGGATTACAGGCTTGAGCCACCGCGCCCGGAGTGCCCTTTTAATGTCTGGAGGAAAAACCGGATTTTCTGGTTGTCCAAAATGATCAGTAGCTAATTACAGCTAATAGCAGTCAACTTTCACCTCTTCGTGCTAATGGAGGGAAGCACTGATGCGGGCAATCCCCAAATGGCATATCTTCCATTAAGTTTCAGCAAGTAAAAACACAAAAACATTTATACCTCAAGGTTTTTCCCTCAGTTCTTTGAGAAGATGCCTGAAAGTCAGAGGTTGTCTTTTAGATTGTCTAAAGGTAACACAGATATGCTCCTACCATTCCTTGTACTTCACATTGCAACTATACTTACACCAAAATTAAAATGTAATTCATATCCCTTAGCAGGCACTAGCTGAGAAATGACAGGAGGGAACTCAGAGCGCTGATGTCACCAGGTCATAAAGCCTGTAACCCAAACTTGGATTACCAGTAGTAATCAATAATAACAAGAACAACTCCCATTCCTGAGTACGTGTTACATGCCAAGTACATTACCTGCATTAGTATCTATAATCATGGTAACAATCCTGCAAGGCATGATCTTTTTCATTTTATCAATGGGGAACTGAGGCTCAGAGCAGGTATATGACCAACTTTGTGTTACCCAAATAGCAGATGACCTAATATCTTACTCCATTCTGGCTGTTACAACAAAATACCATATACTGAGTGACTTATAAACAATGGACATTTATTTCTCAATTTATCACAGTTCTTAGAGGCTGAAAAAGTTCAAGATCAACGTGCTGGCAAATCTGGTGTCTGGTGAGGGACCACTTCCTGTTTCATAGATGGTGCCTTCCTACTGTGCCTTCACACACTGGAAGGGGTAAATGAACTCCCTTGGGCCATTTTTACAAGGGCCATTATGCCATTCATGAAGATTCCACCCTGATAATATATTAACCTATCAATAGCTCCACCTCCCAATACCATCACATTGAAGGTTAAGATTTCAACATGTGAATTTAGGGGGACAAAAACATTCAGACCATAGCACTGAGGTTATATTCAAATTTAATTTTACTCTAAGGTTTAGATTAAGCTCTTTCACAAGGCTGCTTAGATAAAAAGAATGGACAATTTTTAGTCATCATTTTAAAATTTCTCTTTTGTAATCACAGCTGTCAGTTGCATGTACCAGTTCTATGGTTTGGATGTTGAACCCCTCCAAACTTCATGCTGAAACTTGATCCCCAATGTTGGAGGTGGGGCCTATTGGGAGAGGTTTGGGTCATGGGAGCAGATCCTTCATGAGTAGATTAATGCCCTGCTAGGGGGTGGTGAGTAAGTTGTTGTTCTGTTAGTTCCCTACAACTGGTTGTTAAAAAGAACCTGGTACCTCCTCTCTCTCTCTCTCTCTTTCTCTCTCTCTCACTTCCTCTCTTGCTGTGATTGCTATATAGTCTGGCTCCCCCCTTTGTCTTCTGTTTTGAGCAGAAGCTACTGGAGGCCCTCGCCAAAAGCAGATGCTGGAGTTATGCTTCATGTACAGCCTACAAAACAGCTAGCCAATAAACCTCTGTTCTTTATAAATTATCCACCCTCAGCTACTCCTTCACAGCAACACAAAGATAACTAGTTAAGTCACTTTATAAAATTAGGTGCTTAACTAATAAAAATATCCTAACGTCTCTCTAAAGGACAGAAATTATTGTATGACACATGGCATTTGAGGTTTAGTTACTGAAATGTAAAAGAATCTTGTTAAAGGTTTTTTTATTTAGAAGGCAACTGACAGGAAAAGATCTGGAAAGACCTATGATGTCATGGCTCTGGTGTCATAAACTTGCTCCTACATCAAACTTACCCACTGCAGGGTTGAGTTCTAAATCAAAATTCTCATCACACAAGTTTAATGTCTTCTTATTTTGTAGATAATTATTCTCTAGAAATGAACTTGTAAAATGAGTTAAAAAATTTACATTCTGGGGGGAAAATAAAGAAAAATTGTACTTCTGCAAAATGAAAATTATGATAAAGACATTACAAATTTTTAATATTCCTCAATAAGCTCATTATCCTTGAACAATATTGATACAACTAATAGTTTCATTCCATGATGGTGGTAATAAGATTATTATGAGTAAAGTCCATTCTGATCCCCATACAGATTGAGCCGGAAACTATGCTAAGGGCTGTAATGCAGAAATAATAGTCAGTGACCATATTCCAATGGAAGAGACATACATATACACAATAATTATATCCAAAGTATAGTTACTATTGGCAGCATCACCATTCACCATGTTTCCAACAACAGAAATCTGGAGACATTCTTGACTCTTCCCTCTCTGAAACCTCTACTTTCAGGCCTTCTCAATGTGTTGATAGCTTTACTTCATACATTTTTTTAAAAATTTATCACCTTCTCTCCATCCCACTCTTGTTCCCTTTGGCTACATTCTCATTGTCTCTCACTCAGATTTCTGTAACAGTTTTCTGTCCAATATTTCTATCTGTAGCATTATTTTTCTCCATAGAATTATGTCTAAAATGAAAATCTGTGTGATCCTCATGCTTCCAACTAGTTATGAATGTCTTTGTGATAAGACATTCAGGTGAAAAGAAGTTCAAATGCTGGACCTTTTCATGCATCACATATGTGATCTTGGGCATTGCTTATACTCTTTAGCCTAGTTTCTAATATTTAAACTGTTGCTTTCTTGTCGATCTCAGAGATAAATGAGAATAATGTAAATAAAACACAAGGCTTATAGCAATCACTCAATAAAAATGAAATCATAATCATCATTTTAAGCTCTTTAGCTTTGCACCCACATGCCCTTCATGGCCAGACCTTCACCTAAGTCTACATCCTTATCTCCAACATCTCTTTGCCTTACACTTTATGCTTTAGCAACATAGAAATATCAGTAGTCATATAAAAATGCCACCATGCCTTTGCCCAGTCTGATGGCTCAACTTGGAATGCTGATTCCTCTTGAAAGAGCCATCATCAGAGAATTACCTCACCTGACGTGACAATCTTCCTGAAGCAACCTATATTTGATGCCAAAACTATGTGGGAGTTAAAGGCCCTGACCTTTTGGCCCAATGCAAAATAGCTCTGATAAGCAATACTCCAGAGTTCCAAACCAGGGTATTGAAGCTCTGTTGGGTCCATATTTACTCTCACAGATACAGATCCTTAATAACCATCTTGCAACCCAAACTGTCTCAGCATCTTTTCCAGAGAGTCCCACCTGGGATGTTTGGTACTGAAAGTGGAATTTAGGGCCTGGATCCTTCACCACATAGATAACAATGAGTTCCCCAACTCTGATGGTAAGTAGAACACCAGACAGCCCTTAACACAAGTGATGGTCTAGTTGTTAAAACTGAAGGTGAATTGGGCTGGTGTATTAGTGGAAAGGAGGTGAGATGGTTTCCATCATACCTCCATTTAAATCACTAGTCTGGGCCCTGCAGAAACCAATTACTGTAGACTAGAGCTCCACAAACTTTTTTTTAAAGGGTTAATTGTAAATATTTTTTACTTTGTGGATGAAGTAGTGGCACTGAAGATATGTAAGTACTTATATAAACACTTCAAATATAACCATTTTAAAAGGGAAAACCATTCTTAGCTTGCAGGCCATAAAGAAGACTATTAGGTGACCAGATTTGGCCTGTGGGCCATGGTTTGCCAACCCCTGCTATAAACTGCTGTAACCAAGTAGAACAAGTAGATAAGTGGGGCCAAAGAAGGATGTGAATAACAGGAGGTAAGAATCACTGGGAGCCAACTGAGGTGCTGACTACAAAATGCTCAAATGTAGCACTTCAATGCAGCATATAAGGAATTTATGTAGAAATATCTTTAGAAAGGGTTTGGCTGACATCATGTTAATTCTAAATATTCATAAATTATATAACTTGAAATTTATGACCACAATGAGATTTTTAACTATTAACAAAACATATAGTATAATTAGAACTTGCATCATTTTAAATCTTGGTTAATTTTTTACATCTTTCCTCTGTAATCCATAGGCCCTGAAGGATTTATAGTATTTTCATGTTTCCTTTTTAAAACAATAACTCATTACTCATTCGTTACCCAACCAACATGGCTGCATATCAGCCATCACTAAGTTCTTTTTTAATCTATGTACAATAAAATTCACTTTGTATTTTTTATAAACTGTTTTGTGAATTCTTAGAAAGGCATAGATTTTTGAAACCACCACCACAATCTGGATGTAGAAGAGGTTTCTCACCTCCAAAATTCCCCTATACTCTCCATTTGTAAAAAAAATTAAAGCCACCTTTGACTTCTAGTTATTAACAATGACTGATTTATTTGCAGCCTCTATAGCTTTGCCTTTTGTGGTATGTCATTCAAATAGAATCATACCATATGAATTGTAGCTTGTAGTTCCCATAGTTCCCATGTGTTGTGTGAGGAACCTGGTGGGAGATAACTGAATCACGGGGGTGTTTTCCCCCATACTGTCCTCGTGGTAGTGAATAAATCTCACAAGAGCTGATGATCTGATGGTTTCATAAGGGGAAACCCCTTTCACTTGGCTCTCATTCTCTCTCTTGCCTGCTGCCATGTAAGATGTGCCTTTCACCTCTGCCATGATTATGAGGCCTCCCCAACCACAAGGAACTGTGAGTCCACTAAGCCTCTTTTTCTTTATAAATTACCCAGTCTTGGTTGTGTCTTTATCAGCATCATGAAAATGGACTAATGCAGTAAATTGGTACTGGCAGAGTGGGATGTTGCTGTAAAGATACCTGAAACTGTGAAAGCAACTTTGGAACTGGGTAACAGGTAGAGGTTGGAACAGTTTGGAGGGCTCAGAAGAAGACAGGAAAACCTGGGAAAGTTTGGAACTCCTAGAGATTTGATGAATGACTTTGACTAAAATGCTAATAATATGGACAATGAAATCCAGGCTGAGGTGATCTCAGATGGAGATGAGAAACTTGTTGGGAACTGGAGCAAAAGTGGCTCGTTATGTTTCAGCAAAGAGACTGGTGGCATTTTGCCCCTGCCCTAGAGATCTGTGGAACTTTGAACTTGAGAGAGATGATATAGGATACCTGGCAGAAGAAATGTCTAAGCAGCAAAACATTCAAGAGGTAACTTGGCTGCTGCTGCTAAAGCATTCAGTTTTAAAACGAAAACAGAGCATAAAAGTTTGGAAAATTTGCATGACAATGAAATAGAAATGAAAATCCCATTTTCTGAGGAGAAATTCAAGCTAGCTGCAGAATTTGCATAAGTAACGAGGAGCCGAATGTTAATCCCCAAGACAACAGGGAATATGTCTCCAGGGAATGTCAGAAGTCTTCACAGCAGCCCCTCCCATGGCAGGCCTGGAGGCCTAGGAGGAAAAGATGGTTTTGAGGGCTGGGCCCAGGGTCCTCGTGCTGTGTGCAGCCTATGGACTTGGTCCCCTGCATTCTAGTCACTCCAGCCATGGCTAAAATGGGCCAACATACAGCTCAGGCCATGTCTCCTTATTCGTTATAAATTACCCAGTCTCAGTTATGTCTTCATCAGCATCATGAAAATGGGCTAATACAGTATGTAACCTTTCACTGATTTCTTTTACTTTAGCATAACATATTTGAGATTCATCCATGTTGTTCTATGTATCAGTAGTTAACTGCAGTCTATTTCATTGTATAAATGTACAATAGCTCTGTTAATAATTTATCAAAGGACATTAAAGTTATTTCCAGCTTGGGGCAATTATCAATAATGTTGTTACAAATATTCAGGGTCTTGTGTGAACATAAATTTTCTTATCTCTAGCAAAAGACCTAGGAGTGAGATTGCTAAATCATATAGTAAGAGTGTATTTGACTTTATTTTTATAACTACCAAACTGTTTTCCAGAGTGCCTGTACCATTCTGCATTTCCACCAGCAAGGTATGAGACTTCCAGTTTCTCAGTTTGATTTCTAGCCCTTTTTTAAAGCTATGCAAGTAGGTGCTCAGCATTATTATCTTCATGTTTTCATTGATATTTCCCTATTGAAGCTGAGCATCTCTTTATGTGCTTATTTGCCACCTCTGTATCTTCTGTAGTGAAATGCCTTTATCAAAACTTTCATCTATTTTTTAAATTGGATTAGGATTATTTCTATATTCTAAACAAAAATTATTTGTCAAATGTATTATTTATGAATATGTGAATAGCTTGTTATTCTCTTATCAGTGTTTTTCAAAGAGCAATAGATTTTAGTTTTGATGAGCTCCAATTTATCAATTTGGTTTTTCATTTTTCATTAATCATAATTTCAATGTTGTGTCTAAGAACTCTTTACCTGATCCAAGGGCACCAAAATTTTATCCTGTATTTTCTTATAAACTTTTTAATAGCTTTTAGCTCTACATTTAGGTTTGTTATGTACCTTGAGCTAGTTTTTGCATAAGGCATGAGATTCATTTTTTCATTGCATATGTATGGCCTGTTGCAGGAAGTCAGGGACCCCAAATAGAGGGACCAGCTGGAGCTGAGGCAGAAGAACATAAATTGTGAAGATTTCATGGACATTTATCACTTCCCTAATAATACTCTTATAATTTCTTATGTCTGTCTTTACTTTAATCTCTTAATCATATTATCTTCATAAGCTGAGAATGTATGCCACCTCAGGACCACTATTGTACAAACTGTAAAACATGCGTGTTTGAACAATATGAAATCAGTGCACCCTGAAAAAGAACAGAATAACAGCAATTTTCAGGGAACAAGGGAAGATAACCATAAGGTCTGACTGCCTGTGGGGTTGGGCAGAATAGAGTCATTTTTTCTTCTTGCAGAGAGCCTATAAACAGACATGTGAGTAGGAGAGATATCGCTGAATTCTTTTCCCAGCAAGGGATATTAATAATTGATAACCTGGGGAAGGAACGCATTCCTGGGGGGAGGTCTATAAACGGCTGCTCTGGGACTGTCAGTATTACGCGGTTGAGATAAGGACTGAAATACGCCCTGGTCTCCTGCAGTACCCTCAGGCTTACTAGGATTTGGAAAGTCCAGACTGGTAAGTTCTAGTCAGACCAGTTCTCTGCTCTCAAACTGTTTCCTGTTAAGATGTTTATCAAGACAATGTGCGCACAGCAGGACATAGACCCTCATCAGTAATTCTAATTTTGCCCTCACCTTGTGATCTTTATTGCCCTTTGAAGCAAAAAAGTTGCCCTTGTGACCTACTCCCTGTTTGTACACTCCCTCCCCTTTTAAAATCCCTAATAAAAACTTGCTGGTTTTGCAGCTTGGGGTTATCATCATGGTCCTACCAATATGTGATGTCACCCCCGGAGGCCCAGCTGTAAAATCTCTCTCTTTGTTCTCTTTCTCTTTATTTCTCAGACTAGCTGACACTTAGGGAAAATAGAAAGGACCTATGTTAAAATATTGGGGGATGGTTCCCCCAATATGTCCAATTGTACCAGTATTATTTGTTGAAGAGACTAGCCTCTCCTCTTTGTTGTGCCTTCACACTTTTCTCAAAAATTAATTGACCATATTTGTGTAGGTCTATTTCTGGACTCTCTATTCGGTTCCAAAGATATATGTGTTAGCCTTTCAAAACTACCACATTATCTTGAATACTGCAGATTTATAGTAATCCAAAATCAAGTAGTATTTCTGGGGAATTGCCTAAACTCTTCTCACGGATATGCAAAGAAATATACAATCCATGAAAAAAACTGTGTTTAAAGATACAAACTTTCTTCAACATTTCCTATACTGTAAGTCTGCTTGCCACAGATTCTTTAATATTTTGTATTCTTTTGCTTTTGCTTTTGACATCTTTTTTTGCTGGGCATAGAATGCTAGGTTGATAATTATTTTTCTTTTGGTACTTTAAAAGTGCTACTTGATTGCTTCAAGTGTGCACTGTTTCTAATGAGAAATTTGCTGTCATCCTTTTTTATTCTTCTTAATTTTTCTTTTTCTGACTGATTTTAAGAGTTTCTCTGTATCACTGCACATTTGGGGAAAGTTGATTGTTATTTACTCTGAAGTAGTTGTCTTCATGGTTTTATTCTCCTGTTTGCTTGGGGCTAGTTGGGTTCGTGGGTTTATAGGTTTTACCAACTTTGGTAAAAATAAAATCATTATTTTTCCAGGAAACACTTCAAAGAAACCATGAGTAAAAGAGGAAGTTTCAGGGCAAATAAATATTTATAACTAAATGAAAATAAAAATAAGATAACAGANTATAAACTTTTTAATAGCTTTTAGCTCTACATTTAGGTTTGTTATGTACCTTGAGCTAGTTTTTGCATAAGGCATGAGATTCATTTTTTCATTGCATATGTATGGCCTGTTGCAGGAAGTCAGGGACCCCAAATAGAGGGACCAGCTGGAGCTGAGGCAGAAGAACATAAATTGTGAAGATTTCATGGACATTTATCACTTCCCTAATAATACTCTTATAATTTCTTATGTCTGTCTTTACTTTAATCTCTTAATCATATTATCTTCATAAGCTGAGAATGTATGCCACCTCAGGACCACTATTGTACAAACTGTAAAACATGCGTGTTTGAACAATATGAAATCAGTGCACCCTGAAAAAGAACAGAATAACAGCAATTTTCAGGGAACAAGGGAAGATAACCATAAGGTCTGACTGCCTGTGGGGTTGGGCAGAATAGAGTCATTTTTTCTTCTTGCAGAGAGCCTATAAACAGACATGTGAGTAGGAGAGATATCGCTGAATTCTTTTCCCAGCAAGGGATATTAATAATTGATAACCTGGGGAAGGAACGCATTCCTGGGGGGAGGTCTATAAACGGCTGCTCTGGGACTGTCAGTATTACGCGGTTGAGATAAGGACTGAAATACGCCCTGGTCTCCTGCAGTACCCTCAGGCTTACTAGGATTTGGAAAGTCCAGACTGGTAAGTTCTAGTCAGACCAGTTCTCTGCTCTCAAACTGTTTCCTGTTAAGATGTTTATCAAGACAATGTGCGCACAGCAGGACATAGACCCTCATCAGTAATTCTAATTTTGCCCTCACCTTGTGATCTTTATTGCCCTTTGAAGCAAAAAAGTTGCCCTTGTGACCTACTCCCTGTTTGTACACTCCCTCCCCTTTTAAAATCCCTAATAAAAACTTGCTGGTTTTGCAGCTTGGGGTTATCATCATGGTCCTACCAATATGTGATGTCACCCCCGGAGGCCCAGCTGTAAAATCTCTCTCTTTGTTCTCTTTCTCTTTATTTCTCAGACTAGCTGACACTTAGGGAAAATAGAAAGGACCTATGTTAAAATATTGGGGGATGGTTCCCCCAATATGTCCAATTGTACCAGTATTATTTGTTGAAGAGACTAGCCTCTCCTCTTTGTTGTGCCTTCACACTTTTCTCAAAAATTAATTGACCATATTTGTGTAGGTCTATTTCTGGACTCTCTATTCGGTTCCAAAGATATATGTGTTAGCCTTTCAAAACTACCACATTATCTTGAATACTGCAGATTTATAGTAATCCAAAATCAAGTAGTATTTCTGGGGAATTGCCTAAACTCTTCTCACGGATATGCAAAGAAATATACAATCCATGAAAAAAACTGTGTTTAAAGATACAAACTTTCTTCAACATTTCCTATACTGTAAGTCTGCTTGCCACAGATTCTTTAATATTTTGTATTCTTTTGCTTTTGCTTTTGACATCTTTTTTTGCTGGGCATAGAATGCTAGGTTGATAATTATTTTTCTTTTGGTACTTTAAAAGTGCTACTTGATTGCTTCAAGTGTGCACTGTTTCTAATGAGAAATTTGCTGTCATCCTTTTTTATTCTTCTTAATTTTTCTTTTTCTGACTGATTTTAAGAGTTTCTCTGTATCACTGCACATTTGGGGAAAGTTGATTGTTATTTACTCTGAAGTAGTTGTCTTCATGGTTTTATTCTCCTGTTTGCTTGGGGCTAGTTGGGTTCGTGGGTTTATAGGTTTTACCAACTTTGGTAAAAATAAAATCATTATTTTTCCAGGAAACACTTCAAAGAAACCATGAGTAAAAGAGGAAGTTTCAGGGCAAATAAATATTTATAACTAAATGAAAATAAAAATAAGATAACAGAACTTGTGGAATGCCACTAAACTACTTAGTGAGAAATTTATATCATCAGATGCCTTTATTAGAAAAAAAAAGATATCAGTGAATTCAGCTTTTATATTTAAAACTTTAAAAAGAATAACAATTTAAAAGTAAAGGAAGTAGAAGGAAAGAAGTAAATGATGAAGATCAAAATGAAAATCATTGAAATTTAAGAAAAAATGAGTAGAGAAAATCAAGGAAAAAAAAGCTGTCCTTTCAGAAGATCAATAATATTGATAAATCTCCCAAATAGGAAGAAAAAACAGAAAATATATAAAGTTATAATATCAGCATGAGAAGAGATATACAAATTCTACAAATATTGAAATGTTCATAAGGAAAATTATGAACTATTTTATGCAAATAAATTTGGCAACTTACATAAAATAGACAAATACTTTGAAAGACACAAACTATCACAGCTCACTCAAGGAGAAACAGAAAACCTGAAGGTCCCATAGCTATTAAAATTAACTGAATTTATAGTTAAAAATATTTTCACAAAGAAAACCTTAGGTCCAAATGGCTTCATTGATAAAATCTGTGAAATATCTAAGGAAAAGCGATACCAATTCTACATAAACTCTTTCAGAAAACTGAAGAGTATATCTACATTTCAAATTGCTATAAGAGCACAGCATTAACCTGTTACCAAAGCCAGAAAAGATAGTACAAGACGTTAAAACTACAAACCAATATCTCTAAAGTATCTAAGTTACACAAATTCTTCACAAAATTTTAGGAAATTGACTTCTAGAATATGTAAAAAGAATAATAAATTATAACCAAGTGAGATTCATTCCAGAAATTCAAGGTTAGTTTAATATATTAAAAAATGAACCAAGGTAACGCAGAATGTTAACGTATTAGAAAAGAAAAGGAAAAAAACATGATCATTTCCAGTAGACACAGAAAAAGATTTGGCAAAATCCAACATACACTCTTGATTTATTTTTAAAACATCTCTGCAAAGTCAAAATAGAAGAAAACTTTCTCAAGATGATGAAAACATCTATAATAGCACATATTCAAGGATTACTCAGATCAGAGAATTATGAGATGCCAGGGAAATGAAATATATTCATATATTATCCAGATAATACCACACAAACAGAATATACTTTATGGCATAGCAAAGTAGTATAGATACTGCTCATTTAAAATTAGAAGAGAAGTTGCTTTTATTTTTCCCCAAGATGGCAGATTAGAGATTTTTGCATGTCTCAGCCACTTGGAAAGAGAAAGATCTGCATAAAGATCAGTTATGTGAGCTTTAATTAGAAAATAAAAATGGGAATCTACGGGATGCATGAATCTACTGGATCCATGAGATCTACTGGATCTCATCCCTGGGACACAGCAGATCCCACGAATGAGAATGGAGACAAAAATTCTCTATGACAGCAACCAGCTGATAAAAGTAAGTAAAGTCCCAACATATGACAGAGGCAGAGAGCCTCCCTCTGTAACTCTCCTTTCCTCTTGGGATCTGAGCAACCCAGGCCAAAAAGAAAGGACTTTGTTTCCCCCAAGCCCTGGTGCTAACCTGTGAAGAACCTTCAAAATGCTGAGAAGGACTGCAGGTATTTCCAGACCCAGGACTGAGAGCAGGACATTATTTTTAAATCTGTCCACCCACAAAGTCAGTCATTCTTTTGTGACCTGGCAGCGTGGCGGCACAGGCATTTTAGTATCAGGCCAAAGACTAGAGTGCTTGCAGTGGAGCAGGGTAGGGACCCCTACAGCCATAATTTCGAATAAAGGACAAAATGGAAATCAATGAAATTTTTTTTAAAAAATAGTAGAGAAAATCAAGAAAAAAAGCTGTCCTTTCAGATGATCAATAATATTGATAAATTTCCCAGTCAAATACCCAGGAAGAAAAAAGATATAAATTTAAAATATCAGAATGAGAAGAGACATACAGATTCTACAAATACTGAAATGTTAATAAGGAAAATTATGAACAATTTTATGCAAATAAATTTGGCATATGGAATGTGCCTCAGCAGTAGGCACTGGAATTGTGCTCTCTCTGGTCACAGGTCTCAGTAGATGAAGAGCTGCTACAGCTATGGTTCCTCAAGGACAACAAGACTTATAGCCAAAGCCAGCTTGGCGACCTGGAACTGGTCTGCATATGTCATTGCTGGATGCCACAGCCTGTTCCTCTGAAAGTGGGGTGCAGTGGGGTCCTCTCCACCCCACACCCAGGCATATCTCCAAACATTTGGAACACCTCCTCACCTGGATCAGTAGCCTGAACTGCCCTCTTTTCCTGTGCAGAGATTGTGGTACAGTGGGACCCTCTCCATTTTGCACCCAGGCAGATCTCCAGGCATTCAAAGCACCTGCTCACCCAGATTGGCATCCTGAGTCCCCCAACCCTTACTGTGCAAAGATCAAGGTGCAAGGGGTGGGGGTCTTCTCAGCTTATATCCAGGCAGATCCCCAGGCATTTAGAGCACCTGACTACCATTCAGCAGCCTGAGCCACTCCGCCCTTCCTGTGCAGAGATTGTAGTGCAGTAGGCCCTCTACACTCCATACTCAGGTAGATCTCCAGGTATCTGAAGTACTCACGCACCTGAATTAGAAGTTTAGGCTGCCCCCAACCCATGCAGAGAACTTGGAGCTCAGCAAGTCTCCCTCAGGCACACTTCTGGACACTTAGTGGTATCCCACTAGATTCTCTCTTAGTGCTGGTGTTTGTGCCTGTCATGTGGGCACCTGTAGGTGGGCCTACTTAGTTTGGCTCTGCCAATCTTGCTCCCTGCCCCACAGGGCTGAGCAGGGAGCTCAGACCACTGTGCCCACTGGATTAGCCCATTGCCTGAGGCAACAGAGAGCTCCTCTTGGTAAACAATAATCAAGCATATACCCACCCACATTGGCTGCAGCAGGCTTTTATCCATAAGTACCATCTACTGGCTTGTAGGATGGACTGCACAGCCTAACATAAAACTTGCTGAAAGAAGTGCATAGAGCTGTGGAAGCAAAGCCAAAAGACCTTACCCAACATTCTCTACACTCATATCCCCTAGAGAGTGGGGTAAAGAAAAAAGAAAATTTGGCCGGGCGCGGTGGCTCAAGCCTGTAATCCCAGCACTTTGGGAGGCCGAGACGGGTGGATCACGAGGTCAGGAGATCGAGACCATCCTGGCTAACACAGTGAAACCCCGTCTCTACTAAAAATACAAAAAACTAGCCGGGCGAGGTGGCGGGCGCCTGTAGTCCCAGCTACCCGGGAGGCTGAGGCAGGAGAATGGCGTGAACCTGGGAGGGGGAGCTTGCAGTGAGCTGAGGTCTGGCCACTGCACTCCAGCCTGGAAGACAGAGC
>NW_016812542.1:1874658-1887820 GCF_001698545.2 Rhinopithecus bieti
AGAGAAAGGAAGAAAAGAAAATTCCTACCTGCATACAAATATCTTAAAAAATCAGAAGTTCCACCATCTCCAGATGAGAAGAAATCAGTACAGGAATTCTGGCTCCAAGAAAAACCTGAATGTACTCACACCAAAGGATCGCACTAGCTCTCCAGAAATGGTCCCTAACCAAAATGAAAACTTGGAAATGACAGATAAGGAATTCAAACCATGGATTCCAAGGAATCTCATTGAGATCCAAAATAAGGTTGAAAATCAACATGAAGAAACTTCTAAATCAATCCAGGAAATAAAGAAAGAGGTAAAAAAAAAAATCTTAAAAAGAAATAAATCAGAGATTCTGGAATTGAAAGACTCAAAGAAATTTCCAAACACAGTTGAAAGCTTCATCACTAGACTGCACCAAGCAGAAGAAAGAATTTTGGAACTTGAAGACCAGTCTTTCAAACTAACCTAGCCAGACAGAAAAGGAAAATGAACAAAGTCTTTGAAAAGTATGGGATTATGTAAAGCAATCAAACCCACAAATAACTGGCATTCCTGAGAAAGAAAGAGAAAAAGTAAACCACCTAGAAAACATCTGTGAGGAGACAATTCAAGAAAATTTCCCTAATCTTCCTAGAGAGGTAAACACCCAAATAGAAGAAATCCAGAGAACACCTGCAAGATGCTTTACAAAATGATCAAGGCATATAGTCACCAGACTGCCCAAGATCCATAGTAGAGAAAAAATTCTTAAATCCAGCTAGAGGGAAAAGGCCATATAATGTACAAAGGGAAATCCATCAGACTAACAGTAGACTTCTCATCAGAAACTAGGAGGCATCGGGGACCTATTTTTAGCATTCTTAAAGAAAACATAGTCCAACCAGCAATTCTGTGTCCTATCAAACTAAGCTTCATAAGAGAAGGACAAATAATTGTTTCCAGACTAGCAAGAACTAAGAAAATTAGTTACCACTAGACCCACCTTACAAGAGATCCTTAAAAGAGTTCTAAATATGAAAATGAAAGATCAATACCTGCTACCACACACAACATACTTAAGTACATAACACACAGACCCAACAAAGCAATAACACTACTGAATCTACAAAGAAATCAGCTAACAACTTCATGATAGAATTAAAATCTCATATATCAACATTAATCTTGAAGGGAAATGGTCTAAATATCCCACTTAAAAGGCACAGAGTTGCAAGTTAGATAAAAAATAAATAAATAAATAACACCCATCCATCTGCCACCTTCAAGAAACCCATCTCACACATAACACCACCCATCGGTTCAAAGTAAAAGGTTAGAGAAAGATCCTTCATGCAAATAAAAAACAAAAAAGAACGGAGGTCACTATTCTTATATCAAATAAAACAGACTTTCAACCAACAACAGTAAAAAAGGACAAAGCAGGTATTACTTAATGATAAAGGCTTCAATTAAACAAGAAGACTTAACCATCCCAAATATATTAATAAATGAACCCAACATTGGAGCACCCAGATTCATAAAATAACTATATCTAGAACTAGGAAAAGACGCAGATACACATACAATGAATATTGGAGTGCTTCAACACCCCACTGGCAGCATTAGACAGATCATTAAGGCAGAAAACCAACAAAGAAATTCTAGGCTTGAATTCAACCCTTGACCAATTAGACCTAACAGATATCTACAGGACACTATACCCATTAACCACAGACTATACATTCTTCTCATGTGCACACAGAACATATTTCAAGGGCAACCACATACTTGGCCATAAAGCAAGACTCAATACATTTGTAAAAATGGAAATCATACTAACCATACTCTCAGACCACAGTGGAATAAAAATAAAAATCAATACCAACAAGATCTCCCCAAACCACATAATTGCATGGAAATTAAACAACTTACTCTTTAAGGACTTTTGGGTAAACAACAAAATTTAAAAAGAAATTAAACAATTTCCAAAAATAAATGAAAACAGAGACACAACATACCAAAATCTCTGGGATGCAGCAAAAGCAGTATTAAGAGGAAAGTTTATAGCTCTTAAACACCTTCCTCAAAAAGGTTAGAAAGATCTCAAATCAGCAATCTGATATCACATGCCTAGAAGAACTAGAAAAACAAGAACTAGCCCCAAAGCTAGCAGATATAAAGAACTAATTAATATCAGAATTGAATAAAATTGAGACCCAAAAATCCATACATAGAATCAATGAAACGAAAATTGCTTCATTGAAAGGATAAACCAGATCAATAGACTGTTAGCTAAATTACCAAAAAAGAGAGAGAAGATCCAAATAAGCATAGAATGACAAAGAAGACATTCCAATAGATCCCACAGAAATACAAAAGATATTCAGAGACTATTATGAACTGTACACACAAATTGGAAAAATCTAGAGAAAATAGATAAATTACTGGAAGCACATAATGTCCCAAGATTGAATCAGGAAGAAATCAAAACCCTGAGCAGACGAATATTGAGTTCCAAAATTGAAGCAGTAATAACTTACCAACCAAAAAAAGCCCAAGACCAGACAAATTCACAGACAAATCCTACCAGACATACAAGGAAAGGTGGTATAGATTCTACTGAAACTATTCCAATAAGGAAAAGAGAATCTTCACTAACTTATTCTACAAAGCCAATATCACCCTGATACCAAAACCTAGCTAAAGATAGAATGAAAAATGAAAACTACAGGCCAGTATCCCTGATGAACACAAATGCAAAAATCCTCAACAAAATACTAGCAAACTGGATCCAGCAGCACATCAAAAAATTAATTTAACACAATAAAATAGGCTTTATTCCCAGGATTTAAGGTTGGTTCAACATATACTAATCAATAAATGTGATTTACCACATAAACAAAATTAAAGACAAAAATCATATGATCATCTCAATAGATGCAGAAAAAGCTTTTGATAAAACTCAGCATCTCTTCATGTTAAAATTCTTTAACAACCTAGGCATCAAAGGAACATATTCAAAATAATAAAAGCCATCTATGACAAACCCATAGCCAGCCAACATCATATTGAACAGGAAAAATGTGGAAGCATTTCCCTTGAGAACTGGAAAAAGGCAAGAATGCTTACTCTCACCACTTCTATTCAACACAGTACTGGAAGTTCTAGCAAGAGCAATCAGTCAAAAGAAAGAAATAAAAGGCATCCAAATAGGAAAAGAAGAAGTCAAACTATCTCTCTTCACTGATAACATGATTCTATACCTGCATAACCCTAAGGACTCTATGAAAAGGCTTCTGGAACTGATAAACGACTTCAGTAAAGTTTCAGGATACAAAATCAATGTACAAAAATCAGTAGCATTTCTATGCACCAATAACGTTCAATCTGAGAGTCAAATCAAGAATACAATTCCATTTATAATAGTTATGAAAAATGCCTAGAAATATATTTAACCAAGGAGGTAAAAGTTCCCTATGAGGAGAACCACAAAACACCACTTTAAGAAATTAGAGGTGACACAAGCAAATGGAAAAACATTCCATGCTCATGGATTGGAGAAATCAATATCATTAAAATGGCCATACTGCCTGAAACAACCTATAGATTCAACATTATTACTATCAATCTACCAATATAATTTTTCAGAGCTAGGAAAACCTATTCTAAAATTCATGGGGAATCAATAAAGAAACCAAATAGCCAAAGCAATCCTAAGCAAAAAGAACAAAGCCAGAGGAATCTCATTACCTTGACTACAAACTATATTACAAGACTACAGTCACCAAAAGAGCATGCTACTGGTACAAAAACAGATAACTAGACCAATGGAAGATAATAGAGAACCCAGAAATAAAGCCACACACCTACAGCCATCTGATCTTTCACAAAGTTGACAAAAATAAGCAATGGGGAAAAGACCCCCTATTCAACAAATGGTGCTGTGATACCTGGCTAGCCATATGCAGAAGAATAAAACTGAGCCCCTATATTTCACCATATGCAAAAATTAACTTGAGATAGATCAAAGACTTAAGCATAAAAGAATCCTAGAAGAAAACCTAGGAAAAACCATTCTGGACACTGACCTTGGGAAAGAAAGAAATTTTGACTATATACTCAAAAGCAATTGCAACTAAAACAAAAACTGACCAGTGAGACCTAGTTAAACTCAAGAGCTTCTACACAGCAAAAAAACTATCAACAGAGTAAACAGACAACCTATTAAATGGGAAAGAATGTTAACAAACTATGAATCAAACAAAGATCTAACATCCATAATCCATTAGGAACTTACATTAACAAGCAAAAAACAAACAATCCCCTCAAAATGGGCAAAGAATATAAACAGACACTTCCTAAAAGAAGACTACAAGAAGCCAACAAACATATGAATAAATGCTCCACATCATCACTAATCATCAGAGAAATTTAAATCAAAATCACAATGAGATACCATTTCACACCAGTCAGAATGGCTATTAACAGAAAGTCAAAAAGCAAATGCTGGCGAGTCTGTGGAGAAAAGAGAACACTTAAACATTGTTGGTACAATGTAAATGAGGTCAGCCACTGTGGAACACAGTTGAGAGATTTCTCAAATAACTTAAAACTGCCATTCGACCCAGCATTACTGGGTATATTTTTTAAAAAATAAGTTCTACCAAAAAGACACATATGCTCATATGTTCATTGCAGCACTATTCACAGTAGCAAAGACATAGAATCAACC
The DNA here is from genome assembly GCF_001698545.2 of Rhinopithecus bieti. Lineage (NCBI taxonomy): Eukaryota > Metazoa > Chordata > Mammalia > Primates > Cercopithecidae > Rhinopithecus > Rhinopithecus bieti. The sequence goes on from NW_016812542.1 coordinate 1,879,358, forward strand.
TAGGTGTCCATCAACAGTGGATCGTACAAAGAAAATGTGGTACATATACATCATGCATCATGTAATACTATGTAAGCATAAAAAAGAACAAAATCACGTCCTTTGCAGCAATATGGGTGCAGCTGGATATCATTATCCTAAGTGAAATAATTAAAGAACAAAAAATATATATATATCACATGTTCTCACTTGTAAGTGGGACCTAAACATTAGGTACTCACAGGCATAAAATTGGCAACAATAGACACTGGGTACTGCTAAAAGGGGAAGGCTGGGAGGGGGTAAAGGTTGAAAAACTATTGGGTACTATGCTCACTACCTGGCCGACAGAATCATTTATACTCCAAACCTCAGCAACATGCAATATACCCATTCAACAAACCTATATGTGTACCTGCTGAAGCTAAAATAAAAGTTGAAATTATAAAAACAAATTAATAAAATGTTTAAAGTAAATAAATAGAATTAGAAAAGAGATGGGGCATTTTATATGTCTCATTCTATTTTCCTATACTTACATGAGCTGGCCTAGACATATATGAAACTCTTCAGTCCCCTGGATACACATAAGCTAGGGATTTCAATTATCTAGTTAAATGCACGCACACACACACACACACATACACACTCTCTCTCTCTCTCTCACACACACACACACACACACACACCTGGTTCAGATGGTTAGAATCCTTAGGAGAAGGGAGCATCATTGGAGATTAACCTCTAATTTCTACAGCAGGCAGAGAATATTGTTACAGCTGTAATCTTATGGACAGGACTAAGAAAAAAACTTGAGAACCCAACTCAGGAATTATACATATTCTAATACAGTTGAGCCTAAGATCCTGGAACACGTTATGTTTTTATTAAGAATTTGGGTAGGATACCTGACTAAACATTTCTTTTCTGATGTCTGAAGCATGTAAGAATGAGAACAACATTCAAAACTCAATTAAAATCAAAACAAGACTTACTCATCAGCTCAAAAAAGGTGAATAATGATCACACTGGGGAAGACTAAGTGAAAAACTCTCAAACTCTCTCCTACTCCAGCCAAAGAAGTAAATAAAAGATATTACATCTCAAGTGGGATGACAGAGATTAGAGCCACCATTAGAGATGCAAAATATGTAAGGATAGCAGTCTTTGTCTTACCTTCACTTATTTTACCAGTCTATTTCCTACAGAAATCAGATGGCTCTGGGAGAATGACTCTGGACTATTTCCAGCTCAACCAAGTATTAGTAGCTCCAATCATAGCTGCCATGTCAACCATAGTTATCATTATTAAAACAGATTTACAAAGCTCCAGGTATTTGATACAAGCCCATTAATTTCACAAATGTATTCTTTTCTATTCCAAAGGGAAAAGAGACTCTAAAATGGTTCACATTCACATGGAACAGATGATAATATTCTCTTATGGCTTTGCTCCAAGGCTATGCTAAATCTACTGTCCCTTTTCATAATAAAGTCTTAAGAAATCTGGGCCATCTGGACTTCCTGCACAATATCACCTTGATCCCTTATACCAGTGACATCCAGTTGACTGGACAGGATGAGCAAGAGGTGCTAGGCCTCAATAAATTATATGGGTCCAGAACGTAGAAAAGAAACCCTGTGACGATTGAGGAAACTATCACTTCAGTAAAGTTTTTAGGGATCTAGTAGTCAGAGCTATAACGGGACATCACCTCCAAAGTGAAGGACAAACAGCTACATTCTACATTCCTATACAAAGAAGGAAGCCTAATGGCTCGTGGATCTCTTCAGACTTTGGAGGTAACATATTTCACTAGAGGAATATACTAATTACTCCAGTTCCTAAACCAGTTAACATAGAAGGCTGATCATTTTAGGTGGAACCAGGCTTCAGTGCATATAATCTGAGAGATATTGCAACATACAATCGGGAAGATCCAACATTGGGAAAAGATGCAATGTGAGGATTATGGCAAGCATCAGTGACAGTAACACAATGTGTTTCTGGAGCAAGGTACAGCCATCTACAGTGGAGAATTAAATATTTTTTGAGAAACAGTTTCTACCTATTTCTAATCACTGGCAGAAACAGAATATGTGACCAGGGGGCACTAAATAACCAAGCCTGTGGAACTTCTCATTGGAAGGTAGATTTTGTTGGAACCAAATAGTCATACAATTGGGTGAACTGAACATTATAAGAGGGAAGTGTTGCATCTGCAACCCAGCCCAACCACAGCCAGAGGGCACTAGCAAACTGCACAAGCTGTTAGTCCAGTCACCCATGTCACATACCAAAGGTGCACCAGCACCCTCCCTCAGCTCACACTTAAGGCCATATGGGAGTTCCATAAGACCAGCTGAAAAAGGAGGAGGAAGGGGTCAAGCTCTGTTGACATATCAACTGGCCAGATATGTGAGTCAAAGCCAAAAATATATGATGACTTCATTCCAGCCACACTTACAGGTGGCCTTGAATGAGAGTGAAGAGAGAAAATTTTCACAGTAGGTGGACCAGAAAGTGGTGTATTTGTTCATTCATGTGGCGTGGAAGGGAAAGTGGCCCAACGCTAGCATACAAGGAGGTTCTGGGCACTGGCCAATAGCCCAATTGTCTGATCAAAGACACAGAAGGAAGAACTGGAAGATCTGGTAGTGGCATATAGAAGTGAAAACGAAGTGTGAAAATCTTTGTGTCACATCTTAATGCCTACCAGAAAGCATTCACCAGGGAAGAGGCACTAAATAACTGAGAAGATAACTCATCCAGTTGATATTAGCCAGCTATCATCACTGGCAACCACAGAACAAGGGGCAAATGAAAGTAATAGTCACGGTGAAAGACATGGAGGTGATGCATGGGCTCAACAGTATGGACTTCCACTTCCTAAGACTAATCTAACTGCTTCCATCTCTGAACGTCCAACCAGCCAACCATACAGACCAACACTGCATTTCCGGTATGATATTACTTGAAAAAGTCAACTGGCCTGTTGGTGGTTAGTGACTGTATTGGTCCTCTTCCATTTTGGGAGTGCCAGGGGTTATTACTTGTAGAAACAGATACCTCTACTGGCTATGGTATTGCATTTTTTGCTAACAAAGCCAGAGCGGGCACTATCTTGAGGATCTGGGGTTTTACAGAGTCCATGATTCCCAGCCATGGAATCCCACACAACATAGTGTCTGACAGGGAACCCACTGCACAGTGAAGAAGGTATCAGAGTAGACTCATGATTCTGGTATCCATTGGTCAAATTATTTACTACACCATCTAGAAGTAGTCAAACTCATGTAGCACTGGAACTGTCTGTTGAAAATGTGACTGAAGTGCCAGCTTAGAAGCAATACTTTGTAGGGATTACATTCCAGGATACACTATATACACCAAATTAAAGAACCTCAATATGGTGCTGTTTCAAGTAAGAAGAATATGTGACTCAGAGAACCAAAGAGTAGAAGCTCAAGTGGCCTCATTTAACATCCCTTCTAAAGACCCATTGATGCACTTTGTGCTTCACATACCTATAACTCTACGTTAGAATTTCTGGTCTTCAAAGGAGTCCACTCTTGCTAAGGTACACACCATGGGTCTCATTGAACTATAAAGTATGACTGCCCCTGAGTACTTTGGACTCATTTTGTCCAGGGACACGCAGGCAGAAAGAGGAATTACCATCATGGTAGGGTGTTTGATTTTGATCATCAGAACAGAGTGCTTCTTTCACTCCACAGATAAAAAGTGAAGAATTCAGGTGGAACCCAAGTGATTCACTGGATTTGCTTAGGACAATCCACTCCCTGCCTATTTAGGACTATGAAAGTGCAACATCCCCGGCCTAAGAAACGTTATTATTACATGGCATTCAAACCCCTCAGGAATAAGTCTTGGATTATACCATCAATTAAGCCACCGGGACCTGCAGACATCAGCCTGATGGCTGAAGTTGGAAAGAAGTTAGAACGGATAGCGGACAAAGGAGGTGGTAAGTACCAATCTCAGCCCTGAGACCAACTACAGTGATGGGGGTTGCATTTTCTTATACTCACCTCTCTCCTAGATCTCCCTTCAGGAGGAGAGTCCTACAAGAATCATGTAGGAGCTCCTTTCTGAACTCGGATGTAGACATGACACTGTACAGTGGAAATGGTATACGGAGGTAGCCATAGGTAAGCCACTCAGATCTCCCTTCAAGAAAGAAGTTGCTGGGAGAAGGATAGCTAGTTACTTCCCCAACTCTAGCTGCTGTGCCTTAGGGATCCACCTCAGGATCCACTCCAGGGCCCCACTCTCACTAGGCTGCTCCCAGACAATGGCCGAGCACAGTGGAAGGTGAGGGGAGAACTGAAGTCTGACCACTTCCACCCCTTGGTGGGATTCTTCTAACAAGTGATATTGCTCTGGAGCTCCTCACACTCCTGGCCAAGACATTCCTTCTAGAGGTATACTATAGTTTAAGGATCCTCCTATTCCATCCTCCTTTCTTTCCTCCCTCCCTTCACAAGAACTAGGTTTGCATGAAGCTCTGAGGCTCTCCCCTGCTACTCTGCTTCCTCTCCCCTTTATCCTTCATAAACATTTTCCCCCAATAAACCTCTTGCACTTCTATCTTAACATTGGCTTCAACAAGTACAATAAACTTTTTCTATTTCTCAATTCTGGGTCTTGGATACACTGTTTTTGTCTCCTAAACATCTATTCTCCCTTTACCTGCCTGGCTTCAACTTTGACCACAGACAACAGATACCACTTCGGCATCACTTCCTCCAATAAACCTTTCCTGACCTCCCCACCATCCCCAAATCTATGTTGGATATTCCTGCTAGAGATTCCTTAGTACCATTTACATGCCTGTCTAGCCCTCATTCCTCTGATTTGTAATTTCTTTTCATCTGTCTATATCCCTCCCAAACTATAAATGTCATGATGAAAAGACCTGTATTCTTTCATCATACCTAGTATCTATCACAATGCTTTACAATAATTGATTTTCAAGGACTCAACAAATGCTTGTTGAATTAATAACTAGACACAAAGCAAGAGAATAAAAACCATGGGAACCAATCAAGAGAGGACCCAGAGATAAAGAACAAAAGCGAAACTCAGAATTCCACTGACTTAAACACACACACAGACACACACACACACTCTTTAGACACTTCTAAAAGGCACCCTATAATTTCACTTAGAAATGAGCAAAGTGAAAGTTATTAAGGGCACTGACCCACTCAGACACAAATCTTCAGAATACTGGAGTTTAGCCATGACATTCCTTTCATTGGCAACATAGTTCTTGCTGAGTTGAGGGTGAGACTGTCAACTGCACACTGAAAGTAACCCAAGCCAGATGATGCCACCAGATATAACTCCCAAGAGTCACAGCTTTATTTTGGTCAGTGATAAGAACCCCTCTATCTGTGACCAGTTTATGGCACTAACTCAAATGTACAAAGATTTACACCAGCCACCTGAGAACAGCCTAGAAGGTGGTTTCTCTTGGAAGTCGTTCCTCTAGACTTCTTCTCATTTGCCCTTCCGATTTGCTCTTGTATTCGTTCCTGTCAACCTGACCCCAGATTCTAAGCTTTATATCCCACATTTGATACTTGCTTCTAATACTATTGGAATTAATGACTCTCTGACTTCTCTTCTTGACTTTTCTGCCCAGGTTATGTATTCTTCTATGGTCTAGGGCTTTTGTGTTCCAGCTATTTCTGTGTCCGTCTCTATTTTGAACAAAGACTCTCCACGGTTGCCCAAAGGAAACACAAAAAACATCCTCATAAGTATAGAGAACATTTCATGGGGGGATGGGGAGCAGCAAAAAAAAATCATTGTAATAATATTTATTTTAAAAATTTATCATCCAGAAGCCACGGGAATTGCATTCCTTTTTCTGAGTTATAAAGAATTACATGCATGAGTACATAGTAAGGTCTGCTAAGTCAACAATGGTTTGAAGGTAGTTATTATAAAGCCATCAGAAACTGATGTCACTTCAATTGGACACCAAAATTTGACATGCCTGGTAACGTAGCCCACGCAGTAGATTTGGGTGTTAGTGTATCACTCTCAAAAAAACCTTAAATTCTCAGAGGAACATGTGTTAAAAAGAGAAAGATTACCTAAATCTATGTAGATTTTCCAGGATACTACACAGCCTGTGGAGCTGAGTAGGCAGCAGAAGCACTTCTTAGGTGCAGCTGTGGTACCTCAACATGGAGGGCGAAGTCTGGAAAAGGATATCTAAGTAGAGCTTTCAGGCACACACAGTCTTAAGGAGGTAGGCAAGGCAACTGTATCTGAGGCAGAGATGGAAAACCAGGGATCCAAAGGAAAGGAATAGCAGCTTTATAGAAGGACAAGTAAAAGACCAGGAAAATACTAGACAGTAAATTACAGCCCACAGCCCAATCCAGATGTCAATTTATGGTATTGCAGTAGCCACAGCATAGAGAGGTTAGTGAACTACACTTAACATGTGTGCATTTCATTTTATTTAATGGTTAAGCTCTTTAATTCTTTGTGTCTATGAAAAGTCACAGTCAGAAAATCCAGATAGACTGTATTAATCAGAGCACATAATTCTAGTGGTAGACATGCTTATTCCCAAAGCCTGGATGTATTCCTAGAGCTTTTGCAATGCCTCGTTGTCTCGAGGTAAGAAATATGGTTGGCTCAGCAGCATTTGTTAATTTATGTAAGAAGGAAAATGAATCACATATAAACATATGGAAATTTCCAAATGCCAATTTTTTTAGGTTAGTTCTTTGCGTCCTCATTTTCCTTTTAGCCTGGGGTTTACGTTATCAACTTTTAACATTAAACAGACTCCTTGCTCTTAGTTTTCAAATGTGTGTATGTATGTATGTGTGTGTGTGTGTGTGTGTATGTATATCTATTTCAGACTAAGTAAAATTAGTGTTTTCTTTGGACAAAAAACTGACAAAGAACAGGAAATCCTTACTTTAGAATATTGCAGTTAAGGGTCATGAACATTTAAGCAGGAGTTACTGCCATCCAGAGGCAGAAAGCCATGAACAGCCATATCCTATTACAGTTTTACTATAAAGGAAGTAAGCCAAGAAAAATGTGTAGGTTGTTGCAGTTTTGCTCATTAAATCATCAAAGAATGGAAAACTAATACCTAGATTCAAGTGTCACTGGGTTTGTGCTCTTACTGTCATCATGAATGACGGAATATATTTAGTATTCTTCAAAGCTAGTCATCGTGAAGGAGAATGTAGTTTTCTGTGATCTAAGGCTAACCATTTCCATAGACTCTCCAAGTACAAAAGGGTAAAACATCTTGAAAATAAACTCTTGTATACTTCTTTGAAAATACAGTTTTCTTATTTTGAAGCCATATGATACCTCAGTGGAGACACTGAAATTAATATTTCTAGTCGTTGATGAAGGCAGCCCATTATCCTTCAGCGCAGGTAAAATACCATATTTCCTGGCTATGAATTTTATGTTAGGACACAAAGATATCCACGATATAAACAGTGCTCAGCAATGAAACATAGTTTTCAAAAAATATACACAGTAATTAATTTTAGAAGCATTATCCTGAAAGAGTTTGTGAAAGTGAAAAGAGTTTGTGAAAGAGTTTGCATAGCTGAAAAGTGTGCTGGAATTATACTAAGGGGCCTGCTTACTATACAGGCTCAAACTTAGAAAAAATGATATGTTTTTCTTCTAACACTCTATCACTTGACATTGCTTTTTGACCGTTTTAAGAGTCTGTGTCTACAGCAATCCCAAAGGCCAAATTTCCCCTGGAAATAAATAAATACACAAATACACAAATACATCAGTTATAGAGTCTTTCTGCTTATTTACATTTTTGTGGTCATCCAAATTCAAACCCTGTATCAATTTGAGTTTTCAACAACAGGAAAAAGTAATGACTCCAAACAGGCATTTTACATACCCTTGACAGATATAAGTGTAACTGTTTTGAATACTTTTTAAATTTTGAATACATGTACACAGACGCTTACACACACATAATCACATACACACAGACGATGTGAAGGATAAATTCAGTAAAACTATAGTCTGTCTGCTGATCAGTCCTGCTTCAATATTCTAACCAGCTTCTGCCTACCCAAAGGATTTAAGAGTGGAAACCTTTTGCGTAAAATAAAATAACTCATAATGGGATGAGAAAATATTATTAAATAACTACTTTCACGCTGCCAGAAGTATTTATTATGCATGTCAGAATATTTTTTGGAAACCTATGTTCAAAGCTGCTAAAGGGGATATGGGTAAAGCTTCATCCATTAATAGTATAAATAATTTTAACTTTAAGGAAAGTTAAAATTAGTATAATTATTATAAATAATTTTAACTTTAAAGAAAGTTAAAATTAGTATAATTATTATAAATAATTTTAACTTTAAAGAAAGTTAAAATTAGTATAAATAATTAGTATAAATAATTTTAACTTTAAGGAAAAAAAAAAAAAAAAA
>NW_016812542.1:1888468-1894461 GCF_001698545.2 Rhinopithecus bieti
AAAAAAAAAAAAAAAAAAAAAAAAAAAAAAAAAAAAAAAAAGACTGTATTATAATCTCACCACTTCTCACCTCATCTCTTGCTACCATTTCCTTTCAGGCCATTATTACCCCTCACCAACCTCCTATCTGCTTTCCCAGCATCCTTCTTGATCTCCTACCTGTTTTCCCTGCAAAGAAATCTTCACAGAACAGTCAGGGTAATTCTTCTTAAATATGATTCACAGTATGCCTTTCCCCCTGTCAAAGCCAGCCAATGGCTCATCATATTTAGATTAAAACCCAGTCTCTTTTGTTCCCCGAATTCCCCCCAGAAGCTACAATAATGACTGGCCCTCAATAGGTGCTTTTGTAATGAGTATTTTAGTGGATACTAAACAAATAAACAAAACTGTACTAAGGTATTATCTTAACAATCTTTAAAAGAAAAAGTAACGAAATTGGAACAATAGTGAAAACTGGTTGCTAAATAGCAGTTCATCTTGAGCAAATTCACTTTACCTTTCTGGATCTTATTTGTCACATGGACTAAATAATGATCCTAGGTCTAAAGTTTTAATGGGCCAAGGTCTCAAGTTGTTACCCCTAGACACAGACAAACACACTCACACACATGCCAGTTGTGTGCTTATTACAGATGAAATCCTATCTTAAGCTGTTTTCTGATGACATTACACTATACAAATGACAGAATTCTGATATAGGTGACATTGAGCCTTTGCTAAGTGCCAGCACTGTCTTAAGCATTTATAAATTTATTTAGAGCTTAAGATATATGTACTATGCTTCAAATAACCATTGATGTAGGTGCTATTAGTAATTTACAGATTAAGAAAATGAGACATAGAATAATTAAATATTCCCAAAGTCATATAGTTACTAAGTGACACATTGGGATACAAACCTCTTCTGTCTGTTTGCCTCAGCCTAAGTTACCCCAGACCAGTGACAGTCACCAGAGGAATGCCAGATGCTGATAAGCTTTGTCTCACCAGTCTCCATCTGACACTAGGAATGGACACATCTTCCCAAGTTATACAAGAAATGGACGGATATGTGTACAAAACTGGGCTTCTGTTATACAGGAAAAAGAGGAAAATGAATGGCGTATGCGCAAACAATAGTGTTTCTTACAAAATGAAAACTTATTGACATCATAAGTATCCACCAGTAACAGAGGGAAAGTAAAGTAAATGATTCCATATCATAAAGATAAAATAGGATGAAGCCACTGAAAATGATAACATTGAACAACAAGAAAATGCAGAGATACAGAAATGCAAAGAGAAAATCAGAAAGCACTATAATTATAATTATGCAAAATTGTACATGCATATAGACAAGAATGAGAAAAAAATGTGTGTTTACTTTTATTTTAGACTTCTATTATTCCTGATTTATTATTGTTTGTATAGCAAAGAAGAAGAAATCCAGTAATCAACATGAATTTTCCTGAAAATCTACTCTAGACAAATGATCTAAATATAATACAGCCTTAGCAACAGCCTAAGGAAAAATGTAAAGAATGTTTATCACATACTGAAAATATTGATCCTAACAAAAAGCATATGATTTGTTATATTCCTTTTAATCTTCCCTACCTATCATTTTCTTAGAGTAGAACTTTTCCTTTAACACGTATCATTCCCCTCAACTCCAAAGTCTGTGTTTCATTATGCATTTATCTCAAAATTTAACATTTTTTCTAGTTGAAACCATTCAACAGTTTTTCTCCTGAATTCTCTGACTCATTAGCAATCCTGTATATGAGATATTTCACATTCATAGAATTTATCATTAATGAAGTGCTATGAATTTCCAAATATTGTACAGCAATTAAAACTAGATTAAAAGATCACGGGTAACAGAGTTTGACCGGGGGAGAGGAATAGAAGAAAGTAAGTGGTTTTGGGGCGCAGAACACAGGTGTAAAATTACTTTCCTGGCATTATAGCCTATAAATTGTAAAATTTTAATTTTAAAAAATTAAAATCTTCACTAATCTTCACTAAAAATTAAAATGATGGCTGGGCATGGTGGCTCACGCCTGTAAATCCCAGCACTTTGGGAGGCCAAGGCAGGCAGATCACAAGGTCAGGAGATCGAGACCATCCTGGCTAACACAGTGAAACCTCATCTCGACTAAAAATACAGAAAATTAGCCAGGTGTGGTGGCGGGCGCCTGTAGTCCCAGCTACTCAGAAGGCTGAGGCAGGAGAATGGCGTGAACCTGGGAGGTGGAGCTAGCAGTGAGCTGAGATCGCACCATTGCACTCCAGCCTGGGCGACAGACCGAGACTCCGTCTCAAAAATAAATAAATAAATAAATAAAATGACATGATTTTTCTGTAATTGTTAAATTAGATGTGGGTATAGATGTATGTGAATAGGTGATATGTACATATCATGTTGTAAATGTTATTTTTGTCTATGTGTGGGTGTCCCACATGCATATCTATCAGGATTTCAATTGATTTAGTTTGGTACTTGGTTGCCATTGTCTCTCTCCAAACCTTAAAATTCAAAACACAGTCAGTAATGTCCACTATTATGTATACACTGATCAGGGTGTAATTTGAGTCATATCGATATCAGACAAGTCTTTTCAACTGTACACCGTTTGGCCCAAAGGATTCTAAACCTTTCAATACTGTTGGCAACAAAACGGTGAGAGGGTCAAAAAATGTTCAACTGGATTTGAAAGAGAAATTCTCCTAACCAGAAAAATCAAATGCTCACATCTCCAATTCAACCATTTGCAAAACAGAGTCAATAAAATGAGTCTTTAACAAAATAAGTATTTAAGGAAAAAAACTGCTAAAATAAATTTAAAATTACATATGTGCATATTAACATATATATTTAAATATATGATTATATATCATGAATTATGATTAATATATTTAACGATTTATAAATTTATATATTATTTTTTTATAAATAGGTATATTAAATATATAATTATATGTAAATGTATATACTTTAATTATTTAATAAAATTACAAGAACAATAAATTTAAGCCTAGAAAAGACAATTTTAAGTCAATACAAGAAATAAACAACAGAATTAAACTCCCAAAGATTTTATCATGGATAATCACTATAAAACATAAAATAAATATATTTAAAGTATTTTTAAAACAAAGATCTCTTCAAAAGTACAGAAAGGCAAATTCCACATGGTCTCACCCATATGTCGAATCTAAAACTGTTGCTCTCATAGAAGTAGAGAGTAGAACAGTGGTTACCAGTGGAATAGTGTGGCTGCAGCGGGATGGAGAGAGGTTGGTCAATGGGTACAAAGTTATGGTTGGAAGGAATAAGTTTGAGTGTTCTATTGCAGAGTACAGTTAATAACCATGTATAATTCAAAATAGCTAGAAGAGAGGGTTTTGAATGCTCTCACTGCAAAGAAATGATAAATGTATAAGGTGATGTATATCCTAATTATCTTGATACATTACACAATGTACCCATGTATCAAAACAACACACTGTAATCCATAAATATGTACAATTATAATGTCAATTAAAAACAAAATAAAACTTACAAAAATACATAGGTTTATGATATTACTTAGAACACCATACAGGTTATGCAGGGTAGGGGGGAAGGGGGCAGGCAGTAAAACAAAATGTAAAAAAAAAAAAAATTATTATCACTGAAATTTAAAATTCGGTGAATGAATTACACAACCAATTGCATACAACTAAGAAAGGAAGCAAAGTCTTGAAAATCAATCTAAATACTAACCCAGAAGACTAGAAACAAAAAGAGTTAAATATAAATAAGAAGTTAATAGACTTGAAGGACAGAACATTACATCTAACTGAGATAATAGAAACAGAATAGAATAAAGGGGTCTTACGAAAAAATATAACGGATAATTCAGATTGAAAAATCACAGTAAATAACGAGAAGAATAAAGAAAAAATCCACACCTAGACAAATCAGGGTGAAACTTCAGCATTGTAAGGACACAAAAGAGAGATTATTAAAGCCCAAAGGTATAACAAATTGACAACAATAGAAGCCTAAGGACCATAAAAAAATCTTCATACTATTGAAATACAATAGCATAAAATTGCATAACCAGCCAAATTATGATTTTTAAAACAAGGATAAAATAAACACTTTTATTTAATCAACATCTCTAAAGATTTACTTCCAACAGATCTCCCTAAGTTGCAAAGAAGTACTTCAGAAAAATCGATTTTCTTAGAGTAGAACTTTTCCTTTAATACATATCATTCCCCTCAGTTCCAAAGTATGTGTCTCATTATGCATTTATCTCCAAATGTAATGTTTTTTCTAGTTGAAACCATCCAACAGCTTTTCTCCTGAATTCTATGCCTCATTAACAATCCTGTGTATGAGATACTTCACATTCATAGAGTTTTGAGACAGAATGCTTGGGAAGCAAGAAGAAATAAAGCAAAGAAATTAATAATAGTAGATAAGATGGGAAGATGTTGACTATTTAAAACAATAATACATCAGCTAATTGTGGAGTCTAAAAGAAAGTAGAATTAATACTCAGAACAAAAATGTATACAAAACAATTGAGGCTCAATGAAGTTTAAAAGTTTAAATATCGTATGCTGTCCACGAGGAAAGCAGGAAAAATTAACTTCAGATATTGTCAACATATACATACATACTATTAAAAATATAAGAATAAGCACTTTGATAGACCAATTACATAGTAGGTTCATTGACAGTTCTTAATTTTACATAACTCCTTGAATTCATTACTTCGATAATGTTCTCCCATACTTCCTTTGTGCTTGCCATGTTACTTTTTGTGGCCAGTAGGACAATGGCAAATTTGATGAAAATAGAGCCTTTTAAAGGTAATTGAGTGTTTCTTATTCTTCTTCTCGTCCCCTCCTCCCTCCTCCCCCCTCCTCCTCCTCCTGTTCTTCTTCCTCTTCCTCCTCCTCTTCCTCTTTTCTCCTCATCCTCCTCCCCCTCCTTCTTCTTCTCCTTCTTCTCCCTCCCCTCCTCTCCTTCCTCCTCCTCTTCTTCTGCTTCTTCTGCTGCTGCTTCTTCCTCCTCCTCTTCCTCCTCCTTTCACTTATCTGCAATTGCTAAGAGAACATGCATGAGTGAGCCTGAAAATATGCCTAGACTACCTTGCTGGATATAAGATACATGGAGAAGAACAAATTTATTTCAGGAGATATCATCCTAGAACTGTCAGCTCCTTTTCTCTCTCTTCCAAACAATCTGCCTGTTGACCATAGACGGATGAGCAAAACTAGCTGAGACTGCCTCAAATCAGCAAATCACTCTGCTTGCTAGAATCATTTTAAAAAAGTGTCAATAGTAACTAAATTGTATATATTTTAAAATAACTTAAAGAAGGTAACTGGATTGTAACTCAAAGGATAAATGCTTGAGGGATGGATCCTATTCTCCATGATGTGCTTATTTCACATTGTATGCCTGTATCAAAATATCTCATGTACATCAAAAATATATATACCTACTATATACCCACAGAAATTAAAAATAATACATAATAAAAGTGTGTTACTTTCATCCACTAAAATTTGGGATAATTTGTTATATAGCAAAAGCTAAGTGATACAACTACAAAAGAGAAAACACTTTCCAAGCTAATAGAGAAAAAAATTGCCCCTAAAAAAGCAATTTCTGTGAGACAACATCAGAAGTTGTAATGTACATGTAATCTAAAAGAAAAACATTAAGAGAAAGGAGCCAAAGAAATATTTGAAGTCACAGTGACTGAGAACTTTTCAAAATTAATGACAGAAAACCACAGATCGGGGAAGCTCAGAGAACACCAAGCAGGGTGAATACCAAAAATATCACACCTAGTCATACCATAGTCAAACTTCAGAAAATTTAAAAAAGAAGGAAGGAAGGAAGGAAGGAAGGAAGGAAGGAAGGAAGGAAGGAAGGAAAGAAAAGAAAAGAAAAGAAAAGAAAAGAAAAGAAAAGAAAAGAAAAGAAAAGAGGGAGGGAGGGA